>NC_051155.1:31193860-31493860 GCF_013339745.2 Dermacentor silvarum
GCCTTGTTCATGGCCGGCATGTACGAACGATGTTGGATGCAATGCTTCCACACGAGTTGACGACACTGAACGGACGCCGATGTGTTTACCCAACACGCCGAAGAGGCTCGGCAGCTCGCGCGCTTGCGGATCTGCCATCAACAAGACTACGACGCCAGGCCGCTACGATGCTCACCGTAGAACCATAACCTATGAAGTCGGCGACCGAGTGTGGGTTTGGCACCCATACGGAAACGCGGCCTCTTCGAGAAGCTGTTGTAGGCTATACTTCTGCCCATATCGAGTATTGCGCCGACTCAGTGATGTCACCTACGAGGTCGTCCCTGATAGTCCCAACTGTGCGCGCGCCGCCGCACCGCCCTGAACTTGTGCATGTTTGTACGCATGAAGCCGTATGTGAGCGAATGACTATGAAGGGACCCTCACTTCCGCAAGTGACATTTCTGGTCTAGCATCGGGGCGATTCTCTTTTATGGAGGCACAATGTCGCGCGTGTTCTAGACAGACGACAACGGCGATGGGGACATTAACGCACTCCGTCTAGTGGGTCAGTGGGATTCTTAGAGAACGAAGAAGACGTGCCTCTGTTCTGTTTGTTTGAACGTCTCCTTGTCCTCTCTTGGCGTTGTACCGCGACAATATATATATATATATATATATATATATATATATATATATATTGTTACGCCAACAAAAGGCGTTTATTAATAAGCCAAGTAGAGTGAGTCGCGACGGCCTGGATCAGCTGAGTGCCGATTGAGATTCAGCTAGCTAGCCGCACGTTGTCTTCTTTTTTCAACACTCTTGCATGCCCCCAATCCTTTTTAGGTGTAAACCCAGAACGCACGTAAGAGTACCACATTGCCCTCCGCGCAGACGAAGCCCGCCGGGCAAATCAAACAGGTTGTCTAGAGATAAAGGGCGTTAAGCGGGCGACATGCGAAAGTTCAGTCTTTGCTGACCGACGGCCATTTGATGTGAGGCGTGCTATGCGTTAGGTCAATTCACTGATACGATCAGTAATAACATAGGGTCCAACATAGTGGGCCAGCAGTTTTTCACATAAACCACGTTTTCTTGTCGGTTTCCACAGCCACACTAAGTCACTGGGGTCATATATCACGTGTCGGCGTCGGCGGTGGTAGCGTTCCTTCGAGCGTTCTTGG
Organism: Dermacentor silvarum; assembly: GCF_013339745.2. Taxonomy (NCBI): domain Eukaryota; kingdom Metazoa; phylum Arthropoda; class Arachnida; order Ixodida; family Ixodidae; genus Dermacentor; species Dermacentor silvarum. The sequence continues at coordinate 31,195,027 of NC_051155.1, forward strand.
GAAACAAGAGTGCGTAAAGAAGCAAGTCGTCGGGCCTCTTCAGCAAGAGAGACAGTCTCGGATATACAAAGATTATCGTGATTTGAAAACGGCAAGATAGTGTCTAGCGTGTAACGAGGCGGACGAGCATATAGAAGAAAGAAAGGACTGTAGCCCGTAGTTTCATGCTGGGAGGTATTAAATGCGTAAGTAATGAAAGGGAGCACGTTGTCCCAGTTCTTATGATCTGACGCAACGTACATGGACAGCATGTTAGTAAGCGTTCTGTTGGTGCGTTCCGTCAGGCCATTTGTTTGGGGATGATACGGTGTGGAATGTCGAAAATCTCAGGCACATAGACGAAGCATCTCTTCGACCACGTCTGCAGTGAACTGCCGTCCACGATCGCTGATGATGACTCTGGGAGGTCCGTGTCGGAGAATGACAAAACGCAGCAGAAAAATAGGCACTTCGGTTGCAGTAGCCCATGGTATAGCAGCTGTCTCACAGTATCGCGTCAAGTGATCGGTACACACGACAATCCAGCGATTCCCACCGGATGACCGCGGGAAAGGACCGAGAAGGTCGATGCCGACTTGCTCGAATGGAGTGCTTGGGGGTGGCACTGGATGTAGTCGGCCAGGAGGAGCGCTCGTCGGACGCTTGTGACGTTGACACTCGTTGCAGCTGGATACGTACTGGTCGGTCGTCTGACGCCTTTTAGGCCAGTAGAACCTTTCTTGAACTCGGTAGAGCGTTCGCGCAGATCCCAAATGACCAGACGTAGGGTCGTCATGCATAGCGCGCAAGATGGACACACGGAGGCTTTCCGGTACCACCAGGAGATATCATGGGCCTGTAGTAGAATAGTTCTTTTTGTACAGAACCCCATCACGAACTCAGAAACGAGAGGATGGTGCTGACTTCCTTGCGGTAATGAGCAGTGGCTCTAAAGTTGTGTCCTTTCGCTGCTCGATCTTCAAGGTATTAATATCAGGAAATCCTGGCTCCAACGATGCGATATAGCGATCGAAGTTGTCCTCGTCGCAGTCCGTTGTCGGAAGCGGCAGACGCGAGAGGCAGTCAGCGTCGGCGTGCCGTCGGCCACTTTTATAAGAAACGGTAAAATCATACTCCTGTAAGCGAAGTGTCCAACGCGCAAGCCGGTCTGATGGATCACGGAGGTTAACTAGCCAGCATAGAGAATGATAGGCTGTCACCACAGTGAAGGGGCGCCCGTACAGGTAAGACCGGTAGCGTTGTACCGCGAAAATCACTGCAAGACATTCTTGCTCTGTGACTGTGTAGTTGCGCTCAGACTTGCTTAAGGAGCGACTCGCATAGGCGACGACGTGTTCTTTGGTGTCGACGCGTTGAACAAGAACTGCGCCGATGCCAATACCGCTAGCGTCCGTATGAACTTCCGTGGGAGCCGCATGATCGAAGTGGCGGAGAATGGGATATGACGTCAGAAGAAACTTCAGCTCACGAAAACTGGCTTCACATTTAGGGGTCCATTCGAAGGGAACGCCCTTCTGGAGGAGGCATGTCAGTGGATACGCGATGTTGGCAAACCCACGAATAAACCGGCGGAAGTAGGAGCAAAGGCCCAGGAAACTGCGTAGCTCTTTTACAGAGCGAGGTGGTTTGAAGGCTTCGACAGCAGCAGTCTTCGCGGGATCGGGTCGTATGCCGTCCTTGTCCACTAGATGGCCCAGAACCAGCGTTTGGCGCTCTCCAAAATGGCATTTCGTCGAGTTGAGCACCAAGCCTGCTTTTTCCAAGCAGTCTAACACAAGGTCGAGACGTGCGTTGTGCTCACTGAACGTGCGCCCGAAAATCACTACATCGTCTAGATAGCACATGCACACTTCCCACTTCAGAGCACGCAGGATGTTGTCCATGAAGCGCTCGAAAGTCGCAGGCGCATTACACAGCCCGAACGGCATCACATTAAATTCAAAAAGTCCGTCTGGTGTTATAAATGCCGTTTTCTCCTTGTCTGCCTTGTGCATAGGAATCTGCCAGTACCCCGACCTCAAGTCGACAGACGAATAGTAAGATGCTGATCAAAGGCAGTCGATGGCATCATCAATACGTGGAATTGGATACACGTCCTTTTTGGTGATGGTGTTCAGGCGACGGTAGTCAACACAAAATCGCCATGTACCATCTTTCTTTTTAACCAGGATCACTGGCGCTGCCCACGGGCTACAGGATTCTTGGATAACATTTTTATTTAGCATTTCGCGGACTTGATCGTTGATCACCTTGCGTTCCGATGGTAAGACTCTGTACGGCTTCTGTCGCAATGGTTGGGCAGATCCAGTATCTATGCGATGGTGTATTCGAGAAGGGGGAAATGATGGTGGCCCCTGTTGCTGTGAAAAGTCAAACAGTCCGGCGTGTTTTACCAGAATATTCGCCACCTCCTGACGCTGGTTAGTGCTTAGTGACTTGTTCACCATAGTTAAAATGGAGGAGTCCGCTAGAGGGCATGCATTAACGAAATGGCGTTCATCCGAAGAATCAGGGGCTTATGTAAGAATGGCTAGTGACTGCACTTGATCTTCATGGTAGGCGGCAAGTTTCAGACCCTGTGGTAGTATTGCAGGTTCACTGGAACAGTTTACGGTCCATAAGCCTGTGCGTCCGTGAACAACTGAGAGCGTGCAATACGGTATCAGCACATTCTTCTTGATGCAGCTCAGATGAATGGGCTCCACGGTAGCGTCAAACTTTACGTCGGTGGTGGGGAAATAGGTGACTGAAACACACGCAGCACACAACGGAGGCACTACTGTATCACTGGATACATAAAGCACACTTTCGTGATTTGGTGGGCCTTCCGTAAACGCGGCCGAAAAGCTCGTATCTACACTAATTTCTCCTGTTCTGCAGTCGACAGTGGCACCACACAGTTTCAAAAAATCAAGGCCCAGGATTATGTCATGCGTAGAATGAGACAGAACTGCGAACTCCGCGTTAAATATTTGACCGCCCAAGATAACGTCCACATTGCAAACCCCGACAGGATGTAACAACTCCCCACTCACTCCACGAAATATATCAGCCCGGTCCCAGCGAAACATCACTTTTCGTCCTATGAGGCTTTTAAATGCAACACTCATCACTGAAACTGTTGCTCCCGTGTCCACTAAGGCCACTGTTGAAACTCCGTCAATCAGTACAGACACCTTATTCTTAAGCATACAAATGGGTGGAGGTATCTCTGTCGACATCGAAGATTGTCCAACGACCTCACCTCCAACGGCCGCGCAGACTAGTTTTCCGGAGGTGGTGACGGGTAGAGACGCCGCGGAGACGGCGACCGGCTTACGCGAGGAGCGCGTGGTGGTGTCAGGCTGCGATCGGATGCTGTAGAACGGTTCCGCAGCTTCTCCGGGTGCTGGCGAGGGTTGCTTCCTGGATCTGTGTACGCGGGTGAGTACGTTTCATCAAGTGGATCGCGGTACCGCCTTGACATCGTAGATCGGTCGAACCTCGGTGGTTGGCAGCGATTGCAGTACCTGAAAATGTGGCCCAAGTAGCCGCAGCTGTAGCACACAGGTAAACGACGATCGATGAACGGCTCCTCGAAGCGCTCAGCCGTGGGGGGTCGTGTGACCGAGTGAAGTGGCTGAACCTGCTGAAAAGGAGGAACAGTTGGTCTGCGTGGAAGCCTGTCGGGGGGAGGGTGTTCTCGTCGTTGTTCGGGCGTAAATGTGCCTTCACGAGGCAATGGAGCTCCTCTGTGGGTGATGTCTGTGACACATGCCGACGGTTGCCACGGAGCGCACGATGCTGCAGGCGCCGTGTGTTGCGGGGAATAGGCAGCAGGTTGTTTCATGACGCTGCACGCAAGTACCTCGTGTCGCCGCAGTTCTTCACGCACGATCTGCCGTATAGTGGATGAAAGATCGGCGGACGGGATCTCATCGACGCTGGCAATGGTTGTCACATTCCCCAGTCGTCCAAATTTTGGCGCAATGCGACGAGTCTTCAATGTCTCAAACGTACGGCAGTGACGTACGACATCTGAGACGGAATCAACGTGTTCCCTGCCTATACGGACATATTCAGCACTTCCTTTAAGGAGATGTCCGACTCGGTCTTCCTCCGACATCTGTGAATTCACTATTTTGCACAGCTTGAGGATCTCTTCGATGTACGTAGTGCACGTTTCTCCAGGAGTCTGAGCTCTTTGAGCTAGAGTTCGCTCCACGCGTTTCTGTTTGGCGTAGGAGTCTCCAAAACACTTCTTAATTTCTTCAACGAAGCGCTCCCACGTTGTCAGGGAGTCTTCGTGATTTTCAAACCACATCAGCGCTGTTTCACTCAGAAAGAGTACGACATACTCAAGCTGAGTGACAGAGTCCCAACGGTTGTAGCGGCACACCCGTGCGTAGTGTGTTAGCCACTCGTCGACATCTTCGCCTGCTTTTCCCGCGAATGAGCGTGGTTCCATGTAGTGCTGCAACGTTCGAATTGGCGTTGACCTTTGAGCTGGTACACCTGGCGCTGGCGTTTGTCCACTTCCGTCCTGAGACATGATGAACGTCGTTGGCGAGAGACCGGCAAGACGGCGGCTCCGGCGAAGTTGGAGATGTTGCGGCTCCGTGGTACGTAGTGTCGTACCTAGCACACTCCACCACTCTGTTATGCCAACAAAAGGCGTTTATTAATAAGCCAAGTAGAGTGAGTCGCGACGGCCGGGATCAGCTGAGTGCCGATTGAGATTCAGCTAGCTAGCCGCACGTCTACTTCTTTCTTCAGCACTCTGGCATGCCCCAAATCCTTTTTAGGTGTAAACCCAGAACGCACGTAAGAGTGTCACAATATATATATATATATATATATATATATATATATATATATATATATTGTTACGAGACTGCGCGCAATGGGATAACGTCGATGTCGACCATTAGGGTGAAGAAAGAAGACGATTGAAAAGATTGTCTTTCCGCCATCATCATCATCTTGACAGTGCTGCAGCTCGCTGTATATAGTGACATTTCGGTGGAGTTGCTGGGTACTGTTGCGTCCCGAATCGGCCGGGCGCATTCTTTGATTGTTTCCCATCGAGGCAGGCCTTTCCCGAGCGTCGCTCAGACGGCGACAGTGCCAGACACCGACGAGACGGGCAAACAGGCGCCCCAACTCGGCAGTGCCCATTCTTTGGGTACTTCCCCCGATGCCACCCCTTTCATCAGTGTCGCCCAGACGGCGACAGTGCCCGACACCGGCAGTGACGCGATGACAAAGAAGCTCACTTAGAAGCGACCGACCACAACCGCCACCCTTCGTTAGACGCGGAGATTAGTGCTAAGGCCATTCTCCCGACCCTGGCAAGAAGACCGTCGGAGGGCAAGAAACAAGTCACCGACTTTCGTGGAAGGAGTGTCAACCCCCTGTTTCCGGATTGCCTCGTCTTTGCTTCGAAGGTGCAACATTAGAGGCGGGGTTCAGCGAACAAGACGGCCCGTCTGATTGGCCACAGAAAGGTCACCTGATTCCCTAGTCGGGCCAACTAGGGAAGACCGATGTTTTATAAGGAGACACCTTGCGTGCAGTGGTGTGCCCCGACATGTTCTGATATGTGCTCAGACATGTAGTGAGCTGAGACTTTTAAAGTGCTCTCCCATGGAGTGGGCTTCCATATTTGGAGCCATTGTAAATATGTAGAATAAACCCTTTTTTCTCTCGCTCTTACTCCCGGACGTACTCATCCCTCTGGCTGGCTGAATCCTTAAGGATGACCGGCCTAAACGCTACCCGAGTCTCAACGAACTGGCAGCAGCGGCGGGATAAATCCAAATCTCCGACCCGCAACAACTGGTGGCAGCGGCGGGATAAATCCTAACCCCGAGGCGCAACAGTATAATACTCAAGACGGAACTCCGCAGCGGACGTGTCCTGACATGTCCGACCATGTCAACAGGCGGGGATATTGCGTCAACCGGCACCCCAGCCAGTGATCTTGATCCAACTCGGCAACCCAGGCTCTTTTTACGGCACCGACAACGTCGACGTTGATGACTAGATTGGAAACTACTAGCGCGTCGCAACGAACAATAGGTGGGACCCGATAGTGACACTCGCTAATGTCGGTTTCTACCTCAGTTGGACAGCGCGCGTCTTGTTGGACAGTCACGAATCGGAGCTGACCGGCTGGGATCTATGTAAGCAGAAGCTTCGTGACCTATTTGGCAAACCGATTGGCCGCCAGAGCACCGCTTCGAAAGATATCTCCTGTCGCGCCCGATCTTTCATGGAGTCGTACGTGTCGTGCTTCCTTGACGTTATCGCCCTTTGCCGCCGAGTTGATGCCACCATGACCGAGGTGGACAAAGTACGTCACATCCTGAAAGGCATTGTTGATGATGCTTTGAACTTGCTGAGCTGATATTTAAGGACTGCTCGACCGTTGAAGACATTATCAAGGAATGCCGACGTTTTGAAGCACTGGAGAGTCGCCGCATCGCCCAACATTTCATGTGACTTCCAAACACGGCTGCTAGATCGTCCCGCGCGGACGTTCAGCCGCCCAATCAGCAACCGACAACCGATAGCCTTTTCCGCCTCGTGCGTCGCGAAATTTAGGCGGCGTCGCCCACAGGCGGAAAGCTTTCATTTTCCTGGGGGGGGGGGGGGCTGGGGCCTGACCAGCTTGCCTAAGCGGTCATATATATATATATATATATATATATATATAGTTCAATTTCATAACCTGAGTCCCCTCGTACCACAAAAAGACTCGCGTCTCTCGGATGAGCCATGCGAAAGGCCGATTAAGTTATTCACGTTAGGGAGATATGTGAGTTTTGTGCCTATAAGTCGCACAACTACACATAAGTGAAAACAGCCATGTAATGATTTGTGAAAGTTTTAATATACTGCCACCTGTAGGTAGTGGGTCGAGGGAAAGAGTGGGTCGAGCCCAAGAGAAGAAAGAAGACCACGCGCCCTTCTCTGCTCGAGCCGGCCCCGACGGTCGCGTCTTCCAAGAGCCAGCTGCTCTACGTTTATTAAACCTTCCGGGCTAATCCTCGAGGCTCGTGACAAACTGGTGGAGGTGCTGGGTAAGCGTCTTCACGGATGTTGCAGACCCCTCCAAGGATCCGCGCTACGAATCCAGTGCCTGTCGATACTCCCGTGCATCGGGCCAGCCGCAGGATCAGGGGACTGTCTCCAGAAGTCGTCAACGCTACAGTTCCCACCACATCAACCGGTATGACCAGCGCTTCCCTTCAAACCACCCCAACCGGTACGGGAAGCACGATGTCGAACCGGTACACACTTGAGAGCCCACGGATCCCGAAGACGTTTCACGGCACAGTGTTCGAAGACGTCGAAGACTGGATGGTCGAATACGAGCGCGTGGCCTCCGTGAACGAATGGAACGAAACGGAAAAACTCCGACACGTCTACTTCTACCTGGAGGATGGCGCGCGTACGTGGTTTCAGAACCGCGAGGAGCAACTGACGTCGTGGCGCGAGTTTTGTCGGCAGCTCTTGGAGACCTACACCAGTGCCGATCGCCACGAACGAGCGGAACGAGCGATTCAAGCCCGCGTCCAGTTGCCAAACGAAACTGTGACCACGTACGTCGAAGACATGACGCGCCTCTTCCGACGAGCGGATCCAAGGATGACGGAGGAGAAGAAGTTACGTCATCTGATGCGCGGGGTCAAGGAGCAACTCTTCGCTGGCCTCGTACGGAGCCCTCCGAAGACGGTCGCGGAGTTCTTGTCCGAAGCCGTGACCATGGAAAAAATGCTTCTGCACCGCTCGAACCTATATGAGCGGCAAGCGAACAGCATGTCTACTGCTGACATTTTCGCGGCCATAGGAAGCAACGGTGACTCTCTGCGAGAACTCATCCGCTCTGTAGTGCGTGAAGAGTTGCAAAAGGCCGCTGTAACACCGCAACCTACGGTAAGCTCCATAGCAAGCATTATAAAGGACGAACTGCACCAGGCCCTTCGTGACACCTTGCCTCCTGCTAAGGCTGCGGCAGTACCTCCTGAATACCCCCGTGCGACCTACGCGGAAGCCCTGAAGCGCCCTGCTTCCTCTCCGCCGCTGTTCGTTCGTGCTGTTCCTACGGTGTCAGTTCAGTCGGCACAGCCGATACCGTACTACGACGCTGGGTACACCACGCCGCCCGTTGTTCATGCCGCTCCATTTGCCCACCATTCGGAGCGAGCGGTTCACCACGTCGACGACAGACGCCCGCCCCCTCGGAAGTCGGATGTTTGGCGCACACCCGATCATCGGCCTCTGTGTTTCCACTGCGGTGAAGCTGACCACCTGTACCGCCAGTGCCCATACCGGCGCCTTGGGATTCGCGGCTTTTCCGCATACTCGCCGCCGCCCCGATACGGCCAGCGACCCCGGGACATTGAGGACTACCTCTCTCAGCAGCGCTTGCCGCCGCCTGCCAGGCGGCAGTCGCGATCGCCGTCTCCGAGACGATTTTCACCTCCGCCCCAGCGGTATTCTCCCGAGCGGTCGACCAGTCCCCGCCGGGAAAACTAACTGAGGCGATCTTTGGGGGCGAGGTCGCTGACGGTCGAAGCGCTGAAGACCTCCGACGGACGCAGTTACGGAAACCTACCGATCCGACATCACCTGTAGCTGAACGGGACGACCGGCTTTCGCTCGATATACCAGTGACTATTGACGGTTATGCCGTTAGTGCTTTAGTGGACACCAGCGCAGACTACACGATTCTAAGCGGGAAAATAGCAACGCAGCTGAAGAAAGTTATCACGCCCTGGCATAACTCGCAGATTCGGACGGCTGGTGGCCACGTCGTTACTCCACTGGGTGCCTGCACGACTAGAGTTGAGATTCAAGGATCAACATTCGTAGCGAGCTGCCTTGTCTTACGCGAATGCTCCCGCGACGTTATTCTTGGGGTTGACTTCCTGCAGGAGTACGGCGCGATTATCGATCTGCAAGAGCGTCGTATCACTTTCTCTTCCGAACGAGCAGTCGACGTGCAAGACGGCCAACGGCGCGACGACGTACTCCGTGTTTCGGCAGACAGTGTAACGCTTCCTCCACGAGCCAGTGTCCTCGTCGACGTCACATGCTGTGGCTTACGCGATGGCGAAGCGGTGGCCGAAAGCAACTTGGAACACCTACTGAAGCAAGGTGTTTGCGTGGCTCGAAGTGTTATACAGATTCGTGCTGGTCATTCGCAATTGCTTGTCACCAACTTTAGCTACGAGCACCGACACCTGTTCCGCGGCACTTCATTAGCGTTTGCAGACGCAGTAGCAAACGTTAACAACTGTTTCACGTCAGAAGTAGTGGAGACAGCAGACACGTCTCTGGGCCATCTCGACATCAATTCTGAACTGTCCACCGATAGCCAGACAGCACTGCGCAAGCTCTTGCTTGAATTCAAGACATGCTTCGCACATTCTTCCAAGGTACGCCAGACTTCCATGACTAAACACAGGATCATCACGTACGAAGACGCACGCCCGATACACCAGCAGCCTTACCGCGTGTCGGCAAAAGAACGCGAAGCCATACGTACGCAAGTCCGGGAGATGCTTGACGATGGCGTCATCGAACCTTCCAACAGCCCGTGGTCGTCTCCGGTCGTTCTTGTCAAAAGAAAGACGGAACGCTACGCTTCTGTGTCGACTACCGCAAGCTCAACAACGTGACTAAAAGGACGTGTACCCGCTGCCGCGTATCGACGACTCGTTAGATAGACTACGGCGTGCCCACTATTTTTCTTCTCTCGATTTAAAAAGCGGGTACTGGCAAATCGAGGTAGACGAACGCGACCGAGAGAAAACAGCCTTTGTGACTCCAGATGGGCTCTATGAATTTCGAGTGCTTCCTTTTGGCTTGTGTTCAGCCCCGGCTACTTTCCAACGAATGATGGACACTGTCCTTACTGGACTGAAGTGGCAGGCCTGTCTTGTGTACCTGGATGATGTGGTCATCTTCTCCGAAACGTTCGAGCAGCATCTTCACCGCCTACGGAGTGTGCTAGAAGCCATCCGATCGGCAGACCTCACACTTAAGCCCGAAAAGTGCCACTTTGGTTACGAAGAGCTCAAGTTCCTCGGGCATGTAGTAAGCGCCAAAGGGGTCCGACCCGATCCAGACAAGCTTGCCGCTGTGGCCGCGTTTCCAGCTCCTGCCGATAAGAAGGCCGTCCGGCGCTTCCTGGGTTTGTGCGCCTACTATCGCCGGTTTATTAAAGGCTTTTCGAAGATAGCGGAACCCCTGACACGCCTTACAAGGGACGATACGCCATTTGTGTGGCATAACGAGCAACAGGCGGCTTTTGCTGAATTACGACAGCGCCTGCAGTCAGCACCCGTTCTTGCACATTTTGACGATGATGCTGATACTGAGGTGCATACCGATGCTAGCAGCATTGGCCTTGGCGCAGTGCTCGTTCAGCTTCAAGATGGAGTGGAAAGAGTTATAGCGTATGCCAGCCGCTCCCTGTCCCGTGCCGAGGCGAATTATTCGACTACGGAGAAAGAGTGCCTCGCGGTCGTGTGGGCGATCATCAAGTTTCGCCCCTATCTCTATGGTCGTCCCTTCAAAGTAGTGACGGACCACCATGCCCTCTGTTGGCTGGCAAGCATGCGCGACCCTTCAGGACGACTGGCACGGTGGAGCTTGCGGCTACAGGAATTTGACATCACCATAGTTTATAAGTCTGGCCGTAAGCATGAAGACGCTGACACGCTGTCCCGCGCACCCATTGATCCTGCCAGTCAGGAAACAGAGGATGATGACGGCTTCCTGGGCGCCATTAGTTCGTCGGACTTGAGCAGACGGCAGCGTGACGACGCTGAGATTAGACCGATCATCGATCATTTAGAGGGCCGCGACATAACCATACCACGCCATCTGTCCCGCTCGCTGACGTCCTTCTGTCTGCGAGACAACGTGCTTTATAAGAAGAATGCTCGTTCGACCAGCCGTGCTTACCTCCAGGTGGTTCCAAGGGACATGCGCGACGACATCCTCTTTGCTTGCCATGACGAACCGACATCTGGTCATTTAGGCTTTTCGCGAACACTCGCTAGAGTAAGCGAAATGTACTATTGGCCCGGGCTTTCGGCAAGCGTCAAACAGTACGTTAAAGGCTGTCGTGAATGCCAGCGCCGCAAGACACCATCCGTTAAACCGGCTGGCTTACTTCAGCCAATTGAAGCACCTCACACGCCTTTCGACCAAGTCGGCATGGACATTCTCGGACCGTTTCCTCTCTCGGCCGACGGCAACAAATGGGTGATCGTCGCGACTGATTATTTAACACGCTATGCTGAGACGCAGGCGATCCCACGAGCCACGGCCTCAGAGGTAGCGCAGTTCTTCATGCGCCACATCGTCTTGCGTCACGGTGCTCCCTCCACTGTAATAACTGACAGAGGGACAGCATTCACAGCGCAGCTTATGGACGAAGTTTTTGAATTGAGCAACACCAGGCATCGCAAGACGACCGCGTACCATCCGCAGACCAACGGACTTACAGAGCGACTGAATAAGACGGTAACAGACATGCTCGCAATGTACATCGACGTTCAACATAAAACTTGGGATCGGATCTTGCCTTACGTGACCTTCGCGTATAACACCGCCGTGCAAGAGACGACGCGCTTCACGCCCTTTCGCCTTCTCTACGGTCGCGAAGTCCAGACGAAGCTGTACGCTATGCTGCCGTGTCAAGACGCTGACCTATTTAAAACTGACGCCGAGGAATTTGCAGAGCGTGCTGAGGAAGCTCGGCAGCTCGCGCGGCTGCATATCGGCCAGCAGCAGCAGGCAGACGCACGACGCTACAACATCCGCCACAGGGACGTGTCCTACAACCCCGGGGACCAAGTTTGGGTGTGGACCCCCGTTCGCCGTCGTGGCCTCTGTGAAAAGCTGCTGAGCCGGTATTTCGGTCCGTATAAAGTGCTCCGCCGCGTCAGTGATGTAAACTACGAAGTTGTTCCGGACACAACATCGCAGACGCGGAATAGGACACAAAGACAACCGACCTCAGACATAGTTCATGTTGTGCGCATGAAGCCGTACATTGCGCGTCCGTAACTTTTTTTTGTTTTCGTTTTTTTTCTCTCATTCCCTTCTTTGTTTCTACTTTTCATTTATCTTTGGGAGATTGCTTCTTCGTTCATTGACTGTGCCGGCGTGACGGCTACTTTTTTTGTGTGTACTTTCTCTTTGCCTGCCTTCTTCTTCTTTGTCTTCTACATTTATTCTTTTTTTTTAGCATCGAGGCGATGCTTTTGTTCGTAAGGGGGGATATTGCCACCTGTAGGTAGTGGGTCGAGGGCAAGAGTGGGTCGAGCCCAAGAGAAGAAAGAAGACCGCGCGCCCTTCTCTGCTCGAGCCGGCCCCGACGGTCGCGTCTTCCAAGAGCCAGCTGCTCTACGTTTATAAAACCTTCCGGGCTACTCCTCGAGGCTCGTGACAATACAAAGACACACTCAAGAACCCCGTTTTCGTTCCTGGAAATAACTTTTTGCTTTGTTTCCTTAGCCAAATGGTTAGCTTTAACTTGTGAGTTGGCAACTTTCTCTTTCCTATTAAATACATCATTTCGTTGTCTGATGGGATGGTTTCACGTTGAGGGAAAATGTGTTCATTCGGGCACTTGTTCTAGCAATGAAGTCGTGGGCAATTTTATTTAAATTGATTTTGCGGGAGAGTTCTTTGTGAGTGTGCAAAATGGCCAGATGGTTCAAACGGGCTTGTCCAGTCGTCAACCACAGGTACGTTTTCAGTCGCCGAAGACAAGAAAAGGACCTCTCGGATGTGCTTGACGAGACCGGTATGGTCAACGCAATTTTTGTTTGCTTGACCATTTCCGGCAAAACGTTTCGCAGGTGTTCGCCCTTCTCCCCCGAAAACATCTGCACGACGTCCTCGAATGTGTGCAATGGTGCCGACTTTTGTTGGCTTACGATGTCAATGAGCATGTCTCTGTGCAAAATCAGCCATACTCGTTCAAGGTCGTCACCGTAGAACTTTGTTATGTATGCTTCGTCTTGCTTTCCTGTGGCAAACTGCTCAATGTCTGACATATGCTGCCACATCTCAGGTGGATATCTGTCGCTTAACGAGGACAGTACAGTGTCAAGTACTTCGTAGTACCTCTGGTGGTACATGTCCTCCGCTGATGTGAACACGTGAGCTGAGGAATCTTCTTTATAGCGGTGTGGAGTTTTCTTTCGCCTAGCAGCTGGAACACACGGGTCCTCAAGTCCTACTTTTCCTGCCTCTGCCAACACCTCCTCCCAAACCAAGGGAAAACTTTGCCTCAGTTCGGATTTCACCATTTTCTCCGCTTGGTCAAACCTGAGCGTTCTTTTTTGTAAGGCGGTATTCAGTGCTTCCATTCGTGAAAACACTTTTGTCAGAAGCGTCAACATGAAAAAGGATTCAAACTTGAACAGCATCTTTAAATACCCGCTGGCTTTCGCACCGGCCTCAGTTCGCTCTTCGGATGCTGTTTCAGAGAAAAACGTTAATGAGACTGCTATAATTTGAAAGAAATGATCGCAGTGATGAAGCCTTTAGCGTCCACCTTGTCGGGCAGAATTTTCGCAAGTTCACATCCTCTTCTACCTGAATCTCTTGAAAAAAAGCAACGCGCTTTGGAGAGCAGGTCACGAAGTTTATCAGTTCAGTGACGGCGTAAATAAAATCACGGCACATGTCTACTTTCTGGCCGACATCATGCAAAACCAAATTCAGGATGTGCGCTAGGCAGTGTACATATAGCGCGCGAGGTTCCTGTTCTTGCATGAGAGCTTGTACTCCTCGGTGCTTTCCTCTCATGTTTGCCGCACCATCATAGCACTGCCCGCGGTATACTTTTCAATTGGCAGAATAAATCTAAAAAGAATGTCTTTCAATATAGCAAAGAGGCTCGTCACTGTGGTGTCCGTCGTGTTGAAAAACCCACAGAACAGCTCCTCTACTTCCAGGCTTTCTGTGACCACCCGAAAACAAACTGAAAATTGTTCTTTGACAGAAATGTCTGCTGTCTCGTCCATAATGACAGCGTAGTGCTCTGCCGCACGAACTTCGTCTGTGAGTGAACGAAGGATGTCATGTGCCATGAGTTCCACCATCTGGTTTAAAATCTGGTGAGAAATCCATTTGTATTTTGTTCTTAAACGCCACGATCGCAATGAAGGAATATCATTAACCCGGAGTTCCAGCAGCTGCCTCAAATTACTCTCTGTGTCTTCGTGGCCACGTATTGCTAAGCCTTGGGTCGACAGGTACAGTAGTGACGACAGTGTTGCTAGGAGAGCCTGTCGGGCGTCGTCCATTTCTATCGCATTTCCCTTGGCGCAAGCATATGCCACATTCGCGCTGCCTTTTGCAGCTACGACGGCATTACATGCCTCCTTATGAAAATTAGACCTCTCATGGGATTTAAATCTGTCAATTGCCTTTTTCCAGTTTGAGAAACCATTTTTCACAAATGCCAGGTAAGAATCCTTGTCTTGGGAAGTGTTAGGGAGCGGCAGTTTCATCTCTGATGCTGTGCAACAGGACTCGCGAAACGCCTTGTCACTGTGGACATTGTAAGATAACCACTTGTAGGTACTTTTCCAGGTAGGCTGGACGCGACACCCTTGTTTTTCTGTAGATGGTGCATCAGAAACCTCGCCGATGGTTCGAATTTTGGAAGGACCGGCTTCTGCAGTGCACACAGAGCTTGGTTCGCTAGTGTCATCAGTGTGCGGTGGAGCTTCAGCGACTGAACTGGAAATGCTGGATAAGGGACGGCTCTCCTCGCAGTCTTCACCGGGGGCTTTCCGTTTCCTGATCAGATATTTTTCCATTGCTTTTGAACAGTCTGCAAGGGAAATGAATAACATTCTGAATAGACGCTCGCATAAACATACAAAGTTTGGTATAATATTCATATTCAGAGTTGGTCAAGCGCATAGGAACCGTGCTCAATTTTTAAAAAGACAAGAAATGTGGACCATTTCTGGAAGCATGGAGATTATCCCGCGGTAAAAAAACCCAATTTTCACATACAAAAAAAAAATAGGATTTGCCAAGTCTGAATGACGGCGCCGCCTGTGGCAATGAGCTGTAAACATTTTCGGCTACCCATAATATCATTTAGTGCGCGCTGCAATAAAGATATGCGTCTTCTTGAAATTAGAAATACATTTCTTCAGAATATGGGCCGACCAGCATGCGAATAATTTTATACCCTCACGTGGCAACGAATATGGGACGATCAACCTACATTTGTCTACAAGCTATACGCGAATACACATGGCATACGTACTATCACGATGAAAAGAAATGCGAACAGCGGAGCGCGTGGCCGAAGCATAACAAGCCTGATGGTATAGGGCGCGTCGTCCAGTTATCACCATTGACAGGCGCGCACGTCCAGTTTGATCGTGCTGTGCGATGATGCACCCGCTATACTGCGATATTTTTGTTTGCGCTGTCCAATTTGCGATGTCATCATTACTGCGCCGTGAACTTTTCTCTTTTTGAAATAAAAGAGAAGCAGAATACAAATAAAAATACCACAGTATAATCATCGGTCGCGAATAACCAGACACTTGTGATCTCTGCAGCTACATTATTATTGCCATCAAACAAAAATATAAAGCAGATAAGACGTTTCATGTAAAAAGAAGATGCAGGCGCTACATTTGTGAACTACATCCACACGTAATGTTATTTTAATTCTTTGAGCGCACTGCCGCACGACGGTGGCATAAGATAACACGCTCTATCTCCTGTTCCTAGTCCCTCAAAGTGCCACCGGGCCATGATTGCCCCGTTAGATCTCTCACAGGCGTGCAGACGGTGCAGTTACTTTGTTTACAGGCGCCGTGACACCGCGGTACATTAAACCGCAGTCGGCGTGTTTCTTTTGCCGAGAGCCACGAAAACGAATTGTTTCGATGAGCGATGCGCCAAGCGAATATGCAGCTTGCTTTTTCTTACGCCTGAGTGTCTACCCACTTTCGTTGCTGGCGCTCGTATGCGCGTTTTAACTTTCGTCATGGCAATGTGTGCTGGCTTCACTGCGAAGGAGCTCGGGCCCATAATTTGACACAGGAATGACTTTTCGGGCGCGGGAGCGGCATGAGGACACTGAAAAAAGTGTCACACGTCAAAGAACTACCACAAAGGTGCAGATCACGGCTGTTGTGAAAATAGAGATAAGTTGTGTGGCTGGTAGCATGTTTGTGAATACGTTGTGCAGCATGATCATACATTTTGGAATACATTATTCAAACTACATACCAAGCTATTTTGTCAATCTATTCCCACTTGAGCAAACTGTTGCTATTTTTAAAGGCTATTCTCTCAATTTCTTAAACTGGAATAATAGATCTGCCACTGGGAACCAATTTTGCGAGAACGAATAATCCTCAAAGGCCGATTCTCTACGCGATCAAGCATTCCGCGCCTACACGATCCTTACATAAACACAGTAGTTGTCTTACACAGTAATTGCCTTACACAATCAAAACCATGCACGTTCACTTTTCACTTGTTCCTGAAGGTTCCCTCACTGCCTCCTCGGCTCGTTTTAGCGCCTGATAAGTTTTGTCAACTGAATACCTCGTACATGCCTTATTGTAGGAGCACTCTCTCTGTAAGACTGCCGTCCTGGTACAGAACGGCTCCGAACTATGTGATAGCTCCCACTTTTTCCTTTTATTAAAACTTACCGCCACGCAATGTTCATAAAGACGCACCCCTCCATTAGAACGAGATCGAACAATTTTCCGAATCAGTCAGCGCCGACCAGTTTTGGTCACTCTGGGTGGCTTAAGCGAGGGCAACTTGCGCTCCTGCTGACGTGGTAGCCGACTTTGACGCCGCCAGATGCGCAAGGCTGCCATAAAGAACCATGTACGATCGCGCGCGTATAGTATTATAGTTAACGCAAGTCAAAGTATCATGACGATGCACTTCACATTAGAGAACTGCACGGGCTCGGGCTTACCCGAAAGCCCGGGCCCGGCCCGGCCCGTGGGCCGGGCCGGGTAGAACAGTTTCTACACGGCCTCGGGCCGGGCTCGGGCCCGGTGTGTGCTTTTTGACCCGGGCCCGGGCCGGGCTCGGGTTTTTTTGACGCGGGCCCGGGCCGGGCTCGGGCTTTCTGGTGGTGTGCATGTAACGTGCAGCGAGTTATTCTCGGGCGTCTCAACTCTGAAAAACATTATTTTTCGGTCTCGGGCCGGGTTCGGGCCGGTTTCGAGCCGGGCTCGGGCCGGGCTCGGGCCTATGGTAAAGGGGTGGCGGGCCGGGCCGGGCGGGTAACGTAGATTATTTCCGGGCCCGGGCCGGGCCCGGGTCTCGCCATAAAAGTTTTCATCGGGCTCGGGCGGGCCGCCCAACGTAAAAACGGGCCCGGGCCGGGCCCGGGCTGAAAAAATCGGCCCGTGCAGTGCTCTACTTCACATTGCTTTCGTCCTGACGACGCTTACTGCGACAGTGAACTTCTACTAAAGACGTTGAGTATTCGAAGGGGTATGCGTTAATAATGGAAGACTTCACTCACCTGTTCGGACCGATCAGGTCGCAGACGTCAGTTGTCAACTTGTCTGCATGGGCAGGCACTCGCTTAATTTCACAAGTGAGACGAGTGAGGCGCATCCAAAGGGCCTGGACACGATGGTACTACCTCGTTGAAAAACCAGCGAGCTTTTTAAAGTCCTCTACATTTCCAAAGTTGTGCGCATGAAAACCACAACGGACAAAACGGCGCTTCGCTTGGTTCTCCTATCACGGATTCTCCACCTGCTCAAACGCGAAGGTGCCTCCTGCTATTCCTCACAAGACATCACTATAGACGGCGCAGTGGCAGCGCGCTAAGCTTAGGGTTCTTGCAAGGCTCAGAGGAGAAAGCAGCGGCGCATGCGCAGAGTACAAGTCTTGAACGCGCGGTCACTTTATCGATAAAGCGTGCGCTTTGAAAAAAAAAGGGGGGGGGGGGGACAAGCGCGGTGCCTATCTGCTAGTTTGTAGTGACTGCGGCTGTCCGTGCGCCTGGGGAGTACTACATACACGGGTGGCGCGCTTTATTTTGGCGGTAATCTGCGCGCGGTATCTTGAAAGCGATCCGCAGGCGGCTAATACCTTTGTATGCGCTGTGTTTTTGCCGCTCAGTTTCCGTTGAAGCGATAGACAGTACGAAGATCACTGCTTGCTGCTGCTGGTGCCACACTTTCATACGCCAGCGTTTTGACGGTTAGTATCAGAGGTCATCGAGTGTGCTGTGTTCATGTTTGCTTGGGCGCGCTGACAACATGCTTGATAATTCAGTTAGTAAGCGAATGTTTGCAAGTTTATACGGCCGATAAAACTACTATCCTTATTTCATATAGCTGTCTGCTAATTTTCTATTGCAATCGATCCTTCGCCGTTCGGGCGACACTGCGCCTCTTTCTTTTTTTTCTTCTTTTTACGTTTAGTGCGCGTATAAGCGCTGCTGCGCATGGCGGCTATTGATTCTGATTGCGAGTGAATCCGGCTTAGCCTCACTTCGGTTACTGAGTAAATTATTTTCATTTATGACTGCTGCAGGCATGTGGGGGTGTTTCCATTCCTAATAAAGGCTGTAAATTATTAGAACAGTTTTTGGTTGGTTTTTTTTTTTCGTGACTCGTTAGCATTGCCTACTGGAAACAGTAGCAATACTCAGACACACAACATTCATGTGCATTTCACACGCCGCTGATAAAAGACTCTGCTGAAGGGGCCACTGAAGACTGCAGGTTTTTCTTTTTCAGGGTCAAAAAAAGCACGCAAAGCAATTGGAAGAGAGGGGAACATTCTTCTTCTTTTGGGGGTTTTACGTGCCAAAACCAGTTCTGATTATGAGACACGCCGTAGTGGAGGGCTCCGGATTAATTTTGATCACCTGGGGTTGTTTAACGTGCAGTAAAACGCAAGCACACGGGCGTTTTTGCATTTTGCCTCCATCGAAATACGGCCGCCGCGGCCGGGATTCGATCCCGCGATCTCGTGTTCAGCAGCGCAACGCCTTAGCTGACTGAGCCACCGCGGCGGGTGAGAAGTGAACATCATCATCAGCCTATATTTTATGTCCACTGCAGGACGAAGGCCTCTCCCTGCGATCTCCAATTATCCCTGTATTCCAAGCGTATTCCAACTTGCAGGCGCAAGTAGGAATACGCTAGCGCAAGGCAGGGATAATTGGAGGTGAACATAGAGCAACGTATTCATTCTCCAGGCATAACCTATCCTTACAATTAGAAATAATTGTTACTTGGCTAAATCCTTCTCTTTAAAAAGTGTAACAACCTTATTCCTGTGTATATATTTAAATATAGTGTATGTCTGTGTATAGTGTTCACAGTCGAAATTAAAAAAAAAGAAACGTTGAAGTGAGAAAAAATGCTTATGAGGTAGCCGCCGCTGGCGCTTCTATAGCGCTTGTCGTCCTATGGTCAGGATTTGCAGAAATAAAGCGAAAGTGTGAATGTAAAGCCGTGCACGTCCGCGCTGATCCAGTAAGCTTTCAGCCACAATAAAATTTTTAGTGAAACGTTGAGGCAACTCTAAAGAAACCGCAAATGATGTGGGCAACAGAACTCTGGCGATGACACTTTGGCGAGAAATGGGGGGGGGGGGCTCGAGCCCCAGAGCCCCCCCCCCCCCCCACAGTCGGCGCCTATGGCGTCGCCACCTTCGTATTTCGCACGCCCTTCCGACAATTCCCGACCGGCAGTCTCTTTAATCCAAGCCGTCGTGAGGGAAGAGCTGGCTAACGCAGTACTCGAGCCTGTTGCATCTCTGTTTCACCCTCGGGTCAGTTCTGTTCTTCCGCCTTACAGAAATACAGCAACGTTGCGCCGCTATCGGGATCCGGCCCAGTGGAGAACCCAGGACGATAAGCCCATATGTTTTCATTGCCACGGCGTTGGACATATTTCCCGTCACTGCCGGTATCGCCAACCTTCCTCCCCTCGCTCATTTTTTGACATTCGCCGCGACAATAATCGGCCCCTGGAGTTTCCCGCTCGTAACAACTCACCGCTCCGAGACGCTCCTGTACCAATCCGCAGCTCCAGCCGTTCACCTTCTCCGCATGATCGTCGTTCCCGGTCCTCTCTGCCCCGCCGCTATTCATCGCCGGACCCCTCTGGCCGCTCTTACCCGGAAAACTGAGCAAAGCAGCTCCCGGAGGTGACGCTGCATTGAACCCACGACCTGCAAAGCTTCTTTTAACCTTGACCACGCACGAGAACCAACTTGCCGTAGAAGTGGATGTCTTACCCGTTACTTCCCTTATCGACACTGGTGCACATATTTGTATCATGAGCTCTGATCTCCGTGAATCTCCGTGATCTCCACACAAAGTGCTAACATCTCCAGAGTCCCGCGTTGTGCGTGTCGCTGACGGCAGAACTCCGGCCGTGCTTGGCATGGGCACCGCATGCGTAAGCATCGCTGGCCGCCACACTTCCGTGTTGTTTCATGTTCTTCGCCACTCCCCCGATGACGTAGTACTTCGACTCAATTTCTTGATGGATCACTACGCTGCAATTGACCGCTTGGCCGGTGTCATTGAACTGGACTTCCCGGCTTCACCAAACGCTCCTGATGTAGTCCAGAGCCAGCTCTCTTGTGCCGAGTTTGTTCGTTTGCCGCCCCAAGCACTCACCTGTATTGTCGCTGTACCCTGCCTCAGTGTACCGGATGGTGAATATGTGGTTACTCCGTCTACCAGTGTCCTTTTGTCGCACAACATTTCCTTTCCCCACACTGTTGTAACTGTTGCGACCAACCAGACTTGCCTGCCCCTATTGAACTTCGGACTCTGTTCTGAAGTTCTTCCCCAAGGCATTGTTTTGGCCACCCTATCACCATCAGATGAGTGCCAGATTTCTTCACTGTGACCTGATCCTACGTCAGCAATTTTGTCCGCCGACGCGTCCACTTCTGCGCCGGTACAGAGCGCTATCACAAAGATGATTGCCCCCGACCTTCTGCCCTCCCAAGTAGACGACCTCCGTCATTTGCTCGTCACATACTCCGACATCTTCGACTTTGACGGCCGTCCCTTAGGTCAAACCTCTCTCGTCAAACATCGCATACATACTGGCGATGCGCCTCCCATTCAACGGCGACCTTATCGCGTGTCACCATCCGAGCGCCAAGTTATTCAACAAGAGGTTGACAAGATGCTTTCAAAAGGCATTATTGAGCCGTCCGCGAGTCCATGGGCTTCCCCTGTTGTCTTAGTTAAAAAGAAAGACAACAGTTGGCGATTTTGCGTTGGTTATCGGTATCTCAATAAGATCACCAAGAAGGATGTCTATCCTCTTCCACGAATTGATGACGCTCTGGGTTGCCTTCACGGCGCGACCTATTCTTCATCCATCGCCCTGCGCTCTGGTTACTGGCAGGTCGCCGTGGACGACAGGGACCGTGAAAAGACCGCATTTCTTACAGCTGACGGCCTCTATCAGTTCAAAGTTATGCCATTTGGCTTGTGCAATGGCCTGGTTCGAGCGAAGGATCGGCACGCTTGCGCACAGCTTTGAATGGTCTATCTGCCTGTGCTACATGGACGACGTGATCGTATTCTCCCCGACATTTGCCACACACCTCACACGTCTTTAATCCATCTTGGCGGTGTTTCGTGCGGCTGGGCTACAACTTAATTCTTCGAAATACCACTTCAGTCGCCGCCAAATTACTATCCTCAGGCATCTCGTCGATTGAACTGGCGTCCGTCTCGACCCCGCCAAGGTTCGTGCTGTCATCGAGCTCCCTGTACCCACTTGTGCCAAGGATGTTCGGAGCTTTGTGGGCTTGTGCTCGTATTTCCGCCGATTTGTCAGAAATTTTGCAGACGTAGCCCGTCCACTAAAAGATCTCAGAAAAGGCGCTCCGTTGAGAACACGGAAAGACGCTCAGAATAGCACAGCCTTACCGCGGCTACATGGATTTGTCTCGCACCAACAAAGGAGCAGGATGACAACACCAAGAATTTTAGATCCAGTTCACCATCAGGGATTCCGACTGGAAACGGTAGCTCTCCGAATGTGCACCGTTCCAAGTCAATGTGCGGAATGAAAAGAACGGCTGCTTGATGAGGGCAGGTGTTTGGTGCACATTCTATTCTAAGACTTCGAACCCCTCCAGAACACCCAAATAAACTCTATACTCTGAACATCAACTATGAACCTAAATTTTAAAGTTAGCCCGGCAGAGACTACAGATCATCCTTGCAAATATAAATAAAATGTTTATAGCAAAATGAATGGGACTCTGAGCTCCATAATAAACTCTACAGCATTAAACCCATCTTGAGCGAATGGCGGAGTGCCAGACAGTGGGAACGGTTTTACGAGGTGGTCTTGGGCCATCCGGGAATTGGCCACACAAACTTGACCCACAGCCGCCTAAGGGGGACCCACCGGTCCATGAAAGAGTGCTCGGACAGCTTATGATCGATACATTCCGCGCAGTTTTTCTCACGATCTCTACTAGAAGCCGTCATTTCTCGCCTGGATCTCCTTCGCCACTGTGGCGTGGCAGCCTATTACACAGCGGTTCCGGCGCTTATTCTTCTTCCCCTTCGGATTCAGAGAATATGTCAATCAGAGCAATTGAAATTGAATTGAAACCTGCCGCCAACTGTCGGAATCGCAACCTCCACGCGACTAACAAAAGAGGGCATCATCGACATTCGGAATCAACGTGACCAATAAAACTGCAGACTTGACCAGCGACGGTTGCAGATTCCGTGAATGATCGACGTCACTCCTGCTCCGCTCACTGAAAGGCATGCCAACGTTGTCGCTATAAGATCGCTATGGGTAACGCAGGACCTTTTCGGCAAGGTTGCCGGAGAAAGAGAAAGATGAGAATTTTTCGAACCAAACTGGAAGGCCCGCGAGGGCATCCCAGAGCACGGCCAAGGGCCTCCTCTCCCGGCGACCTTGAAGACGGACCGCACACTCGGGCATACGATTCGACAAGGCTCGAGCTCTTCGAAAGAGACAAGGGGGAGAGAGAAGCAACATCGCGCGCGCTGCGGCGCCTACTCCCTATCTCAGCACCACCGCCAGTTGCTAGAATTTTGCAGCCATGTTATATAAGAGCGTGCTCGGCACGCTCAATGTTATTTGGTTTTTTGGTCAGGCTTCCAGCAGCGAAGTAAACAACCCCGGTTTATTGGAAGTCGTGAAGTGTGAGCGTTTAGGTCAAGTGAGTTAAGTGTTGTGCCAGCTTTGGTGGCTGAGCAACAAGTGTTTAGTCAGCTTTCGTAGCTGAGTGCGAAGCTTTTGTCACTTCTGTGTGTGTGTGTCAGTGTACTGTTTTGAAGTGTTATAAAAATCGCGTGCTTCTGTTTCTCCGTGTGTCGTCCGTCCATCGTCTGAAAGTCAGTCTGCGACTCTTCCTACGCCAAATCAGTGTGCACCTCAAGGTAGGTACTGAAGTGAAGAAACAACAACCTTGAACTTTATTCGACCTGTTCTTTGTAAGTACATACTGCAACACTGTTACCACGAACAAACGATGTTCGCGCTTTTTTATGTTTTGAAACGAAGCGGTATAGCTCTAGCCCCACCCTGTATTGATGAACCACATGTGTGCTACTGTAGGGGGGGGGGGGGGGGGGCTAACGTCGGCGTGGTGAACAAAAACGCCTTGCGGCAAAGGTAAATTTACCGCCAATGCTCTGCAGAAAACGGCTGTAACTCTTGTTTTTTCAATACCATCCCCCCAATATTATAGGACAGTTGGGCGCTAATATGACTCGATCATTACGCCGAGATTCATTTACTTTCCTCATTAGGTAGTTTGCAGTGAAATCCTAATAGTTTTGAACTTCCCGTCTGCTGTCAATACGTCGACTTCTACAGGAGGGCAACGGACTGCCCCATGTTTGTCTGCTAGGATAAAACTCTAGTCCTTCGAAGTTTCATTAAGCTAATTAACTAACAAGTATGTTCATTCGCAAATTTCAAACAAACGCGTTTTGTTTCGGGAACTCCTTTGGGCTGCGCACTGGTCATTCGTGTTTTGTCTCGTGCACACTTTTGGCTTTGCCGCCAAATTACGGTCACACCTTGCATTAGGTGAGAATTTCGGAGCACAATGACGGCTTTGTTAGCATTCCACCTTCACAGAGTGGATTGTCCACTTTTTTTTTCTGTCTTAAATGTGAAACACGCTTTTGGCACTCAATGCTTACGTGGTCTTACCTTCCTGGTATTGTATTTCAGGAAACATTGAAAAACGATGCACAGATATCTTATCAAGAAGAACAGACCTCCGAAAGAGGATGACGAAAGGACACGGAATCCACCCGGCATGGGACCTTCATGTCAGCTTCAGAACCTACCAAGGTTTGCCTTAGGAGCACATGCTCGACATCTGCCACTGTAACCACGGCCTCCGCACGCGTGCGAATTGTCGCTGTGGATTCAGTCTCTAATGTTAAGCACTACAGGGACGACAATACCAACAAGCTTGGAAACGTACGTACAAATGGATTCTGCATGACGAGTATGTTGTGAGACCTGTAGCGCTGCTTGTAAGATGACATTTTTCAAGATACTTCCAGGGATAAGGACTCTGGCTTGACGTTTGCGCAGAATGGGCTTTCTAACTGGAAGAAAGCTCTTATACGATTTAAAAGTCATGAGGTCTCGAATCTGCACCGTGCATTCATGACCGGAACCGCAGTTGTGAAAAGCGGTTTAAAAGTAGCAACTGCTTGTGTAATTGTGAAGCAAAAAGAAATGAAATACGCAAGGAAACCGCTGACAGCGACATTATCTTAATTGCAGTACTTAGCATGCCAGGGAATGGCAGTACGTGTTCATGACGATGCAGAGAGTAATCGAAGACAGCTTCTGGAACTTCGAGTCACTGTCACTATGCGCAATGGTCTCCGGTTGAACATTGGCTGGAATAATGACGCCTAGCGTCGCTGCCTCTCGTCAGTCGAACTTGAAAATTCGCAGCACCCCTGTGGTCGCGCAGACCACGCCGAAGACCCATGGGCCACAATCTTTAACACCGCCGTAATTTTGACGCCTCGGCCGGACGTTGTCGCCCGTCATCAGGCGGCCTTGAATGTACAGTGGTGAGCACTGTTAGGGTGAACACCTCATTAGTATGCAAGTTGGTATAACTTCAACATATACCTTCTACTTCAGGGGGGATATGTGCCGAATACGGCGCCTAATAATGATGCCGATAAAATAAATAAGTTTTGTAGCGCTAGCTACATTGGCCTAGCGAAGCCCATTTCGCGCGGCACATCAAGAGCCGTGCTGCGCATGCGCAAGGATCAGTGATGTCACACGGCTTGCGCACCGCAGCCACCGGAGCCGGCACCTCTCGCGCACTCCGCCGCCGCCGGTCTGCGCATTCCAGAGGAGTGACGTCGTAGCCGTGGTACACGCACTGGCGCCGGCGCGCGCTCGCTGTGCAGTCGCCGTCTGACACTGCGCTGGAGCCGCTGCGCTTCTGACTGGCGTTTGCCAGTGTGGTATAGCCATGGAGTTACACCGAAAGGCAGCCCGCAGTCCATTCTGAATCTTCCCGTTCGATGTAACCACTTCGCCTTCGCAGGTTGCATGGTTGGTGCGGTTTCAACCCCAGGCGCTTGCAGGTGCCCCAGTACTCCGATGATGCCACCGGACCTGGCCTGGTGCTGGCAGTACACACAGCGCTTGAAGCCGGAGGTAGCCGAAGCGATCGCACGAACTCAGCCTACGCAGCCTAGTCACACCAATGTGTGCTCGGAAAGCATAATTTGCCCTCCACGCTGTCTCCGCAGACGAGGGCCTTCGTCTAACTCGTCACACAGCCAGCGCACTGATGTATTGGAAAGGCGAAAATGATGCTGAAATTCTACGTCCGTCAAGATGGTGAAAGGGTCCAGACGGTCATATTGACGCGTGCTGCCCCTGGATACGCTGACACAGGCTACTGCTGCCACCGCTATGTTCCCGAGTTCAACTCCAGAGGGGTTTCGGGATGTACGAGTTTGGCACGAGTTCACCTGTCAATCAAAGCCATAGAATCAAAACCCGCGCGAGGCATGTAACTCTTGTGCGCAAACCCACCACAGTTAGGCCACGTCCATGTTAATTTACGGCAAAAGCAACGCGCTGCTGAGCTGAGAGGCATGAATAATCTTGACCGCTGCGATAAAACACGCACAACGCATTGTCATCGGTGATGCCTGAGCACCACTATCAAGAACAAAGCGTCGACTTTCTCTGGCTTATGCATATATCTTCGTAGGCTGTGATGGCCCCACCATCCGGTTCATTGCCTGCCTTGTGGGTACGTAGCGCACAGCAAATTTTTATCGGCACGTCAGCTACTGGCAAAGTGTCGATACGTCGTAGTGGACGACGATGCTGCGGAGTGGGTAGTGTTTTCCAACGATAACGTATCGCAGATGTCGTTTGATATGGCTGCTGTGTCATCGGTTATGTATTGGAGCCACAGTGTCGCAAACATGGTCAGCGTCGAGATCGCTCGCTTTTCTAGACCCATTGCGATGGCATTTCTTTATCACAAGCACTGCACCCCAAACAGTTGCAACACCTATGCAGGATGCGCCGAGATTCGCGTTCGCACGAGTTTTACCCGAGTTTTCACGATGGCAGTCAGTGAACGGAGATCACAAGGAAGGTACAAAGACAGCAGGCAAAAAGAAATGTCGAGATAAAGCCGTACAGGACAACATGAGCGCACCCTGCACGGCACAGTGCTGCCGCGCTTAAGCGCAGAAGACTATACGCCCCAAAAATTGGAGGATGCTTAAGCCTTTAAAGCTTGAGGTAGTTTAGGGGCGTTTAAAGGGCCCCTAAACTACCTCAGATATTTTTGGAACATTTCAAGTAAACACGCGCATCGAGTTCAGAATGCCGTCACTATCAACGATGCCAAACGCTGCGGCAATACGCGGAGCCGGCGCGCCATACACACACACACCACACACACACAAAAAAACAATGCCGTCCTCCTTTCTTGGCCTTTTCGGTATATCCCCTGCGGTCGTCACGATGTCATCAGGGTGCATCTGGTGATGTCAACCGGGTCGACGATGTCGATTGGTCGAGTAAGAACCTACGACTTCCGGCTAGTCTGCTAGCAGGTACGCGCGCTCCCGGCTCTTCCTCGCCGTGTTAATTGCTCGCTTGTGCGCGCTTGCGAATCGATAATTATAGCCCGCAACGCAAGTGCAAAATCGGTCGCGTTCCAACACAGTCATGCTTAGCGGTCTGATTAGCTGCGCGAACAGAGTGCGACAGTGTTGAACTTCCTAGACGTGCGCGCAATACATGGTCCATAGCGTGACGCTTCGCATGAGCACGGGCCGTCACGGAAGCAAGAGCGGCTGGCCGAGAAGCGCTCAGTCGCAGCCACGGAGGCCGCAGCTAAGGCCCGTCCACGTTACCGGCACTCAGCGCACGCCGTTTGCCATTCGCGGGCCACCGTTCGACAGCGGTTTTACTCGCGAACGGCGAGATTTCCTTGCCGTACGTAGAGTGGATGAGACCGGGACTCATTTGTGCAGCAGCCTCACCGCCGATGATCGCTCGACGGTGCCGATATCATCGCTAGGCCTTTTACGGTTCTCTTCAAAGCTAAAGCGCCCTTCGGCGCTTTAGAATGAATTACCGACGCTCACGAGCCGCAATATTTTCTTATCGTTGTTGTCGCTCTTTGCAATAATAGTACACAAAGAAGAAAAAATACGCTGATATTAGGAGCGCTGTTCGCTGCGATGTGAGCACAGCCGAGCCGATCGTCTCCCGTCGGTAGCCATGCGCTGCAGCTCGACAAGTATCGGAGCTTTCGTTCATGGTAAACGTTTGACAGCGGTAGTTCTTTTTCATAAAATGTACAATTTATGCATCGCTTTTTCTAGCGGAAATAATTTTGCTTGTAACAGAAGCTGCCGCCGAAGTTTTTGTCGCCGGCGGCGGAGGCGCGTAGCTTCGCGTGTCGTCGATTCCCCGTCTGTCGTGTTGCGGGTGGTGCGCCGGCCGAACTGCCGTCTACTCCGCTCGCGCGGCAGACGTTCTACGGAACGGGAGGCCAGTTCGCCGTCGGTATATTTGCCGCTAGCGCGGACGTGCCTTAACCGGAAGGGGACAGTGTTTTGAGAAGCGCGTTGGCGACGAGGAATGTCACGTGAGATTTGGAGGAGCACTCGGCGAGTACGAGAGACCAGCCGACGAGGAGAGTAGCGAAGAGCGAAACCAGCGAGGGCCGTGTTTCGATCATCACAGGCGTGTAACTCCGCTATTACGGCACCATTTCGAAAAATTATCGTGGCTACGTGTTCGTTGTAGACTCGTGCACAACTGCAACATCACAACTAAATTTCGACCTCTGGGTGGTTTAGGAGCCCTTTAAGAGTGAAACGCGATAGCGTTATCGGGCCCCGTTAGCATCGCATTTTTCTTTCAGTGGGCTACAATGCAACACGGAACGTGGGAAAGCCAGCTTACAAAGACCAAGCTTACACCGATCACCTTAAAGTTGGCTTCACTTTTAAACAGAAATGCATTGCTGGGAAGACGTTTTTCTAAGGGCAATATAAGTGGTCTTATATTAAAATGTGAAGGCCCTATCATCTTTATTTATTATTTATTATTGTATTATTTAGTTTATCGACCACCCATATGGCAACGTACAAGGGATGACAGCCACCCAGAGTGAATCTAGATAAACCAATGAAACTGGAGGCGTGCCGGCGGACAAACTTTGTCTTGGTACCATTATTTCTTTCATCTTGGGGCGTCACCAGAGCTCGTGAAGATCCCGAGTTTCACCAAACTCAGCGCATCCTGCATAGCACCCCTGTTGTGTGGACATAATAATATCGCGGACACCAGAGCGGTTAGCCTTCTTGCCTTTCTTAATGAAGTCTTCTGCCGTTTTAATGTTAGCATTGAAAATTGCCGTGGGCAATGCTATGATGGAGCTGCAAATATGAGAGGACATCACGGTAGGCTGTAAGCCCCGATACAACAGAAGGAGCCGCGAGCGCTGTACGTACACAGTCTTGCACACATACTTAACCTGGTGCCGCAGGACAAGCGTCAGAAAATGCAAATGTGTCGCGATTTCTTGGGCATGATATCATAAATGATAAAATTTGTTACGTCTCTCCAAAGCGCCTAGATATGTGGCAGGCATTTCAGAAAGAGGATGAGAGCGTAAACTTGCGGAAGTTTTGTCCCACGAGGTGGACGCTAAGGGCTGCTTCTCTGAAGTCGATTGTTCCAAACTATAGCCACCTGATCTCGTTTCTTCATGGCCTAGCATCAGAAGAACGGAACGACGCCGGAGCCAAATTAAGCCAGTGGATTTTTGAAAGCAGTGTGAAAATTTGACCCATACTTCATCCTCAAGCATTTCCATGGAGGCGAAATGCAAAGAACGCCCGTGTGCTTGCAATGCAGTGCACGTTAAAGAACCTCAGGTGGTCGAAATTAATCCGGAGCTCTCCACTACGGCGTGCCTCTTAATAAGAACTGGTTTTGGCACGTGAAACCCGACTAAGAAGAAGACTCAAGCTTCTGACACTCGTGTTTTCTGGATTAGAAACAGTAAGTACTGCGTTGCAGAAAGGAGCACTGAGATTTGATCAAGCAGAAAAGATGGCTAAGGCCGACAGGGAGAGTCTTAGCGGACTTACGAAGTATTTTACCGAGAAGTTAGAAAAACATTTATTGAGCTGAAATGACGGCGTCTTATCAGACATCAAACTAACACGCGAAATAACCTAGGCCTTCCATAGCAAAAAGCGTGCTATGTGCGTAAGTGAGCCATCTATAACCCTAACTGACAAAGAATTTGCCTTTTTGAGCGCCACCCGATCTTAAGATACGTAGAAGTTCTGTGTATATATGTTCTTTTTTTCAAAACGTCTTTATTATTTTTATTTCCATGCCGCATGCTCTTGCACATGCTCACTTTAGTCAGACTGGGTATATATATATATATATATATATATATATATATATATATATGTGTGTGTGTGTGTGTGTGTGTGTGTGTGTGATTTCCCTCCAAAAATAAACTGAGTTATGAGTCAGCGCCTGTCACTTTCGCCTTATTGTCCTCGTTTCTTGTGTGCGTGCTGCAGTTTCAAGATGAAAACTCGGTGCCTATGGTGTAACCAACAAAAATTTACCCGACAAATTTATCAAAATCACGCTCATTTATCATACTATAAATTTCGAGACACGAAATGAATTAGCTGATGGTTTTTTGGCTCTTGAACATGCAATTTATTGAATCCCTGCATATACAGGAAGCCCTACTTATGCAGAGAACAGTGGAGCGGCGGCAAACTATATTTATGGATTCGGTATTTCACGTTGACAGTGTGCCTTCGACAAAGCTGACGTATCCCTATTATTCTAGCGGCGGCTGCTTCATAAAATCATTGTTCTTCAAAATTCTCCTAACGTGACTACGTGCGTGGTAATATGTTATGGGGCGCATGCATCTGAGCGGTCAGCCTGAGGCGCCTGTGTCGATATGACACTTTGCACTGGTGGGCCTGCAGTGCTCGCTGAAAAGATCACGCATCAGCATGCCCGTGTTGGGATAGTCGTGGCTCTCGCTGTGTAGATCCTGCAGCAGCAGGCACAGTCTTCCACCGAGTGTTCCAGTGCGGTTTACGTAGTACTGCAAGGCAGCTGAACTGCGGCAAACAAGAAAAAGTGAAGGTTGTTATTCCTTTTACGCAGACAGGCAGGCCAAGGTAACAGATGCTAAATGCCTAGGAATTTACCCTCTGCGTAGAGTGTGTAGCACCGTGCAAAAATAAAAAAAAGAAAGCAGCGTCACCAATGCATTGTAGATCAGCGCAAAATACTTTTCTGAATGCTAACTTTAGAAATGCCTCAATGGCTTTTCTTCTCGGGGTATTTTACGCAAGGCATCAAGAGTGTACTTAAAGTTTGCTCAGAAATTACCAAGAGGTCATCAAATAATCAGCCATGTGTGATGTACAGGGATGCATTAATTACCTTTGCAGACAGCCTTCCAACCAATCGTTCATTCTTCTCTTGAGCGTAGAGCCGAAGCACTACACCTTCAGGTAGCCTGACTAAACCGCAAAGCGTAATACTTCATTTCCGTTTCCTCAGTCTTTTACACTTCGCGCACCATTTGTTTCCAAAAATGCAAAATCGGAAAGTAAATGCCAGTATAATATTTACCGATACAAGTTCGAGCACTAAACACTAGCGTTCTCATCTCCTATCAAAGGCTCATCACCGGTTGACAGAAGGCACACAGGGCTCAGTGAAGTTTTGTGATGCTTATGCTTGATTAAAAAAAATGTCGCAGTTTCATCCGAAAGGCGAAGCATGAATTGCGACAGCAAATTAGTGGAGAACCATACGGAGTAATGATAGTAATTTTATCAACTGTATAAACTTGGACATGCAGCAGCACAAGCAACGCGCAGAACTGTTGTCGACGCCGTCAGCGTTTTGCCCGCGTTCGCACTGAACCCGCTGTTGGTGACTGTTGCTGGTGCCTCTGAGGGCGGCTCGGTGGTTTTGAACGAGATCAGAACGGGACACTCGTCTACCAGCGTGGGAAGTCTTTACAAGCTTCTCGCTTCGCAACGTTTTTACATAAATACGCATTTGGTGCCGCAGTTAAACATCGCCTCCCCTCCCTCCCGTCCCCCCACGGCATTTTGAACCGCGACGGAAGCAGTGGCATTTGCTCTCCGCCGTGCGTTCGCTCCCAGTGAAAGCGTGCGTCCCTCACGCGCTTTCACTCGCACATACAGCATACGGCGCGCGGCGACGATTTCATCGCCGTTGGACATCATACGGAACCTCACGGCGACAACGACGTCGACGACAGAAATTAACTTGGACCGCAATAAAAAAATCCTGGTGGCGCCATTGCATTCATTATATTACGATTGGCATCGGTTAGTGTGACGAGAGCTGGCGGAATACATGCGCAAAAGTCACCGCCCTAAATTGTTAACGGAAGTTCTGCCCGCTCTAGGTTGTAGCAAAAAATCATTCCGAGATAAAGCTAAGCGAGATATGCCTGCTGGAAATCACATATGTTCGGTTGATAGCCCTTTGTAGCCTAGTAGAAACATTATACAATCTTTCATTTTAGAACAGTCGAGCATACAAATATCATCATCATCAGCCTATATGTCCACTGCAGGACGAAGGCCTCCCCCTGCGATCTCAAATTACCCCTGTCTTGCGCTGATTCCAACTTGCGCCTGCAAATTTCCTAACTTCATCACCCCACCTAGTTTTCTGCCATCCTCGACTGCGCTTCCCTTCTCTTGGTATCCATTCTGTAACTCTAATGGTCCACCGATTATCCGTCCTACGCATTACATGGCCTGCCCAGCTCTATTTTAAATGCGATGCATTTCTTGACAGTATCTATCTATCTATCTATCTATCTATCTATCTATCTATCTACCTAGCCGCCTACGTCTTGGTGCTCTCATGGTCGTTTCGGTAACTTGGTATTTACCAAAATTGGCATACTATGACAAGAGTGTATGTCGAACATAAATGATATGTCGTGACAAGTCATGCAAGAATGCCATGACATGCGTGAAAAAAGCCGCCTACGTCTTGGTGTTCTCATGGTCGTTCCGTTAACTTGGTAGGTACACTGCTTCGCATTACATCAATTCCCACAGGGTGTGGGATCTGCAGGCTCTTTTTATCTTAACGTCAATTAGAATATCGGCTATCCCCGTTTGCTCTCTGATCCACACCGGTCTCTTCCTGCAGGGCTCTTAACGTTAGGCCTACCATTTTTCGTTTCATTGCTCTTTGTGCGGTGCTTAACTTGTTCTAGACATATGTTAGCACCGGTAGAATGCAATGATTGTACATTTTTCTTTTCAACGACAGTGGTAAGCTCCCAGTCAGAATTTGGTAATGCCTACCGTACGCAATCCAGCCCAATTTTATTGTTCT
Organism: Dermacentor silvarum; assembly: GCF_013339745.2. Lineage (NCBI taxonomy): Eukaryota > Metazoa > Arthropoda > Arachnida > Ixodida > Ixodidae > Dermacentor > Dermacentor silvarum. The sequence goes on from NC_051155.1 coordinate 31,228,029, forward strand.
GTAAATTTCTTTCTCATGATCAGGGTCCCCTGTGAGATGCTAGATACCTAGATACTCCTTGATCTAGAGACTCCTTTACAGACTCTAGAGGCTGACTGCCGATCCTGAATTGTTGTTCCCTTGAGAGGCTATTGAACATTATTTTTGTCTTCTGCATATTAATGTGCAACCCCACTCTTACACTTTCTCGGTTAAGGTCCTCAATCATTTGTTTTAATTCGTCTCCATTGTTGCTGAATAGCACAATGTCATCTGTAAGCCGAAGGTTGCTGAGATGTTCGCCGTTGATCCTCACTCCTAAGCCTTCCTAGTCTAAGAGCTTGAATACTTCGTCTAAGCATGCAGTGAATAGCGTTGGAGCGATTGCGTCGCCTTGCCTGACCCCTTTCTTGATACGTAACTTTCTAATTTTCTTGTGGAGAACCAATTAGCTGTGGAACCCTTGTAGATATTTGCCAAGATTCAAGTACGCCTTCCGTACTCCCTGATTACGCAATGCCTCTATGACTGCTGGTATCTCTACTGAATCAAATGCCTTTTCATGATCTATGAAAGCCATATAGAGAGGTTGATTGTACTCCGCAGATTTCTCGATTACCTGACTGATGTTAGGATATGATACCCGATGGCAATATTGTGCATACAGGCAGAAAAAAAACGCTATAAAATTTAAAGGTTTTGTAGGCTCTACACACACGCGCGCGCGCACGCACGCGCGTGTGTGTTGGAGACAGCTTATTCTTTTACAAATGTTCGCTAATTGTGCTTCTTCTCGATACTGTATCTGAGTCCGAAAATTCGCTATTTGCCATTTGCTCAGCGCATCGAAATGAAACATTCTAGCAGAATGCCTTAACTAGAAAACAATTCCAATAGAAATGCAATAGTTCATTGGGTTGTTGACACCAATAGGTTCATTTGTTCTATAGGTGTATTGGTTCTATAAATGTATTGCTTCTATATGTACATTAGTTTTAGAGGTGAATTGGATCAGTTGGCCTAATGGGTGAATAGAATCCGCCGGCAGGGGCAACCAAACACCACAAACCCTAACGCTATAGGAAGATTTACATAGAGATAAAGATTGTACTTTATTAAGATTCTCGTGGACAGCACTCAATCACGACATGCAGTACAATAGCCCCGGAAAAATCACTTGGAGCCTTAGTTCAGAAGTGCGCCTGAGTGTGGCAAAACTCGGTTGAGGAACTACTGCCGCAGGCTCACCACAGCTTCGGATGTGTCCGTGGATACATTAAAAAAGAAATTAAAAGCACGCGTCTGCTACAAACCACTAACGTTTTGAGTAGCACACTTTGAAGTGAGGCGTCGCTTCTTATCTCGTCACCCCGCCTACCTTCGTAAACGATGTCACATGAAGTCCCCTCATCATATTGTCTATATCACAACACGCGATATATTTATACTCCAGGCAAACTTTCGTAGTAATGTATCAGGCAGTGAACACTTCCTAGGAGGATCAAGTGGTGGTTAGGATGCATTTCGTGGGCCATGTCGTCGCTGTCATTAGGCCTAAGTCATGCCGGAAAGTTTGGTGTGGCTGACATTTACCGTTGTATTCGCTGTGCGGTTGCCAGAAAGGTGCTTCTATACAATTGTGGAAAGCAGAAAACAGCGGTGAATTGATGGAACAAATCCCAGCAAACATTATAGCGAAAACGTAGGGGGGAAAGACTTCTAAAAACTGAGGAACGAAGTGTCCAGTACCAGCGCTTATTGCTCGCGTGCTACCTATCATGGCGGAACGCAGACAGGCGCAGTTTCGCACTCCCATTCGCTCAGTGTCACTCACGCAACGATTATGGCATTTACAATGTAGAATTGTGTTATTACGCCATCGACGCTACTGCGCGTATATGGACACCACAGGTAAAACGAACCACCGAACGAAGTTGACAATATACGAGACTGCTAGATTTTCAGCTCACGCGTTGTGTGACCACTACCGCTCGATCGTATGCTTTTCTATGTTGCACAATAATGTGATTTGGCAAACTGGGCTGTTGTGTGCAGTGTCAGCTGCATCACTCATTTTTACAGTTCGTATAGGTCCAACATTCAACAAAAGATCAACCGATATTTCCCATTTATCAAGGCTAGTTGTTATCAATACGAACCTATTAGTAAAAGCAATGACCTGTTCGTTCCTATTGTTGCCAACACAAGCCGATTGGTACTTATACTATCTTTATTAGATCAATAGGTGGCCAATAGATGTCACCTGTCGAACCATATTGGCCAAAGAGACAACGAGGAGCGGTCCGAAAGAAAGGGAGAAACAGAGAAAGCGAATTGCATGCAAATAATGTAAGCAAAAACGACCATGGAGAATTACGAGAATTCGAAGAAATAAATTAGAAGGGATAATCTGTACGATAACAAAAAGTGCAGTGCCTTGCTTTGAAGGCTCCAGTTGGTTGCCTAAGGACAAAAAAATTGGAGGACGCTTAAGCTTCGCCTTTAAGAGTAGAACACGATAGCGTTATCGGCACCCGTTGGTATCGCACCGTTCGCACACGGCAAGTAGGCTTCATTCACGGCAACACCGAACGTGGAAAAGCCAGCTTACAAAGACCAAGCTTACACCGATCCCCTTAAAGTCGGCTTCACTTTTAAACACAAATGCATTGCTGGAAAGATGTTTTCCACGGCCAATATAAGTGATGTTATATTAAAATGTGAAGGCCCTAGCATCTTTCTTTAGTATTTTATTAGTTGTTTGCTATTGCGCCGACGCGCGCAGGTCTGGTAGAAATGCCGGAAAAGGGGTTTGTGTTTGAGTTTCCTCGTAGCAGAATTAGGTTTTTCTCGTACATTCAAATTACAATCCGACGCTGATTGGTAAACAATCCGACAGCAAATCCGGCGCCGAATGGTAAAGTCGTATTTTACCATTTTTCTGACGGATTTCACGGTGAGAAATGCAATTTTGTTCACCAAAACCTTGCACCACGTGGAGGGCCTGCACAGTTGATTTTCTCCGCAACCCGCAATCACACGCCGGTCGGCGACGCCGTATTTTCTGCGACACGGGGCCCTGAATGCTATCACGTTAAAACATAACGGAGCAAATATTCGCAATTAGATGAGGCATGGGTATGCTGCAGCAAAAATCCGGAGCTCACTCAGCACATCCTAAAGGAATGCGAAGGGATTCACCCAGTGAGATCCATAGATAACGTAAACCTTACAGAGGTGCTTGGATTTAAAGTGGATGGAAGAATCAACCGGTGAGCAGTCGAGATAAGCAAGATACGTTTAGAGTATTGGTGGAAAAAAGCAGTGAAGAGATTGATGCCACCGGATCCGTCAAAGGCATGGGTAGCGGACAAAGCAGATAGAAAAGTAAAAGGAAGAGAAAAAAAGATTAAAGAGATGTATACAGAAATGCTACAAATAAAAGTATGTATAGCATACATGTATCTATAGCATACACCAGGCTATGTGTCTATTTGTCACCGCCCCGTTTCAAAGGGGATGTCAATAAATTATCATCAATTGAGCCACCATTACCAGATGAGCTTCTGTGGGAGTTTAACTATCATGCGTATAGACATACCTTCTTTGTACCTCGAAAATTACGTCTTTTTAACGACTAAAAACGCGCTTTGCACCCGCGCATGTGTCTTCAGTGGGTGTAGAGGGCATTCTGCGAGCGTCTGGCTGGGCGCCTGTGTTGTGGCCACCTTTGTATACGTGGTGTGCCATCGCGTCGGCAGAGGTCAAGTTGTGTCGAAAACGCGCAGTCTCTTGTGTAATTATGGTTTTCAAGAGCAGTAAATAAGGTCCTGCATGGAATGAGGCAATACCTAAAAATTTTATTTCTTCTTCATATTTTATGTATGGTAATGTTTGTGAAAGCGAAATCCCTTTGTTCGTAATGGCGCCCATTCACCGTTCTCGCATTTTTTCGCCTCTACGCGCAGTTATACTACAAGGTTTAAATACCAAAATGTTGAATGCTTGTAATTTATATTTTCCCAGTTGATGTCATCCGGCGGATCTCCGTAAGATAACTATATGGCTTCTTACCTGGTGGCACAGCAATGGAAGAACGCACAAAAAGCCCGGAACGAGAATTTTTATACACCAAAATAAACATTTCCTCATTTCACAAGTCGCCTTGCGGCTACTTTAAGAAATTGCACGTTGCATAGAGGACAGCTTCGATGAAGGCTTCTAAAGATCCCTCATAATCGTATTTATTCGATTAAATATGAAAACATGGCTATTCCGCACCAGGACAGCATGCGGTTGAGCAGGCGACGCAACATCAAATGCCCCGACGATCAGCGTAGTTTGCGTTCAAAGCAGTACTGCCAGCGTTCAAACTACGCGCGCCCGAAACAGAAACCATAGGCACTATAACGTAAAATGATTTTAAACTGTTTTGATTCCAAACCCCCGACGTCAAATTTAGGTAACCACCGACGCAAGCATCGGGCGGTGACCCGCAGCGTTGTCTGAACAACCCAATCAGAGACTCTCCTCGTTTATAGGAGGTCACCTTTGATCGTTTCCAAAAGAAATAACATTGTCTACGCTCAGCGGTTTTGTTATCTAATTGGCTGACAAGGGGCGAGGAGCACGCTTTAGTAGAGAGGGTTTTGATGGGGTCGAGCCAGCACAGTGAAAATAGATAACCGCGTGAAGAGGGTGGTGCCGGCTTCTTCGATTGGTCCGCTTTGCCTTACTTAGCTTGTGGTGGCTGGTCGAAAATCGTGGTGGCGTGCAACAGAAGAATAAGAATGCCGCTAAAACGGATCATCAGCAAGGAAGAGTTGGCAGAGCGATGTCGTATGCATGCCGGAGTCTCAGGGTCGTTGCATGCGAGCGGACGCGCCACATATGGGCTCCTTCTTCAAAGTCCACAGCGACCGGACATTTTGACCTGACGCTCTCGATATTTCCATCATCGCATCCGGGCAGGTGAGCCGCCCATTTTGAACCCACCCGGCTATCGCTGGCCCGCCCGGGTCGCATTTTCGGCCTTTTTTTAACACGAAAGTGTTTTATGCCGGGGTCCACCAAGACTTCACTGACGTATTTCCGTCACGGATATGACGTTCTTACAATGTACACGAACATAATACAAAGAAAGAAACCAGAAGAAAAAGTTCCACAAACATGCAAAATTTGGAAATCGAACCCACGACCTCTCGGTCCGCGACGATAGATCGCCGAGCGTTTAACCCATTGCGCCACAAACGCTTTTGCAGAGAGCTACACAGACGCGCCTTATATATCTAACACTCCTCCGTGTACCCGCGCTCTTGCTCGGGGCGGTGCCGCCGCCTACGAGCAGAAAAGAGAAGTACTGCATTATGACACTAACGCGCACCGACAGTGAACGCTTCGGTGGTCTCAGCACTACGACGCCTCGATGCCAGCATTAGAAGGGACGCTGGCATCGATGATGATGATGATTTATTGGCATCCCCTTTGAAACGGGGTGGCGACAAATAGTCACCTAGCCTGCTTGATTTAATCAGGTATACTACACATGTTCTTTATCTAGCATTTTTGTATACCTCTCATTATCTTTCTTTTTCAAAAATTTAGCTTGTACCGCTGCCTATGATTTTAAGAGATCATGTCGTATCCATCTTTTCCCTGCTTTTTTTTCCACCAGTACTCTAATCGTCTCTTGCTGATCTCTACGGCTGATCTGTTTATGTTTCCTTCCACTTTAAACCCAAGCGCTTCTGGGAGTTGCACGTTACCTACGGTTCTCGCTGGGTGGATCCCGTCGCATTCCATTAGGATGTGCTGAGTGGTCTCTGGATCTTTACTGCAGCATACACATGTCTCATCTAGTTCCGAATATTTGTTCCGATATGTTTTCGTCCTTAGGCAACCGGCTCGAGCCTCAAATAGCAAGGCACTGCCCTTTGTGTTATCGTACAGATTTTCCCTTCTAATTTCTTTCTTCTCATTCTTGTAAATCTCCATTGTCCTTTTCTTTTCCATTCTTTGGATCCAATTCACGGTCTCTATTTCTCTCACTTTCTTTCTGATGACCTCTGGTTGTCTATTTACAGTTTCGATTATCCTGTACTTGGTTGCCAACTTCCTTGACCTCTTCCTCCATTCTGTGTCCACGCTTTTCATGTAGAGATACTTGTGCACTTTAGCCGCCCATTTATTTTCATCCATGTTCCTGAGCCTTTCTTCAAAACTAATTTTGCTTTGTGCTTCTCTGACTTCAAAAGAGGCCCAACCCATGTCTCCATGCACTGCCTCATTTGTCGTATTACCGTATGCTCCCAAAGCCAACCGGCCTACTGATCTTTGGTTAACTTCCAAACCCGCCAATATATCCGATTTTAAGCATATAATGGCATTTGCGAATGTTAGCGCTGGCACCATTACTCCTTTCCAGATTCCACGCACCACCTCATACTTATTGTGGCCCCACAGTGCTCTGTGTTTCATTAATGCTGCATTCCGCTTCCCCTTTATTTTCAGATTATCTTGGTGGTTGCTTGAGTAATTATTTCCTTCGTTTATGTGTACGCCGAGGTACTTATATTGCTTCACTATGGGTATTACTTGCTGTTGAATTGACACCACGAAGTTACTCGTGTGTTCATTAAAGATCATAATCCCTGATTTCTCTGTGCTAAACTTAAGGCCTAGATTTGTCGCTGCGTTCCCACAGATATTCGCTAATCAAGAAGCACTACCAACGCCACCTAGGTGGCGTTCACCGTACTCAGCATAGCGGAGCGTGGCCTCCGCAATTAGCTCTGAAAATGTTTCTGAAGTTGATCGCGGAGGCTGCAATTACGACGCGCTGTACGCGCTGATTTGACTCGGTGACGATTCAGTTACGTGCTTTGTCTTGCGCGTTGTATTAGTGTGTCAGGTACGTGCTTCGTCTTTCGCGTTGTGCTAGCGTGTGCAGCGTAGTGCAGCTTCCATATGCACGACGGTTGCTCATGGTCATCGACGTTGGTAGTCGTGATGGAGGAGACGTGCCACCAGGCGTCAGCGTGGGTGCATCAACGCCTAAGGGCGCTTTAGCCACAAAACACCAATAGACATTATATATCAATGTGCAATAAACATTACACTACTTCTGTGAAGACACGTTTCACTTTCGTGTTCTATACCGATTCCTATATAAGAGGGATCAACCATTTATTTCGTTTTCTCCGGCGCTCGCCGGAGCTAGGCCTATATACTTTTGGCCTAGCGTCCGCGACCCCCCGCAACCCACTCAGCCAAGAACTATCAAGTAGTTGGCACCGAAATCGACCCCGCCGAAGTCCAAAACGGAGAATGGGAGACCATCCTGCGCCTCCGTAACCGATACCGCCCGGCGACTGCCAGTCAATCTCCCCAACACTCCGCAGGGCTGTTACAGGAACCCAACGACGGCGACGGCCGCCCAACTGAGAAATCCCGACATGCGACGCCATTGACGCGTTTGCGACGCGCGCCTCTCCCGCAACTCCCGCGGGGAGACCTCAAGGTCCTAGTTAGACCGCGCGGCGGTTTCGACGTATATCCAAGGAGACCCCCCGCAGGCTTTTCACAGCGATATGCGCAGCGACTAAAATACCTCTGCAGGAAGCGCTCGCCCAGGACCAGGTGGGGCTACACCTAGCCAACAACACCTTCACGATCAGCACACCAGTGGAGGCTCGAGCTCGGATTTATGCCCAAATCACATCAATTACCATCGGCACTAACTCAACTGATGCCACCGCCTACCTCGCTCCGCCCGATGACGCCGTGCGGGGCGTCATTCATATGGCCCACAGTGGTGAGCCACACGCGGAAATCATAAATGGACTTGTCCCCTTCAATCCTGAGCTCCCAATCATTGACGCGCGGTCCTTTGGAAAAAAGCGGTCAATCATTATCACTTTCACCACTGGACCTCTGCCCAAAGCTATCCGCTTTTGGGCGGGTGTTCACACATGTTTCCCCATCTACCCAAAACGGAGACATGCTACAACTGCCGCCACATCGGACGCCGCCAGGATGTCTGTCCCGCACCAGCCAGCGGATGTTGCCACAATTGCGGTGAAACGCACACGCCGACCGAGCCCCCAACCTGCCCACCCAAGTGCATCGTCTGTGGGGACGGGCATCATACTGGGAACATACAATGAAAGTACCGGTACGCCCGCCCGCTACCACGCACTACCCAGCCAGCTACCGGATACCGGTCAAGAACCCGGGAGCAGACGCCAGTTCCTCGAAAGTCATCGCGCAGTGCAAGCAGTGCGCGTTCCACCTCCCGTGACCGCAGCAACAAGCCCCACCAGGACCTCACATAGGCCGACCATGTAAGAAAATCGCCGCCTGCCTCCACCCAGAAAATTCCGGACCACAAGAAAGGGGACCTCCGGGCCCTCCGGGAAGAGGTAAGCCACCTCACAGCCCTCACTCAGCGCTCACTTGCCTCTCCTACTCTTTCTCTCTCAACTTCACCTCCTACTCTAACACAAACCAACACCGCTCCCCCTCAATCACCAACCTCAAAAAAAAAAGAATGTATCACTCCGTCACCGCCTGCCTCCGGGCCGACCGATGTCGACTCTAAACTGAAAGAGCTCTCCGACCAATTCGACAAAAAACTAAAAAATGGTTGATCCCTCTTATATAGGGATCGGTATAGAACACGAAAGTGAAACGTGTCTTCACAGAAGTAGTGTAATGTTTATTGCACATTGATATATAATGTCTATTGGTGTTTTGTGGCTAAAGCGCCCTTAGGCGTTGGTGCACCCACGCTGACGCCTGGTGGCACGTCTCCTCCATCACGACTACCAACGTCGATGACCATGAGCAACCGTCGTGCATATGGAAGCTGCACTACGCTGCACACGCTAGCACAACGCGAAAGACGAAGCACGTACCTGACACACTAATACAACGCGCAAGACAAAGCACGTAACTGAATCGTCACCGAGTCAAATCAGCGCGTACAGCGCGTCGTAATTGCAGCCTCCGCGATCAACTTCAGAAACATTTTCAGAGCTAATTGCGGAGGCCACGCTCCGCTGTGCTGAGTACGGTGAACGCCACCTAGGTGGCGTTGGTAGTGCTTCTTGATGCCAGCGTCCCTTCGAATGCTGGCATCGAGGCGTCGTAGTGCTGAGACCACCGAAGCGTTCACTGTCGGTGCGCGTTAGTGTCATAATGCAGTACTTCTGTTTTCTGCTCGTAGGCGGCGGCACCGCCCCGAGCAAGAGTGCGGGTACACAAGAGTGTTAGATATATAAGGCGCGTCTGTGTAGCTCTCTGCAAATGCGTTTGTGGCGCAATGGGTTAAACGCTCGGCGATCTATCGTCGCGGACCGAGAGGTCGTGGGTTCGATTTCCAAATTTTGCATGTTTGTGGAACTTTTTCTTCTGGTTTCTTTCTTTGTATTATGTTCGTGTACATTGTAAGAACGTCATATCCGTGACGGAAATACGTCAGTGAAGTCTTGGTGGACCCCGGCATAAAGCACTTTCGTGTTAAAAATCTTGAGATTCGCCTCGAAAGTAATTTCAACGCCCTTCTCTCTGACCTCACTACGAAATTGGAAACGCACATTGAACGCTGCATGGAATCCATACTCCAGAAGATGATCGGCCTTCTCGAAGCACACCTCACACAACTCCCCCCGCTCTCTACCCCTCTTCTCCCCACAACACAGCCTACCGCCATCAAACCCCATATCCTAACAGACACCAGACTCGCTCCTCTCATCCATCCGCCTACGCTCCAATATGGCGGGACGGGGCAACAGTAATTATCTACACATCCTAACCTGGAACTGCCGCGGCTTCCGGGGTAAGCGCGCGCCCTTGCAGCTTCTACTTCCTACACTTTCCCCAACGCCCCAAGTCCTTCTTCTCCAAGATACTGCCACTCAGGCCGCACTTCCCGGTTACAACTCCACACACTCTGACACCACAAACACACCCAGGGCATCCACACTTGTGCACCGTACTCTAACACATAAGACACATTACATCACGTCAGAGACGCCTTGCGTGATCACCGAAATTATCCATCACACACATACACTCCCATCCATCTTTATTGCCAATATGTACCACCCCCCATCCAAACCGATGGCCACGTTGGAGTCCCTCCTCCGAGAACTGCACCGCCTGGTAGCGAAGCACCCCCTACTAATCGGTGGGTATTTCAACAGTCAACACACTGACTGGGGATACAAAACAACCACACACAGAGGTCGCAGGCTATGGCTGCTCCTGCAGAACCTCCAACTTTCCGTCCACAACAACTTTCAGACTCCTACGCGAATCGGCAACAGTGTCAGCATGTACACTAGTCCGGATCTGGTGCTCAGCTGCTCCCTCCGTGATGTGACTTGGACGAGAACACAACACACACTGGGCAGTGATCATTACATTATACAAGTCACGGTCCCATTCAAGCCACCCCGGCACACCTACATGACACACAAACTAATTAACTGGGAAGCTCTCCGCACCACGCGAACTGCCAGTCATGACAACCCCATCACCGACATCAACGACTGGGTAGACTCTCTTCAGACTGACATCCAACACCATACGCAGCAGATTGAAACCACCACAGACGTCCCCACCCAAGATACCCGACTCGCCCACCTCTGGTAGGCCTACCACAGTCTGCCAGAGAGGTGGAAACGGGGTAAACATAACAGAACACTCAGAAAACGCTTAGCCACTCTACAATCCCAAATTCAATTACACTCGGAGGAGCTCTGCCACTCCAATTGGGGACAAGTATCTGACGGCACCGCCGGGAAACTGTCCGCAAAACGGGCGTGGCAGCTCCTCCGACACCTCATCGATCCGTCGAAAACAAAAAACACCACCCAGCACCACGTCACCCGGCTCATACACGCACACATGGACAACCCCGATGCTCTCCTTGATACACTCCGCGACACATACACCTCACCCGGCATACCAACTCCTCTCCCCTCATATACAGGACAGGCGAATCCCGAACTCGATACCGCCATAACAGAGGCGGAGGTCAGAACAGTCCTCCTGACTCTCCGAACCAAATCTGCAACCGGCGCCGACCAGGTCTCCAACACAGTGCTCCGTAATCTGGACGATCGATCGATCGCTCGTATCACGGAGTACTTCAATCAGTGCTGGAAGGAGGGCACCCTCCCCCAGTCCTGGCGCCACGCGAAGGTAATCTTCATTCCAAAGCCCAACACACCACTTACACTCCAAAACCTTCGCCCAATCTCGCTAACCTCGTGTCTCGGAAAGCTTTTCGAGCACGTGGTATCAGCGAGACTCACACAGCACATGGCAGACCATGACTTATACCCTCACAGCATCGTGGGATTCCGTCCCCATTTGTCCGCACAAGACGCCATGTTGCAAATCACCCATGACATCTTCGACCCACTCATTCCAGGCCACACCAAGGCAGTCTTGGCTTTGGATTTATCCAAAGCCTTTGATCGCGTTGAACATCACGCGATCATGACTGCACTCTCCCCACTGAATGTGGGTGCACGTACGTACACCTACATTCAGGCCTTTCTCACAGCACGCACGGCTGAGCTTCGCTTCGGCCCGCTCACCTACCCCACATACTCTCTAAAAAGCATCGGCACCCCGCAAGGGTTCGTCCTCTCACCTTTCTTATTTAATATCACTCTGATCCCCCTAGCATGACAATTGGCAACCGTTCCTCATCTGAAGCATGCTCTATAAGCTGACGACATCGCTCTATGGACTACCCATGGCAGCGATGGCACCATACAGGACACTATCCAAGCAGCCGCCAATCTGACCCAAAACTATGCAGTTAGCGTAGGACTTTCTTGTTCCCCAGAGAAGTCCGAGATGCTCTGCATCCGTCCCAAGAACCGCAACTCACCCTGCTCCCCCATCGTCATCGAACTGGAGGGCAGACCGGTACCAGAGGTGAAAACTCTCCGGATATTGGGTATGCTTATCCAGAGTGACGGGAAGAACACTACTACACTCCACAGACTCAAGCAAGTGGTGGGGGCGATCTCGCAGCTCATCCGCCGGGTCTCCGGCCACCACAGGGGCATGAGGGAGCGTGACCTATGCCGCCTTGTTCACGCCTTTGTGCTCAGCCGTGTGCTCTACTCCACCCCCTACCTCCAGCTCTCTCGCCGTGAAACTGACGCCATACAAAGTCGCCCTCCACCTTCCCATAAATACACCTACCAACCGACTCTTACAACTTGGCCTCCACAACACAATCGGGGAACTTGTAGACGCACACCGCCAAGCACAATACCTTCGTCTCACACAAACCAACACTGGCCGGTGCATCCTGCATTCCCTTGGAATCCGGATACCGGTCAACGATCCGACATTACGCCCCATATCAAGACCCTTACACCGCGAACTTCTCATTAAGCCGCTTCCTCGTAACATGCACCCCGACCACCACCATAAGCGCCGCAGAGCTCGCGCTGCAGCCCTCCACCGATATTACGGATCGGAGCCGGAAGCCGTATCGGTGGACGCAGCCTGCACGGGCGATGAAGCGGTCGCTGCGGTGGTGTATAACACTCTCTCCCCCATCGGAACACACACACTCCCCCCAGACACCTCTCCCGAAGCTGCAGAGGAAGCTGTCATTGCCCTGGTCATCGTCAACAAAGAAGCCCGGTATGTTTTATCAGATTCAAAAACTGCAATCCTAAATTTCGCACGAGGCCGAGCCCACGTTCCTGCTTTTTGCATACTGGACTCGCCCGCTGCGCGCCCGCCCCGTCATGTGGAGCTGATTTGGGTGCCCGCGCACTGCGGGAGTCCTGGAAACGAGGCCGCAGACCTCTTAGCCCGAGGTTCTTTAAACCGGGCTCTTGCGGCCTCCAATCCGGGATTCACGAAGGAGCGCGCGCACACTTTCAACGAGCTGACGCATGCCTCCAAGGCGGCGCGCCAGCTGTACCCTCCACCGCACGAATCCCTTAGCAATCGACAAGCGACCCTCTGGCGCTAATTACAGGCACACACACTCCCCTCTCCTCTCATTCTTTCTCACTATCACCCATTTTTCCTCACTTCAGCCTGTACTCTGTCCGGAACCTCGCGCTTCTGCTCTCCATCTCCTTTCTCATTGCCCGGCGGATCCTCCCCCGTGGGGCCTAGAGCACCTGAAGACTTGGGAGGACTGGGAGACCCTGCTCCGCTCCAGAGACCCGGTCGTGCAGACCATTGCCACTGACCGGGCTGCCAGCGTTACGGACCGGACTAACATAAACGCTTGAGTGCCGTGGGGTCGAGCGGGGGCCCTGGAGCCTGCGTGCTCCAAACTCCCAAGTCTAAATAATAAAGTTTTTATGATTATGATGATGTATGCATGCCGTAAAAAGGTTTATCATGCACATGCTCACCGGCAGATGCGAGTAACGAGGGCCTGAGCGATCGGCGGGCAGCCATCTTCTATTCATTTCGGAACGGGGAGTCTGTGGCTATTCAGAAAAATTTTCAGTTTTGTTCGGCATATTAATGCATTTTTTTCGCGTACACGTCACTTTTACATGGCGAGTTTTCACGGTTTTGTGAGGTCGCGTGACAGACAGGCGAAGTGGGCGTAGCCAGAAAACATTGGACCAATTGCAGAGGGCTAATGGTGAAAAGGGGTCGAGTCAGGAATGATTATTTTTCTTTTGTGCTCGCACTTTATTCATGCATAATCAGTGTGTACACGTTATATCAGATCGGGAGCTACAGCAGTCTTTGCGACGTCGCGTGACAGACAGGCGAAGCTGGGAGTGGCCCTAAAATGTTTTGACCAATCGTGGAGGCTGATTGCAGAAATTGGAATTAAAATAGTTTGGAATCATTCTACGCTATAGCACCCCATAAGTGTGAATAATTCACATCAGCCGCTAGGTGCGCTACAGTCAATCCGGTCACGCTTTTTGGATTTGTCGCTCTATGGTTTCTTATCCTGCACCGCTGCGACATCGCAACAATATATATATATATTGCAATGGGGGTGTTTGCCTAGCTGCACTCGATCTAGCGTTGCAATGGTAGACCGAAACAAGTCACAGAGAGCTATGGCGAAGCGGGCGAGCAAGCGTTACTCGTCTTCTTCCTTCACCAGCACCATGGACCAGTGCCTTCACTACAATCAGTCCCCACCGAAAGAGGAGCCATCCTGGCGACCTAGGGGCAGGAGAAGACAGGGGGGTCGTGGCACTGCTTGAGGCGGGAGACGTGGACAATTTCCTGGCCGCGACGACGCTGGCCGGAAGATGCCTTCATCAACTAGATGAGGTAGTTGACTGCGGATGTTTGTCGCTGTACCCGATAGGGACCGTGGTACTTGGAATGCAGCTTGGAGGAAAAGCCCGGTGGAGTAGACGGCACCCACAACCAGACCAGTGAGCCGGGAGCAAAGGATGTAGCCGTAATGAACGCATCGTGGCGATGCTTTTGGCGCCACTGGTCCTGGGATGTGAACGAGTGAGCGAGCTGGCGACATTCTTCGGCGTATGGTGCCGCTCGGAAAACAGTCGTCGACTCCGAAGCATCCAGCCGATAGGGTAGAGTTGTGTCCATTGTGCATGAAAGTTTGTGTCCATAAAGAAGAAAGAAAAGTGAAAATCCAGTGGTGCTTTGTGTTGCAGTATTGTATGCGTATGTTACGAAAGGCAGAATCCAATCTCAATTCGAGTGGTCAGATGAAACATACATGGCCAACATGTCGCCAAGGGTGCGAATAAAACGCTCTGTCATGCCATTAGTTCGGGGATGGTATGCCGTGGTAGTGCGGTGAATGATGCGACACTCCTTTAGCAACGCTGTAATGACTTCAGAGAGGAAAACGCGACCGCGGTCGCTCAGTAATTCTCGAGGTGCTCCGTGCAGTAATATCAGGTTCTGAAGGGTAAAACTAGCAACGTCTTTTGCTGTGGCAGATGACAGGCCTGAAGTTTCTGCGTACCGCGTAAGGTGGTCGATAGCAACAATAACCCAGCGGTTGCCGCTGGGAGTGCTGGGAAGCGGACCGTATAGGTCAACGCCCACGCGGTCGAACGCTCGAGCAGGGCATGGTAAAGGCTGCAAGGGGCCGGCAGCATGTTTAGGTGGCGTCTTGCGGCGTTGGCACAGGGGGAATGACCGTACATACTGGCGAACGAAACGGTACATATCGCGCCAGTAGTACCGAACCTGGACGCGAGAGTATGTCTTCAATACTCCAGCGTGGCCCCATTGTGGGTCATCGTGGAAAGTGGCGCAGATGTCGGAGTGGAGGTGTCGGGGAATAACAAGCAGCCACTTGCGGCCGCGGGAGTTGTAGTTGCGGCAGTAAAGCAGGTTATCCCGAATAATAAAGTGCGTGGCTTGGTGATGGAGAGTCCGAGAGATCGGGGCTGGCGACCGGCTAGACAGGAAGTCGAGAAGCGAACAGATTCATGGGTCCTTGCGCTGCTCTGATGGCATGTCGGAAATGTTGAGGGCGAAGGCACCGCAGGCGGAAATAGACGAGCAGATAGGATCAGGTGACAGGGGTGAGCGGGAAATAGCGTCTGCGTCGGAATGCTTTCGGCCTGAGCGATAAACAACACAGATGTCGTATTCTTGTAGGCGTCATGCTCAACGAGCGAGCCGACCAGTTGGATCTTTGAGTGAAGACAACCAGCTTCGGGCATGATGGTCGGTCACGATGTCAAAAGGGCGCGCATACACGTAAGGTCTAAATTTTGCGATAACCCAAATAATGGCCAGATATTCCTTTTCAGTAAGTAGTTCGCCTCAGCTTTGGTAAGGGTGCGGCTGGCATACGCTACGACGTACTCATCGAAGCCACTCTTGCGCTGTGCAAGAACAGCGCCTAGTCCGACACCACTAGCGTCCGTGTGAATTTCAGTTGGAGCAGAGGGATCAAAGTGGTGCCGTACTGGCGGTGAAGTGAGCAGCCGGCGCAGTTCTTGAAATGCGTTGTCACATGCCGGGGACCTGTCCGGTAGCTCAGAACGGCCGGTAAGAAGCGCGGTCAAGAAGGTGGTTATGGAGGCAAAATTGCAGACGAAGCGTCGAAAATACGAGCATAAGCCGATGAAGCTGCGAAGCTCTTTCAGGGTAGTTGGTTTGGGGAACGCGGACACGGCACTAAGTTTCGTAGGGTCCGGGAAGATACCGTCTTTTGAGACTACATGACCGAGAATAGTAAGCTTGCGAGCGCCAAAGTGGCATTTCTTCAAATTTAGCTGCAGTCATGCAGCGGTGAGGCACGCAAGGACTTGCTCGAGGTGGCTGAGGTGTGACGCAAAGCCGGTAGAAAAAACTACAATGTCATCTAAGTAACAAAGGCACGTGTTCCACTTCAGGCCTCGGAGAATGGTGTCCATCATTCGTTCAAAAGTGGCAGGCGCGTTGCAGAGGCCGAAGGGCATGATGGTGAATTCATATAGACCATCAGGTGTTACAAAGGCTGTCTTTTGGCGATCGGCCTCTGCCATCGGCACTTTCCAGTACCCGAAGCGCAGATCCAGCGAGGAAAAGAATTCCGCGCCCTGTAGGCTGTCCAAGGCATCGTCGATGCGCGGCAGAGGATAGACATATTTGCGCGTTAGGGTACGGCCACGTTAACGGCAAAAACGTGCGTTTTTGACGCACGTCAAAAACGCGCGGCAACGCGTCATGCCGGGCGCGGCAAAATCAGCAGAAATCGGGGGATTTGCGGCGTGCCACGCGAAATGGGTCTCGAAACCATTTCGCGCGGCACGCCGCAAAACCCCCGATTCCTGCAGATTTGGCAGCGCGTTTTTGCCGCTAGCGTGGCCGTACCTTTAAATGCGATTAAGGAGGCAATAGTCGACGCAGAACCTTATGGAGCCGTCTTTCTTTTTAACGAGGACAACCGGAGATGCCCAGGGACTGTTAGAGGGCTGGATGATGCCACGCTGCAGCATGTCGTCAATTTGCTGGTCGATTATTTGGTGTTCAGCGGCCGACACACTATACGGACGCTGGCGCAAAGGGGTTTGTTGACCGGTGTCGATATGGTGAACGACTGCTGACGCTCGATCCAAGGATGGTTGGCCAATGTCGAATGAGGCCCGAAAACGCTGGAGGAGCTTGATAATTTCCGCGTGCTGGACAGGTGTGAATACCGAGTCGACGGCATGAGCGAAGACGTCCACAGGGGCATCGGTCACGCCAGGAGGAGTGACGGCGCAAAGCGGAAGTCATGCCGCATCGTCAAACATGGTAGCCGGGAGGACGCAGTCGAAATATCCAGAGCTCTCCAGGCACTCGCCGCGGAGTATGGATGAACGGCACGCGGAGGGATTGCACACGTCAAGGGCAGCAGAACCGCCGCAAGAAAGTGACGATAGCAAAGGAAGCAGAAGGTTCCGACGGCTCGCACAACAGCCTGACGGCGTAAACAAAACAGATGAGTTCGCGACAGAGTCACACGACACAGGGACCAGAGCGGCTGAGAAAGGTGCGATGTCGAAGTCCGAGGTAGCAACAACTTTAGTAGAATGGTGGTCGTCAGGGTCAAAGCACGGCACTGACAACGTAAGTTCGGAACGAGCGCAGTCGACAACAGCTTGATTTACAGATAGGAAATTCCATCCAAGAATGACGTCGTGCGAGGAACGGGATAGGACGACAAATTCGACAACATAGCAAAGGCCTTGAATGACGACCCGAGCTGTGCATGCTGCTTATGGCTGAATGCGATGCAAGGTTGCCGCATGCACAGAGCGATAGATAGGTAAGTGAAATGGTCACTTTGTTCAAATTGCGGCAAAACGTTTCACTAATAACAGAAACGGCGGCTCCAGTGTCAATAAGTGCGCGTACGGTGACGCCATTTACGCACAGTTCAATTTCGTTCGCAGGAGAAAATGAGGCCTTGAAATGTTCGACGTAAACGCAGTTGTTGCCTCGGGAACTGCGGCTGTTAATTTTCCTCACGGGCTGGACTGAGTCGATGAACCATGGGGGAAATGGTTCGGCGAAGTGGGGAGGGCGACCAGTGTGAATCGAAGGGGCGGCGACTAGACGACGAGTCCGGAGGAAGATTAGACACATCATGACGCGGAAGTCGAGCAGGCATGTAGCCGGAGGCGCACCCACTGTCAGGGAAACGGAAGTTGCGACGGCGGCAGAATCGTGCTATACGTGGCCCGGGAAACCACAGGAATAGCATATTGGCCGGTTATCAGGCGTGCGCCATGGGTTGACGACAGCGGCCGAGTAAGGAACAGGAACCGGACGTGAAGGTGGTGGCGGTACATGGAAAGTTCCGGTGGTCCGTTAGGCGTCAGGAGCCGGAGCTGATATGGCAGGGCGACAACGTTAGCGTACGTTAGTGGTCCAGCAACGGGATCCGGATGAGGGGCAGGTGGTAGCGCCTCAGCAACTTGCGTTTGAAACACCTGACGAAGCGAAGGAGCCAAGGATGTCACCGGCTCAGGAAGGCTAGTCGCCAGAGACAGTTGCCGCGCGACTTCCTGGCGGATGAACTGCTATATTTGTGGCATTAAAGCAGAAATGTCAGCAGCGTCGCGGCTGAAATTCAAGGGAGCGAGATCCGCGGTATACTGCTGAGCAGCACAACGTGTTGAGGCACGCTGCTTGCGCAGCTCGTCGTACTGCTGACAGAGCTGAATTACCTCGGCAACCGTCTGGAAGGTGTGGTCATCGATGCCTTTCATGACGTGCTTGATCTTGTCAGCTTCGTCCATGGATGGGTTGACGCGTCGGCAGAGCGAGAACACATCTTCAATGTAGCTGGTAAAGCTCTCGTCATTGCGTTGAGGGCGAACACGCAAACGCTGCTCAGCACGAAGGCGGCGAACGGCGGGACGGCCGAAGACCTCAGTGGAAGTGCTCGTGAAAGCGGACCAGGTGGTAAAACTGGATTCATGATTTCTTATCCATAGGTTCGCCACGCCCGTCAAATAAAAGCCTACATTAGTGAGCTTGTCGCGGTCGGCCCAGTTATTATATTCGCTCACATGGTCGTATTCGGCGGGCCAGTCCTCAACGTCGAGGTCGTCTGCTCCGCTAAATATAGCAGGATCGCGCTGCCGCATGGTGCCAGGGCAGACAATGGTCGGGGGTACGGGAGTGTCACAGGCCCGGTGAACGAGGCGCAGACGCCGGACCAAATTCCAAAGCCGACTTATCAGCTTCCGAAAATAATCCCACGAAAGCAAGGACAATTAAGAGTGGGCCCTCTGGTGCACCAGCGAACGCCGGTTGCTGTCCAAAGACCGAGTCAAAGCCCAGAGTTGTCAAAACACAACAAAATATATTCTTCACGCAAGGAAGTTAGCCACCCACTTGCACACTTAGGCTAGACAACACAATACAAATCAGATGGGTATTAACAAACACAAGAAAATAATTCACGACAAGCACCAAGGGTCCAACACGTAAATTACAAAATGAATAGGAAGACTACGTGTCCAATAGTATTCACCAGTGCTGGTCTTGAAGTCGGACGATCTCGGCGAAACTCGGGGCAGACGTCGACTAGCTTGCCGGGGAATCCCCTTCATCCGCAGGCGCTCGGTCTTCACGTTACGTCACTTCACTGGTGCGGACTGAACTCTCGAACTCCCACTGACGATTCTCGCACGACGGTTATATAGCTTCCACAGTCGTTCTTGAACATTCCTACCGGAGTCGTGATCTCGTAGCATGGCCAAAGCTTGGGAACCTTCGAGTCTTTTCTCGCACCTTCGACCGCTGCTGTCGGAGCTTTGTCAAGGGGGGGGGGGGTGATGACTCATGCGGTTGGCGCACGCTCACGCTGTAGTTATCTCTCTCGACTCGCCGGGTGAGAAGGTGTCTCGCCACGCGCGGGTGCTCTCTCAATCTCTTTGGTTAACGTCGCTTCGTCGAGACTCTTCTAGACGTTTCGGCGCCGTTGTTCGCGTTGCTGTTTGAGGCGTATGCGCTCTCCCCCTCAGTTGAAGTTGCCGCGGGGCCGGCGTGTTCTTTCGCTGTCTTGCGTGACACGCGGCGCGCGCGCTTGGATTACGCGCTCTTTTGTGACAGGGAGCAGCAGCCTGGGACGGTCCGGGATCATTCATCGCAGGAGCTGGTGGTAGCGTTCGACTGCGGAGTTCAAGGATGTGGAAGAGAAACCCAGCACCTCCACCAGTACAATATATATTCGACTTCCGCAGACGTGCCGCTGCAATATTGGCAAGGTTAGTTTGCCGGGACTTGTTCGGTGCTGCTGGCCTGTTCGTCTTTTCTTCGCAATCACTTGCTTCTTCAGTTTGATGCTCGATTACTTGGTGAGATTTATGATGGGAAAAAAAGGAGGGGATGTGATGTCAGCCGCAGGGGAGATCTGCGGCTTGGTTTTGAACACCGCTGGTCCTATGGTGTGCACCCGCTACTCAAGCTCTCTTACATTCTGTCCACAACACAGAGTCCACCGCTGCCGGTAGCATTCAAACCCGCGACCTCGTGCTTATTCAATCGATATCACAACTATCCAATGGCACCACGGTATTCAAACTGCAAGGCTATATTCCAATAATAGCGTGCTTTATCACCCTACAAAATGGTTAATAATGTCAAAGCATTAAAGTTATACCCGAGGATCGCTTTGAATGGTTTCAAAAAAAGAAAACGCCTTCAAAATCAGTAGATTGGCTATCATATTTTCACCAAAAGAACAGAAAACTGAAAAGAGCACAGCAAACCTTTTCTAAATGGGCAGTTAGCAGAGATGGTTTACAACTATTTTATAGCCGGCTTCCTACGACATCAAACAGTAAGCAGTGTTCGTGAATGCTATCATAAGCAAATGTATTCAAACGAAGTACCCTGTTGGAGCGAAATTTCTGGCGCGCGTCATGTTACTTAATTGTGCTAACAGGTGATTAAAGGGACATTTGATATATTTGAGAGTAGCAAAACAGTATACAGCAGGATTGAAATAAAATTAAATTGTGGTTTCTTACATGACAGAAGCTCGCGAGTTTCGCTGTAGCGGGGAGACGCCTGATTAATTGTGACCACATGGGGTTACATTACAGTTAAGTACACAGCGTTCTTGCATTTCGCCCCCATGAAATGTGGCTGCAGCGGACGGAATCGCACCCGCGACCTCGAGCTCAGTAGTGCAGCGTCATAGCCACTGGGCCACCATGGCGAGTACTGCAGGATCTCACAAATAAATTTTATAATAAAATGCACAAACATTTCGAAATGCTTTCGAAGGAACTTATATAATATTATTATTAAGTAGATGGGTGAATAGGGCAAGTTAATATTGATACCCTGTCTTTTTATGTTTTTCCTACGTCTTTGCATATTGTACTGTAGTAATTATGGTTGATTATTGAGTGTGAAAAAAATATAAATACATAAAATTCACAGAGATGAAGAGAAGGGAACAAGCATGCTGGCAAACGGAACGGAAAGTGGCAGCACGCCTACATCAGCAAAAAGGGTATGGTAACACAGACGTCGAAGATATAAAGAACGGAGGGGAAAATAAGAGAAAGAACAGACGGTCGGACTACACTTGGCAGTCATTCATTGTGAGCAGGGCAGCGCGAGATAACACGAAAACAAGGAAGGAGACAGGCCAGGCGCCGGACGAGCGCCCGTCCTGTATCCTTCCTTGTCATGGTCCTAATTGTCCTATGCTATCGTACTCATAATGAAAAAATGACAATATCGTAGATCAAGAAAACCAACAACAAAAAAAAAAAAACACCGCATATCCACGGGGTGAAAGATGATGAGTGGGCGAAGCTCCGGAGGGAATCATCGGTAAACCGTGAATCTTCCGTGTAATTCGCCCAGTCTCGCCGCACTAAATCGAACGATTGACTTCCACCAATGACACGCGCCATATGTGACGTCATTCCTATTTTATAACAGCGCCCTTCATTATAATTGCACCATCTCCCGCTTAAGGGGACGCGAGCACAAACGCGTTAGAAACGTGCAGTACTCTCTAGTAAGGGGGAGAGTCCACACAGCGTCTTACGCAGCCGTTTACACATGCCGGAACGTGCACCGCGTTTGCCGACGCCATAACATGACTGCTGAGAGAGTATAACCCCTGTATTCATAAACGCTCCTCGACTTCAACTTGACTTGCCACCGCCTTCAACGCGTTTCGAACGCGCTGCCCAAGGTGGTGGCAAGTCAAGTTCAAGTCGAGGAGCGTTTATGAATACGGGGGTAAGGCGGAGAGGCCACAACGTCTTACACCAGCTTCTTACACGGGCCGTAACGCGCTAGCACAAACGCGTTAGAAACGTGCAGTCTTTCGTTAATGTCGGGTATTTATTTCATCGTGGTGCGTGTGTCCATGTGCGCTTCATGGCGTAGTGGTTAGCGCCGCGCGTTCGGACGCGACGAGTCCCTGGTTCGATTCCGTGCTACGAACACAGCTTTTGGAATTTTTTTTCATAAAAGTAGACGTGGCTACCTACTACTATGACGACGACTACTACTACTACATACTACAGAGGAGGGACAGACCCACACCTTAAGGGGCTTCGCCCCTAAAACGTCACTGGCCTGTGCGGCAGACGGAGCACAGTCACAGCGTAAGGTGGTGGAGCGGTTCAACTCCAACTTCGGCACCACGCACAACAGGGTCTTCGCGGCAGTCTCTTCGCCTCGTTTTGACGAGAATGATCTGAACTGTCCGCCTGGCGTCGACGGCGAGGCACAGCAGTCTGCCGAGCCTGATGATGCCTGGTTGTATAGCCGCGCACGTAGCTCTAGGATTTGCTTCTTCAGCAGCGGTTCGTACCTTGTGAGGAGACGTCATGACGTGTACATACCGAAGAAGTCCCCAGAATACGTGGCGCACAACTCACATCCCTTGACCTGTGGCACGGTACGTTGTTGTTGTTGTTGTCGTCGACGATGATGATGATCATGATTGTTTATTGGAATCTTCAAAGAAGGCTGGTGACAAATAGTCCCCTAGCCTTCTTGAGTTAACCAGGTCCAGCTACATGCAGCATGCAACTGCTATATGCAACTTAAATACCGGGCACGCTGCGTTTGCAGGCACCTTAACTAGATGGCGCCACCATACTGGCGGATGCTCCGGAGCGCGTTGAATCACATCTCGTCGTCTGCGCCTGCGCGCCTGCCTAGGGCGCGTCTATAGGGCATTTTTCCGCTGCCTGACAAGCGCTTGCGTGGCTCAGTGGTAGAGTATTTGACTCCCACGCAGCGGGCGCGGGTTCGATTACATTTTAAGGGTACATTTTAAGGCGAACGCGTTTAATGGCTCATACTCGTAGCGTCGGACCGTCAGTGCCCTGCAACGGTGCCCGGCGCGCGCGGCAAAGCTCCTTCGTAAGACGTCTCGTTGCAGCAGTCGAGTGTCGGATGTCTCCCAAGCGGCCCGGTGATGATTCAACGGCAAGCGGTTCGGAGAAGTGCCCCAAGAATGTGGATTCCCCCGATACCAAACGCCAGAAGAAGAATGAGCGAATGCGCAGCGGCGGTAGTCAGTCAAATGGGCACAAGCTTTCGCCGAACACACTTTGGAATTTAGAAAGTGTCCTTTAATTTTTTTTGCATTTCTGGCGATAGCGGTTAAGGCGCCAATACACTTCCACGTGACCCGGCGCGCGCACGCGCGCTGGTTGCGGTACGTCACGCCAGGTTGCCTATGCGGCGCCAGGCGTATGTCCGTCCCCCTTCAGTTCAACGCCGCGCAGCTCCCTCAGCTGGAGTAGCGCATGCGCAGAAAACCGCGCCGCTCCGTGCCGCCCGCTTGTCGTGGAACATCGAAAGAAACCTTTTCGCGCGCTTTCTCTGTTCAAATCCCTATATAAGAAAAGTACCGCCATCTACTCTTTCCTCCGCCGCCTCCTCTCCTAAAGCGCTTGCTTTTTCTTTACTTTTTGCTTGCGAAAGCCAAGTCGACGGTGGCGCACCTAGATAGTCCACGTTGAAGCTCTCAGGCCGGCCGCGCGCCGCCGCCGCCGCCGGCGACTGCGGCTGCGCAGAGGACTTTCAACATGGCTCTGAGGCGGAAAAAAAGAAAATATAAAGAAGTGAAAAGCGCGCGCTATCATCGTCCAATAGGAGATACAGGATAACACAGGAGAGAGCGAAGCGGCATTTGTCAAAGGATGGCGGTACTTTTCTTATATAGGGACTTTATTCCCTGTCGGTAGCGAACGCCACCGCGGACCGAACTGTTGCTCGGCGATGGCACGCAGACACATTCCGCAACACAGCCGCAGACACAGCCGCTTCCATAGTTTCAGGCACTCTTCGACTGAAACAGGGAAAACAAGACGAACAGGCGCTGAGTGCATAGCATGTATACACACGTGTGTAGCATTGGCGCACCTGTCGAGAGGCCAGAGTACACACCTATCTGCTCCTACACGTTGTTCTTTCGCTCCGCATCCGGTGGTCCATTCTTTTGTTGTCGTAGACACAAGGGCGTCGCTAGATGGCGTCCGGAAACCTTTCGATTTAGGGTGCCTCGATGCCAGCGCCGCCGTTCAGGGTGGTGCCATCCTTTGACCGGCCCCGCGCCGCCACTTTCTCGTTGCGACGCCATCTTGAATCACAGCGAGCGCTTGCAATTGCTTGGTGCCGGTGCTTAGTTCGAGACACAGTGCGCGCGGATGCTTCGCTGGCGCTTCTACTTGCTGGACAGTGTTCAGCCACATGAATGAGAAGCTTGTCAAGTGCATCGAGTCGACATGACGGGCTGTTGTGTTTTCAAGTGCACCGGATGGACGCGTAAAGGGCTTCGTTGTTTACGCTTCCGCCGGCACCCAGAGCGAAGGAAAAGATGGGAAGCCTAAGTAAAGCGGTATCACTGGAAGGCGACGGATAGCTCCTAGATTTGCGAGGTAAGTGTGAAGAAAGTTTAGAATATCGCACCGTGTTTTTCATTTAAATAAGAAAGTATTCTCTGATCCTCGCTCACGTACCTACGTTCGCTCACGAACGAAGCACTGCACCGATGCTGTCTGAGTAGCCTATGGTTTGCGAGCGCGCGTCGCATAGGCTTTTGCCGTTTTTATCGGCGCAGTCTATGCGAGTAGTACGCTTATTTTAAGGACTGACGGAAAGGCTTCGCCGCGAAATAGCCTTACATTAGCTACAAATCGTCATGTAAACCACCTATTTTACTTTTTCACGGGAAGCACACATCGTGTGTCTCTTGTTTCCTTTTTTTTCCCTCAGTTTCTTTTTTCGCTACTGGTTATTTGGGACTAAAGAACGAAGTGCTTCTTCTGGGGAGAGCGGCTGTTGTGTACGTGGCAAGCGAAGCATTGTGATTTTCTCTATTCTCAGCAGATATCTTGCGGATCTCAGGTTAATTGTTACGTTATATAGCTGATTTTTTAGACGAATATATTTGTAGCGTGGTGTGCTCGTAAGACGATGGTCATTCGTGCTCATTCCCGATCGTAGTGGGTACTGTGACTGTCTTTAAATGCTTGTGCACGGTATGCCCAGGTGTAGTAGAGTTAAGGGACATCATGGGACCAAAATGTTTCGGCGCTTTCTGGCATGGTGTCTGTTGTAGCCTGTGCATTTCTTCGAAACGTGTGAAGCTGAGGGTAATACAGCATTACTTCTGAGAAAATTTATTTTAAGCACTGTAAAGGGTTCTCTGTATTTACAAGGCAAGTTTTCATATCAATAATCACTTTTGTTGTTTTACTTGTACTTAGAACACTTTGAAGAGGAGCAGTACGAGGGAAATCGACAGGATGGGTGCCGTCTGTTAAAGTCAACAGCCTTACATCATCATGGACTATATTTTCGAAGTGAAAAACATTGCTAATCTGTATTTGACTGTCTTAGATTCATTTACGGTTTTTGTACGCGATATGTATGCAGTGTTTTTTTTAATGTAGTTATCAGTGTTCTAATGGTTATTTATAAAATGTTCTGTACTCGCCATCGATGTGTGTGGCTGATGCGACGTATTCGATGGTAGCTGATGTATTCTGGCTGGATATCTTGATTAATATTACCCGCGGTTGCGTTTTCTTGTTTGTATTCATGTTTTCGATTTATGTAATATGTAATCTGTAATAAGGTTGATGTACTCACTTGAAATCCCCCCCACGTAATGAATAAATTTAAAAAAAAACTCTCCCTATCCCGTATTGTGTGTGTCGAGCCTAGAGCACTGCACGTGCTCGGGCTTACCCGAAAGCCCGGGCCCGGCCCGGCCCGTGGACCGGGCCGGGCCGGGTAGAACAGTTTCTACATGGGCTCGGGCCGGGCTCGGGCCCGGTGTGTGCTTTTTGACCCGGGCCCGGGCCGGGCTCGGGTTTTTTTGACGCGGGCCCGAGCCGGGCTCGGGCTTTCTCGTGGTGTGCATGTAACGTGCAGCGAGTTATTCTCGGGCGTCCTCAACTCTGAAAAACATTATTTTTCGGTCTCGGGCCGGGTTCGGGCCGGTTTCGAGTCGGGCTCGGGCCGGGCTCGGGCCTATGGTAAAGGGTGGCGGGCCGAGCCGGGCGGGTAACGTAGGTTATTCCGGGCCCGGGCCGGGCCCGGGTCTCGCCATAAAAGTTTTGATCGGGTTCGGGCGGGCCGCCCAACGTAAAAACGGGCCCGGGCCGGGCCCGGCTGAAAAAATCGGCCCGTGCAGTGCTCTAGTCGAGCCTACCATGCGAATTTTTTTTATCTCGTCTTTCAATACAACCTTCAGGCGCCACACAGTACATATAATTTTTCATGTACATATCTCTTTCATGATTGACTGTACTAGACATTATAAGTAAATGTATTTTGTGCATCGTTTGGTTTCTTGTGTGTACTACGCAATATTGACCCAGACAAGCTACGTTACATGTTTCTCTATAGCACTAACTAACCTTATTTTCACATCGCAGTTATTTTTACACCAGCTTAATCCTGTCAGCACACAGTTTTGTGGGCAAAAAAGCAAAATTGCGCGTAGATATCGTCAAATAATTGCAACTAACGCGAACAGCACGCGCAACGCAAGCGAAACTAACCGCCGTGTGCGAATGGCTGGCTACGGTAAAGGAGGCGTGACGTGTAAATAAATATACAACAGAGAAAAAGAAAAACTGCCACACGCAGGGGGTCGCAAACCTTATATACCAAGCATCGAAGTGCAAAAAAAAAAAATAGTGCGTATTTCAAACATACAGACGGCAAACCTGATTGAATTAGGCAACTTGGGGCATGTTCCCGGCGCCATACATTTACGTCCTCGACCTTCGACTAGTTAATGGCTATTGGTTATAAAGATGTGCAGATGCGATACCGATAAAAAATCCTCATCAAGGCAACGCACTTGGAAGCGCGCCGGGAGTAACACTTTATGAACCAAGCGTAGCTGAGTGATTCAATATGGCAGCGCCAGCGGGGTTGTCTCCACCCTGAACCGCGGCGCTAGCATCAAGGTATCCTATTTCGATTTCGGAAGCCGCACATGCCGGGCACGTTTTCTTGCGAAGAAGCCATCTTGTTCTGGCTGAGCTCGCCGAGTATGAGTCTCTACGGCGACGAGAGAGAGCGCTTAGGCGCTAACTTGCTTGGCGCGGTAGGCGCGAAATGCAGTCAGTCGCATTCGGCGCCGGACGACGTCCGAGCGCGCCAGATGCCGCTGGTCGCGTCGGCGCTAGATGCCGTCGGATTGTAGAGGGTCGCGGTTTTCGCCAACGTAACGTCGCCACGACGCGCGCACTGCGTTACGTCGGAGTGTATTGCCCCCTTTACGGTCACTGGTGGCGGCGGAGGCGGCGGACACGATCGCGAACCGAAACGGCTATTGGAATGAGCCGATAACAGCTTACGTTGTAAAACAATGATAAAAAATCGGGTGTGGCCGTAGAATCAGCATTCCAACAGATAGTGCAGTTTCAAAAGAATACTTTAAAAGGCTGACGTGTTACTCTCGAAGAAAAATTACGCCACAAACTGGAACCCAAGGAAGTTTGTATTAAAAAATTACAAAGGTGTCATTGCTTTCCATAAAAAGGCGTTACTGCGAGCTGTTTTGATAAATTGGAGATGCAAACAATTTTACCTGTCAGTTACTTTACTTGCGCTGTTTCTTTTTTTTTTGTTATTTGTCCGCTACCTAACCTGATAAGACCAGAGATGATATATGAAACCACAACAATTAAAACTGTAATACTATTGATGCACTTACCTGTTTTGTTCCTAGACGCGATTATGAATAAGATTTCTCATTTGGGCATTGGATTTCTGATATCTACTTCACCATTGCGATGTCACTGAGTCGGTAGTTACCGGAACTGCGAAATCCAGTTCTTAAAATTATAATCAATTTTATGAACACCGTGTGAAAAGCCAGAAAACCCATAAGACTGCATTGAAAATAGCGTTAGCCTTTTAATCTACAACAACGTATTTTTTAATAACGAGTGTTTACATAAACATTTGCCGTCAACATATGCTTTTGGCTCAAGCTTCAGCATTACCGCTATGGAGAAAAACATGCCAGCGCAGAGCACCAAGGGAAGTAAGCGGAAAACACTTTTGCGATGCCTTTACTGGGTGTTTTACAGTGGTTTACTATTCTGTGCCGGAAAAAAGAGCTCGCCTATCAAACAGCCCTGTAACGACCTTGCGTAGTGCTGATCATAAGTTTTCCCTTTCTGACGTGAAGTATTTTTAGGTCTTCTCTCTATGTGTTTTCACTTTTTATGCCATTTCTTTATATATATTGTTTCTTCCTAGATCATTTATATTGCGTACATTGTACTTGCGTTTGATCTTCTTTGCGCCCTTCCCCCCACCTGCTTATTTCCCCAATGGCTACTGAGGTAGTCGAATAAAAATATAATAAATATATATCTTTGCCGACAACGTACCCGTCCGATGCAAATTCGTGGCCAAACAAGCGGCCCGGTTGGACGCGCCATTGGTCACAGCCTCCGCTGGCTGCCGTGACTTCGATGAGGGGCAACTGGCTCGCCTCCCAGTGTGTTGCGTAGCCTTCTTCGCTGTCACCCATCCTGGCGGGACGACCGCGCGCATTTCGGTGGCGCAGCAGCAGAGTGAAGCTGGAGCATACGCGTTCCAGTGGCAGCGATACTTTCGAGGTCACCTCCTGCGGGCGGCCAACAAAGTTTCATCGATATAAACAGTGTCGCAGCTAACGTTAGCTAAGATCTTATAAGAAAGCAAGGTGTAAGATATGGTTAGAAGACCTGTGGTGTTCGGACTTCAGAACAGTCACAAACAACAGCGTTGCTTTTAATCATGGAATGCGCTTATAGCGCCGGTTGTCAGCGACCTTCGAGCGACCTTGATCCAAAAGCCAGAGCCGTCATTCGGCCATCGTTGCGAGAACAAAACGAGATCATCTGGGAAACCAGTCCAAAGTTAAGAAAATACGGTCTGTGGCCCCTAGCCCTTTGTAGAGAACCGCATTACATACGCTAGTCACTGCCCAAACAAGTTTAAAAAGTCGCAGTTTCGCCCGAAAAGCGAACCATCAATTGCGATAGCAAATTTACTAGTGGAGTATACGGAGTAAGGATAGTGGTTTTATGGGCTGCATGAACTTTCGCTTACTAACTGAATTAAAAAGCATGGTGTCAGCGCGCTCAAGCAAACGTGAATAGATCACACTCGATGTTCGCAGACAAGCACGGTCAAAACGCTGGCGTGTGCAAGCGCGGCGGGAGCAGTGACCGAAGGTTCATGTGGTCTGTCGCTTCAACGGAAATTGAGTGGCGAAAGCACATCGCATACAAAGGTCAGAGCTGTGTGGAGATCGCTTGCAAGATACGGGGCGCGCGAGAGCCCTCAGCCGCGCAAAGTACGCAGTTCCTGGCAGAGTAGAAGCCGCCACACCCTCCCTCCAGCGCGGCCTTCCCGCTTTCCTCCTTTCGCGTGGGAGATTGAGTCGCCAGTTCCCCTTGCGCCCGGTCGCAAGATATGCATTTAGTGCCGCAGTTAAACGTCGCCTCCCCTCCCTCCCCATCCCCCCACGTTTTTTTTCACGACCTCCGTGAAAAGCTCGCGTCCCTCGCGCACTTTTCCCTCACACATGCAGCATACGGCGGGCGGCGACGAGTTTATCGCCGTCGAACTTTATACGGAACCTCACGGCTACGGCGACGGCAGGAATGCGCTTGGAGTGTCTATAATTGCTATCGCAATAAAATATTGCTTCCGAGTTCTTCCTAATGTTTGTTCACAATGTCACTCAAGCTCTCAGTACGCTGAAGTTTTATTTGTCATCTCCAATAGCAACCTTGAAAAACCAGATACAGGGCACCATACACTTGATTGTCATCTTTTCGCGCTGAGACAGGGTTGCCTGTGCTTTTTTCAGCGCCAGCGGTCCGCCATTTCCGCGGCGCGGTTGTTGCGTCGCTTCCTTCGAGAGATGGCGCCACGCTGCGTGACTAGGCTGGCAGCGTCCAGCGCGCCGCGGTTGGTTGTGTGGTGTGGTGGGGTGTGGCCTTGGGAAGAAGCACTATACCCATTTTAAGATTGTGGCTAGTATCAACTCCGACCAGCGTGCTTTTCCGGTAGCCATTGCCTGCTTACTTACAACTACTCTCTATTACGGGAGAGCCCGCATTCTTGAATTGAATCTTACACCATGTTTTTCACAGCGAAGCTGCTAAGAGCTCACCTTTCGATCGTCGCGTCCAGCAATAGAAAAAAACTCTCATTGGCCGCATGCTGTGCGAGTGAAAGCGAGCGAGGGCGAGGGACGCACGCTTTCAAGGGGAGCGAACGCACGGCGGAGAGAGAGAAAAACTTTATTTTCACGTTGGGTGGTGTGGTGAAAAGGCCCTCAGTCCAGAGCACGGTGTAAGAACATTTAGGTGTTGACACTGCGCGCGCGCGGGCACCCAGTTTATGTTCGGCAGCGCGCGGGCGCACCGAGTAGCTCTGCTGCGAGCCGATAGGATGGCGCTGCGGTCAGCGGTCCCAGCTTAGCGGCGCCGGCGGCTTGACATTGCTCTGCCTCCCCTAAATTTTCGTTCATAGTGGAGTGAGTAAAACTCAAAGCGCGAAAAAAATCGTTATTTCACATTAAAGTGATAAGTATACTAGGCTTGATGCTTCGCTAACATGAAGGTTCCTTGTGCAGGGCGTGGATGACGTGAACACGGATCAATCGGCCAGCACTCAAAGCCCATTGAAGTTACCCTCGCGCGCACAATTTGTTTCTTCCAGTCTAGCCGTTCATCCAAGCATAAAAAAATGACAGTGTTAGCCCACGTGCTACCCCTCGATCAGAAGAAATTAGTGACTGCACCAGAAAATGTATTTCATGCTTATGGCTGCTTCCATTCACACTCGGAAAACCGTTCAATCATCGTTGCGCGAATTCAATGTGGCCGCGATATAATAATAAATGAAACGGCGCAAGCTTGCGATATGCAATGCACTAGAGCAAATGGCTGTTCATGGCTAGAACTTAAGATGAGAATGCACATCAGCTACTCTTTCAAATGGGAATTTATTAGGCGGGACGAAGGCAGGCGTCTATCTTGGATTAGAGCATCACTACCACAGTTTATTGATGAAAACCTGAGCAAATGCCTTTGTTATTCCCATTCCACTTAACATAGACCGTGTATATTATTCATTGGGCTTTCTTCCATTCAGGACTGAGTGGCTCTTGCAAGATCTAAAAAAAAAGAGGTGACTTCCTTTTTCTTAAATTATATGATGATGTGTCAATGTAAGCGTGTTTGACAAGGCATGCTACAGCCTTTCCACAAATACACTTACACCATCCACTCAATAATCCCACAGACCTTTTTTTGCATAGACACAATGCGAAAAAACTTGTGCATGAAGCAGCTCGATAATTTTAATAGGGGATAACCATCCCAGAAGCTTGCGGTCTCATACACTCCCACAATGGAAAAATGTTGCATAAAAACATGCAAGGGTGTAACATACGCCGCACACGCATTGTAAAAAAAATCAGTAGCCAAGATGGAACAAATTTGAGAATCAGGCACACATCTGCACAGAAAACAGCACTATTTTACAGGGTGCACAAAGATTTAAAAATATGCAAATGTCACGGCTGGAGAACCATAGTAATGTTGTTTCCGTCCCATGGAGAGAGATTATTTTACATTCCGCCTAATTAGATAATTGGTCTTATTATTGATCAACTTCTCAATTATTATAATTAGATTAAATGTGTCAATGAGAAAATTGTAGAGCAACATGAAAGACCCCACAGCTTTCTGCTCATACGCGCTACGTAGAAGTGTTTTTCCGAGCATGAAAGAAGCTCACGAATACATGCAAAGTGCCTCTAGCGGCCAGTCGCACGGCAATATTGCTGCATTTGCGGGTTTCGTTCACGCTCGGAAAACACTTTTATGTATCACGTATTGAGCAACAGAAAGCTATATTGGGAGTTTTCCATGCTGCTGTACAATTTTCTCGTTCACACTTTTTATCCAATTATAGCATTTAAAAATGTTGATTAATCAATTATGAAAATAATTATGTAATTAAGCGGAATACAAAAAATAATCTGAGTATCTCCAAGCGACGGCAGACAACATTACCTTGGTTCTGTCCAGCTACGTGACATTTACACATTTTTAAATCTTGGTGCATGATAGTAAACCACCCAGTATATATCTTGTACATGCCGCAAAATTTGCGCAAACTACTGTGGCACATCGGGGGTTCTCACTTCCGCAGCGGCTTTAGAGGTTTATTTGACCGTGTGAGGTTCTTTGGACAGTTCGGAAATAAGGTGGGAATCCTTTTATCGACTGGACTGGACAAACTTTATTTGGGTCCTGCAGGACGCGCTTAGGGCGTAGTGGGCGTCTCCCACGTAGGGACCGACAGGGAATACCTGGCGGCCGCTTCGTGGGCCTGCTGGACGGCCCATTGCTGGTCGGCGAGAAGCGAGCTTCTCAGGGACTTCTCCCACTTGTCCGAGGTAGAGTCGGGATGAGCGTTTCTACACTCCCAGAGCATGTGTGTGAGTGTCGCCGTGTGTCCGCACGAGGGGCACATGTCGCTGGGGTACGCGTCAGGATAGAGAAGTGGAGTTTGGCGGGTTTGGGTAGTGTCTGTTTGTAATAAGCGTAGGGTTAGCGCTTGCGGTCTGTTAAGTTTGGGGTGTGGGGGCGGAAAGATGCGGCGTCCAAGGCAGAAGTGTTTGGTGATTTCATTATACGTAATGGGGGCATCCTGGTTGGTCTCTATCTCGGCGAGGTGGGGTTGCCCTGGGACGGCGCGGTCAGTAAGCGCACGCGCTGCGTCGTGGGCGATCTCGTTGAGGTTTGGCGGGGCACCCGGCACCCGTCCGAGATGGGCGGGGAACCAGATGATGGTGGGGTGCTTGAGGGTACTCTGATCCGCGCTGCGGGGATGCGTAACGCTTGGTCCGAGACGACACCGCGTTCGAAGGCTTTGATGGCCGGTCCTTTTATCGAGCGCTCCGCGTAATATGCCGTCAATATCGTATCCTCTGAAAATGGTTGGTGCAGACATGGTCGGTAGGCGTTAGAGTT
The DNA here is from genome assembly GCF_013339745.2 of Dermacentor silvarum. Lineage (NCBI taxonomy): Eukaryota > Metazoa > Arthropoda > Arachnida > Ixodida > Ixodidae > Dermacentor > Dermacentor silvarum. The sequence continues at coordinate 31,261,511 of NC_051155.1, forward strand.
CGGTATGCCCTCAGATTTGCACAGCGCCACTGCTCTAGACGACCGCTGTCGGACGGCGCTTTGAATAAAGGCAGACGCTCAGCCCAAGTCAGGTATCCAGAATTGCAGTACGGAACGAAGCACTTTCTAGCCATTTCAAACGCCTCTCAGAAGGCCGCTGCCGCCTTTGTCAAGGGCCTGTGGCGACAATATCCAAGCACAAGCTCATGAAACGCACGTGAACAAAAATCGTGCCTTCAAAACAGCGCGGCCGCAAGACGAAGCAGCGGCAGCATGCGCCTTGCCGCCGAGGCTAGGACCGCATACCGCAGCGCCCTCTACGACGGCGCCGACCGAGCTGTAACCTAGCCGAACATAATCTAGACACGAGCGGGCGGCGCTTTCGCGTGCGTTGTGGGGAGAGTGTCAGCACCTCTCTTGCTTATTCTTACACCGTGGTCCAGAGCCTCGCATGCGGCATTCTTCAGTGCAGCACCGATAAACGCCGCAAGGTACCGTTGGTCGTCGGTGCTGGTGGCTTCTGTCAGCCACCCGGCATGGGGTTTAAGGTAAAGATTTGTAGGGGCAGGCAAGGGAGGTGGGGGCGGTCCACAGGACCAGAGGATATGGGATGTGTTGAGCTAACGCGACTTATGTGCGAATGAAAGCGCCGAGGGCGAGGAGGGCATCGACGCACCCTAGATTGTGCGTGTGCGTGCCCGATCTCCCACTGCGGCGCATGCGCGCAGCCCTGCCGGCCTCTGCCACCGACTCTCTCTGGGCTCTCGCCCACCGCTCCCCTAAAGGCCAACCTCCATACAGCGAACTTTCGCGACGAATTTCACGTGACGAAAAATCCAAGGCGAAGCGCCGTTGCGAATTCGTCACATCACACTCCATGCAACCAAGAGCCGGCGAACGCCGCCGACCATGCGGTCGACGCAGCCCGAGAGAAGTCATTGTGCCCAGACGAGATAGGCTACGAAAGCGACGTTGGCGAATGAAAGCAGAAGGCAAAACAGCGCCCAAATCAATGTTTTACACGTAAAATAAGGCACCTGACCTGAAAAAGTGTGTACAATAAGTGTTCGCTGTAAGCCGACACTTAATGTACTGTAACTTTTAGAACTAGACTGTAACTAGACTGTAACTTTTTGTTTGTGTGTGTGAATACGCGGCACGTCGGTATTTCGCCGATACTTATCCCTCGTCTGTCACACTGTGTCTGTTTACGGATATCTCCGCTCGCGCGCAGCTGAGTTTTTCTCCCGTCATCTTCTGCCTTCGAGCCTGCCCTGCCATCGAGGAAACACGGAAATCTATCAGACAGTTTTAGTATAGCGTACGCAACTAATATCGTACGCTATAGTACAGCGTACGCTAAGCAGTGCACGTTACTACAAATTTAGTTGGCCTGCGAGATCTTCCAATCTCAGAGGCCATATGCCATCGTCACGCCTATCTCTCGACTTCACCGATAGGCAGCACTGACATATCTCGAAGTTTCACAGACGTTATCAGGCATAACTTCGACACGAGAAAAAGCGTAGTTCAGACAACAGATCCAGCAACAACAGAGGCCTGAGAGATCAAAATTTAGCATAGAAAGCTTTTATTGGAAAAAGGCAGCAGAAATGTCCCTAACAACACGGCAGCAGGACCCGATGAAATCCCAATACAGCTAATCAAAAACCTCGGTCCAAAAAGCAAGGCACTGCTGACTAATGCCATAGAGCAAGTGATTAGAACAAAGAATATTCCCGTTGGATGGCGTGAAAGCAAGATGAATCTCATCTACAAAGGCAAAGGAGATAAGGATAAGACGAGCTCGTACAGGCCAGTTACAGTAACGTCGGTGATATATAGAATGGCAATGCAAGCTATAAAATTAGAACTGTCGAAGTGGGTGGAGGAAAACGGTGTATTGGGGGAACTACAGAATGGGTTCAGGCCAGGCAGACGCTTAGAAGACAATATGTTTGTACTAACTCAGTGCATAGAGATTTCAGTAGCTCAGAAAAGACCTTTATGGATAGCATTTCTAGATATTAAAGGAGCTTATGACAACGTAGACAGGGAATTGTTGTGGGATATTCTTCAATACGAAGGCATCGATGACGATTTCGTGGAGCTGCTGAGGGAGATATATCGAGACAACCAAGTACAAGTGGCATGGGAAGGCCGAAAAGGAAATGAAATGGTGGGAATTCACCAAGGATTGAAGCAAGGATGCCCTCTGTCACCATTGTTGTTCACGCTTTACGTCAAGGGCATAGAAAGACGACTGGAAAACAGCGAATTAGGTTTTGATTTATCCTACATGCGTAATGGACAAATGGTGCAACAGAAGGCCCTGGACTGATGTACGCAGACGATATTGTGCTACTAGCGGACAATAAAAAAAATTTACAGATACTTGAATATCTGTGGGAACGCAGCGACAAACCTAGGCCTTAAGTTTAGCACAGAGAAATCAGGGATTATGATCTTTAATGAACACACGAGTAACTTCGTGGTGTCAATTCAACAGCAAGTAATACCCATAGTGAAGAAATATAAGTACCTCGGCGTACACATAAACGAAGGAAAGAATTACTCAAGCAACCACCAAGATAATCTGAAAATAAAGGGGAAGCGGAATGCAGCAATAATGAAACACAGAGCACTGTGGGGCCACAATAAGTATGAGGTGGTGCGTGGAACCTGGAAAGGAGTAATGGTGCCAGCGCTAACATTCGCAAATGCCATTATATGCTTAAATCGGATATATTGGCGGGTTTGGAAGTTAACCAAAGATCAGTAGGCTGGTTGGCTTTGGAGCACACGGCAATACGAAAAATGAGCAGTGCATGGTGACATGGGTTTGGGCTCTATTTTGAAGTCAGAGAAGCACAAAGCAAAATTAGTTTTGAAGAAAGGCTAAGGAACATGGATGAAAATAAATGGGCGGCTAAAGTGCAACAAGTATCTCTACATGAAAAGCCGTGGACACAGAATGGAGGAAGAGGGTCAAGGAAGTTGGCAACCAAGTACCGGATATCGAAACTGTAAATAGACAACCAGGGGTCATCAGAAAGAAAGTGAGAGAAATAGAGACCGTGAATTGATGCAAAGAATGGAAACGAAAAGGACAATGGAGATTTACAAGAATGAGACAAGAGAAATTAGAAGGGAAAATCTGTACGATAACACAAAGGGCAGTGCCTTGCTATTTGAGCTCGAGCCGGTTGTCTAAGGACGAAAACATATCGGAACAAATATTCGGAACTAGGTGAGACATGTGCATGCTGAGTAAAGATCCAGAGACCACTCAGCAGATCCTAATGGAATGCGACGGGATCCACCCAGCGAGAACCGTAGGTAACGTGCAACTCCCAGAAGCGCTTGGGTTTAAAGTGTAAGGAAACATAAACAGATCAGCCGTAGAGATCAGCAAGAGACGATTAGAGTACTAGTGGAAAAAAAGCAGGGAAAAGATGGATACGACCTGATCTCTTAAAATCATAGGCAGCGGTACAAGGTAAATTTTAGAAAATAAAAATAATGAGAGGTATACAAAAATGCTAGATAAAGACATGTATAGTATACCTGATTAAATCAAGCAGGCTAGGTGACTATTTGTCGCCGCCCCGTTTCAAAGGGGATGCCAATAATCATCATCATCATCATCATCATCATCGGTTTCCCTCGTTAGGCTTGATCTCGTTTGAAACGAGAAGCGATCTCGAAAACTCCACAAGGTCATCCTAATACACCGTCGTCGAAGCGGCCTGAGACTAAGCGAAAGCCGTTTACGCAGTCATTTCCTACGAACGAAGCGAATTCTACAAAAGCCACGCTAAATTCAATTCGAAGCGGGCAGCGGGGCCCGCCGCCATGTTTTACGTACGTGGCTTGCGAGAAGGCTGTTTTGTCGCTTAAAGTAGCGAGCCGCCCATATGCCGCACCTACGCGATGCTTCAGCTCGCGTTTTCTCGGATGTGCCAGTGAACTACGCCCCGCAAACTTCAATCAAACGTCTTTCCAAAACACGGCGGTACGCAAGGCATCATGTTGCGGGTATGCATGGGCAGAGCATCATCGGGAAGCGAAGCCTCTAGCTACATAGAGTACACAAAACAAGCAGTGACCCATTAACTAGAACATTGAGGCAGAACAACCAACAAGGAGGTGAAACAGCGCTGGAAAACAAGCGTTTGAAACGAAGGTAGGAAATAGCCAAACAGTAGCCAAGTGTCAGCAACCGAAACTCCCGTCGACGGGCGACCGACGGAAGTTAACCTCTGCGCTGTGGTCCCATTGGTCCACGCTCTCCGCTGAGCGCGACGACTTCCGGCGGCGGCGGTTCGCTGGTCGGCGAATATCTGGAGAGGGTGGATCGGCGGCGAACAGTCATTTTTTTGACGTCGGGCGGCGGCGGCCGTTGCCGAGCGGCCGCCGCCGAAAGTTCGTCGCTTTTTCGTTCCATGGAGGTTGGCCTTTATAGTGTCGGCAACGGCGTTTAGCCGTTCTTCACGTAGCCAGCGTTTTGACAGCGCTTATGTGCGGTCACACAAACAACGCGCACAACTGTTGCCGACAGCGGCGGCGTTTTGCCCGCGTTCGCACTGAACGCGCGCGGCGTTGGTGACGTGTTTATGAAAAACGAGCCAACCTTTGCCGCACACCCTATGGCGGTGTACCGTAGCGACCATAAGGCCATGGTCCCCGTGATCACTCAATAAATGAAAACCACCGGATCATATACAGGGTGTCCCAGCTATCACGCAGCACGATTAAAAAAAACAGGAATATCGTTACGCGAAGCCAATCTAGTGCGTATTGTTTCCAGTACAGTGGAGTAGCCGCCAGTAATTTTTTCGCTGCTCAGTTTTAATTAATTATCTAAGTCGAGAAGTACTGTCCTAATTATGAAAGTGTAAATGAGAAAGTTGTAGAGCAACATCAAAAACTCCCGATACAGCTTTTTGTTGCTGAATATGTGCTACATAAATGTGTTTTTCCGAGTGTGAAAGAAGCCCGCGAATACACGCAGAATTCCCGCACGACTGGCCGCTCGAGGCACTTTGCGTGTATTCGGGCTTCTTTCATGCCCGGAAAACACTTTTATGCAGCATATTCAGCAACAAAAGCTGTATCGGGAGTTTTTGATGTTGCTCTACAACTTTCTCATTGACACTTTGATAATTAGGACAGTATTTCTGTCCCGCTCACGTGGTTTTTGTACTCCAGAAACTGAGCCGCATAACAGGTATACTACATCGCAATCGGTACCTTTTACCAACGTCAGCTAAATTGATCATTTATAATGCACTGTTTGCCTCGCATGTAAATTATTGCTATCTTGTATGGGGCACAACATCGGCTTGCAATCTCTCTAAAATACTACTGATGCAAAAAAGTAACACGAGCTATTGCAATGTGCGCGTACAACTCACACATTGAAGGTATTTTCACCAAGTACAACATAACAAAAGTCATTATCTCTACAAACAAACTCTCCTACGCACTTACTACTTTCAGGTAAAGATAGAAGCAACCTAATAACAAACATAGCAAAATTAAAAGAGTATACACCCACATATGACACGCGCAGCCATGAAAAATGGCTCATACCTTTTTCGAGAACAAATTACGCCCATCAAGTGGTCGAAACACCTTGCCACGGCTACTAAATTCTTACCTAGAAGCCGGAATTGACATTCATGCCTAGACACCATCGGAGCTCATCTGTCTTGCGAAAACTATAACTATGGTACAGTGAAACCACGCGTACTCACAGTGAAAGAAATGTGATTACTCCCTGTAATATGTAACCCACTGTTATTTGTTTTTTATTCATGTTCTGAAGTGTTCTTTGCCACCGGTCTGCCAATATGTAAAGGGGGCCAGGGACCACTCAAGCTGCCAATAGCAGCTTTTACTTGGCCCCCTCCATTTGCTAGTGAATGGGCCCAAATAAAATGAAATGAAAATATCTCTGTTGTAATGCCCTCAAAGAGAGCAAATGCGATGTTGAAGGTCATTTTTCTTTTATTTTTTAAAGACCTTGGTGAATGTTAGCTGGGACGGACTGGCGGGACACACGGTAGACCAACTGTACCGGGCGCCGCCCACACCGTCCTGAACTTGTGCCTGTTGCACGCATGAAGCCGTATGTGAGCGAATGACTATGCGAGAGACCCTCACTTCCGCAAGTGACATTTCTGGTCTAGCATCGGGGCGATGCTTTTTTAGGGAGCGACAAATGACGCGTGTGCTCTAGGCAGACGACAACCACGATGGGGGCATTAGCGGACTCCGTCTAGTGGGTCAGTGGGATTCTTAGAGGACGAAGAAGACGTGTCTGTGTTCTGATTTCTTTGAACAGGTAGTCCTGCTGTTCTTGAACGTTTCCCCGTCTTCTGTTCGCGTTGTACCGCGACACTGGTGGACGTACTGGGCATTGACTGCGCCTGATGCTCCGGACTCCTTCCGGGAGTCGTTCATCTAGCCCGGACGCATTATAACCAGTTACGACTCATGTGCATCGCTTCAGCCGACGACTGCTAGGCCTTGGCCCGGAGTTTTCCCCCTTCAACCACCTCTTATCAGGACCGCGCCCAGCATTTGATGGAGCTACGGGTGCAACAACCCAATGAGTCGGTGAAGACATGGCTCGTCTCTTTCGTAGAGTCGACCCGAACATGTCTGAACTCCCGGTCTTCTGTTCGCGTTGTACCACGACAGTATGGACAACACGGCGTCCATGACATCTTTCCCACCTTGCAATCGATTCCGGCGAATCCAAAAGCATGACCTGGGAGGTTGACTTCTGCTAACCATAGGTAATTGTCGCTGGGACATGGATTAGGACAACACCTATTGCGACAAAATTTGTTTAAGTTGCAGTTGTGCACGAAGGTGGAAATTTGGAGGCACTGCGGCGGAGTAAATGGGACGACCGCCCGAAATACGACCAATTCTAGTATGCTCATAGGGAGAACAGGAAGCTAGAAGAAAGAAATGCGAGAAATACTGATCCTCCAACTCACTAAAATTCTGTGGTTGTCCTGGCAAACACACGCACACCTGTAGCATGCGGGAATAGTACACAAGCGAGTATTCGGACACTACCCACACCAGGGCCTGCTTTTGCACCGCAAAAAAAGCGCAAGAAACCCTAATAAATCCTGCTTTGGCAAAGGTCCTTTCAGAGGTCAGCGTTGCGTTATAATTTCGCACAAGAAGGCCATAGAATCTACATTTCGAGGTTAAGTGGGCTTGAGGACAATAACTCGCCCTTTTTATACTCCTTATGCCTACATGTGTCTACCCTATAATTATCCGAATTTAGGCAGACCTTGATTCTTGGCGCATTGTGAAGCGGTTTGTCGCACGTTTCCTGCCGTTTTCTCGTCAAATTTGCCGCTCGCAGCATTCTTACTTGCCGCATGCAGTATGCTGCGCGCGCGTTTTCGCACTTGTGTTGACACATCGCAAGCGGGCATGCGAAGAACTGATTCGCCAAGCTAGTAAGGAGTGTCTGATCGCGAGGCGGACGCACGCTCCAAATTTGTCGTTGGACTGCGACGTCAAAGAATGAAGTGTTTTTCCCCCTGAGTATATACATATATATATATATATATATATATATATATATATATATATATATTCAAAAAGGAAAAAAAGACGAACGTTTAGGCATACTATGAACTTATGGCTTATGCCATAAACGTTCGTCTTTTTTTCCTTTTTGGTATATACCTTCGGGGTCTGGCGTGAAACCCTTCATCTTGTATGCATATATATATATATATATATAATATATATATATATATATATTGAGCACGTATGGCCCCAACAGTCATCACTCACGTTGAAGAACCGTATTCTCTTCGCGGGGTTGATGGGGCAGATTCTGCTGCTTCTTGTGTAGATCGGGCCCAGAAAGACCATGTCGATGTCCTCCTGGATGCCTTTAATGTGCTGCAAAATGCGCAGCGACGCCACATGTATGAACTAGGATCCTGCAGAAATTACCTTATCGAAGCAAAACTACCTCTCTACAACTGTGCCTCGCGTGTTGCATTTGGCTATATATAATGTAGGTGTTAAGCTGTTGTGCGAATAGGCCGCAAAGTTACCTCGACGGAGAGTGTATGCTTGCCGCCATCGCGATGAGCGCATTCTTAGCTGCAGTTATTTTTGTCCTAGTTCTCATACTTTACGGAAGTACGTCAGTGAACAGTATAAATGGACGCGCCAAACCGAACCATCGCCACACTTTGTGCCGCGGCACTAAGGCTCACAGGCATCCAGACCCGCAATGTGCTCATCCGTGTATATATATGGCAAGGTGTACGAATGGCGAGAAACTGCTGAAGGAACCACTTGTTCTAGCAGCCTTTGAAGATTTGACCGAAATGTTGTAGCTTCCGTTATTTCTTACCCTCCATAAAATCATGGTGCGTACTCACTGATGTTCTTACAAAAAAAGTAATATTGAAAGCAGGAAATAAAACAGATAACTTCCACATTGGCCAGTATTCGCGCACCCACTGCAAATGCATGGGATTGGCCTAATAACGAAGCAATCGCTGGGGCCGGAGCTGGTCGGAGAAGTCGCATGTATATACGTAAGAACAGTTTTACCAGTAAGAGCCCAGTGTTTGTGTAACAACCTGTGATAGTCTGTTGGTCTCTGATTCAGCATGAAAGAGATCGCTTTGAGTGAAGTAGCGTTGGTATTCAAACAAACTTAGGCGACGCGCTCTACAGATGCACTGCATTGGTGTGCAGCTCAGGAACAGATGAAGAGCCAAATTTCCTGCAGGCTATTTTATCCAGCATGGAGCGTCGCAAATCAATAAAATGTGGCGCTAGTGTCTGTATTGGACATCGCTCTTGCGGCAAAGGGGCCGTACAAATGATGAGTGTATTACTCGGAATTTAGTCACTGAGCATTCAAACGTTAAAGTGAAAGTATGGGGTTTTACGTGCCAAAACCGCGATCTGATTATGAGGCACGCCGTAGTGGGGCACTCCGGAATAATTTGAACCACCGGGGGTTTAACATGCACTTACATCTCGTACACGGGTGTTTTCGCATTTCGCATCTATCGAAATGCGACCGCCATGGCCGGGATTTGATCCCGCGACCTCGTCCTTAGCAGCCCAACACCACAGCCGCTAAGCAACCACGGCAGGTGTATTTGGAACATTTAATATTTACGTATTCTATTTTATAGTTACTGGGAATCGATCCTGTGGTCCAAGCAGAATGGGACTTCATTCGTACAAAACAGCAGAAGAAGAAAGTAACCACACATAAAAAAGTGCAGAAAGCAAAACGAGATATAGCTGCCGCGAAAGGGACACTTCAGTTCATGCAAAAATTATTAGTATCAGCAAAATTTGCAGGTATTTTGTTCCACTCGAAAACTGTTTTGGGAAAGAAATTGTCCTCAAATATGCATTGATGAATGTCTTCTGGCGAATGGCTGGCGAGTGGAGAAGACTGCCATGGCGTCATGGCTGCGTATACCAATGCAATCGAAGTAATTCTTCGGTGGAAGACTAAGTGTTTCAGAAGAAACACTCCTTTCCTTACTTAGGACGCCTCACACGCTATAAGGCGACCAGGCGTCAATTCTGGAACGTCCCTTACTAAGGGGCACTAAGTTAGGGCCTCCTTGGTGCTTCCTCGCGCTTAGGCAGCCGGCATGCTACCTTCATGCTTCCTAACCGCGCTCCTCTACCTGAACACATGCTTCTCCGCAGGACTTTGCACGCGGTACGCTCAGCTTGGATAGGTGCCGTGCGCAGCCAAGGCCGCGGTAGCCAGCCGCCGTGTATTGACGTCCAGCTTGGTTCCGCGGACTGTGCTTTGTGTCATGTCTTTTGTGATTCTGTGAAAAGCGAGCGGCGAGAATGACGACCTTGCGATATTCATCCGAAGACGATAGCTTCGAAAGCTATTCAAGGTTTCTTCGACGAGCAAATGAACTTCTTTACTGGACTGTGTACAAGCCTCCGCCGTTTACTCCAGTCCGGCATCTGACTGACAGGCAGAATCCACTGGAATACTACAACGAAGTGGAGTTTCTAGCCCCGTATCATTTTTCCAAGCGAGCTGTTACAACCATACTGGCAGAGCTGCAAATGCATTGTAGCACAGACAACAGAGGAGCGCCGCTACCTGCTCTGCTGAAGGTCCTCATCGCACTGCGTTTTTACGGAATGGGTGCCATGCAAACTGTTGTAGGCGGCCTTGTTTGTGCATCCCAACCCTCTGTATGCCGATGCATTTGGAAGGTGACATCAGTTTTGCCCGGCATGGCAAATACACACACACACGCACGAAAGAAACCGTAGGCAAAAAAAAAAAAAGAAAGAAAGCGACGCCTGACCAATCGAACTGTCAGATGCTGGCAGAGTTGCTAGGCTGAGTTTGCTTTCATGCCATGTGCATCATTTTCAACTATTTTTACGTCATAAACCAAAGAAATTGAATTTATGGCCTGGTATAGAAGTATATAAATGCAATTCTAACAGCGCTAGCAGTTTACTGTGGCAGTTCATTACAAATATTTAGCATTTTTTGTAACCAGAAGCCTGTAAATGTTCCACTTCCTTTGGTAGGGCACTCCTTCCACAGGGAGGGTGAAAGGAAGCTTTCAGAATTCGGGATGGCCTTCTGAGGGCACCTAACCTTTAGGTAGCATGAAGGACTCCTTGCGTAAAGTAGGGAAACGGTCTAATGTTAGGAGCATTTCAGAATCCGGGCCCAAGTTTTTCAGTCTAGCGTGTTCTCTAATTGTTACAATTCGACGGTTTTGAGAATATTTAAAGTGGAAGCATTATTTATACTATCAAAATTACCTTCCAACTTCGTAGATGTTGCCGTAAAGATGTGATCTTTATTTAGCGATGCACATGTCATCGAGTGTCGTGGATTAGTTATTTATTCCCGTAACAATAAGCTGTAAAATAAATCATCTACGAACGTAGAACAATTCAATTCTCCCAACGATCATTGTCACCTAAGAGCACAGCATCTGTGAACATTAACAGAACAAAATTAGCCGCATTGTAATTTCTCTGCTAAATCATACTCGTATATAAATTTACGCACCATATCCGCATAGCGATTGAACAAACTTCAAGCCGTATTTTTATCTTCCCAACTTAGTATCAGAATAGACGCCCTGAATACGGTGAGACAAGATAACGCGGCTACCTAGTGTCATCCTTGCTGGCACAATAACGGCGAGTTCTTCTCGGAGGCCGGCAATTGCAACCATCACGCGAATGTTGATGTATTATAGCATGTAGAAGAAGGAATGGTCTCGTTATAATGAAATACACTCGTTTTTAATAAACCTGACAGTTTAAACGTGCAGTTTGTGCCAGAAATAATGATATGTATACGCGATGTTCATTCACTGGGCGCAAATACGGGCGTGCTCTGTCCCTGACAGGCGGCAGTATTGACTGTACAGTGATGCCCTTGCGAATAAACAGATGGAAAGAACGAAATATTCCTTAGCACGGACATATATGCATATTTTATGTTTAATTTATTCGCCTTACTGCATGACAATGAGCGCCGCGAGTGCATATTCACATGTACATAGCATTGCATGTTACGATTACTTCTTTTAATTTTGTCTGCTGCTCACAAAATCCGTTTAATGAGAACATGTACTCACACCGACGCTGGCTGAATAGCATCACACGCCTTTACGCTTCTATGTAACTCCAAATATAGGCAGCTTAAACTGATACCGTACGGGCAAAATTTAATGCACTGGACCGCTGAAAGGAACAAATTCCTTTCTGAAACTGAGAGAGAGAAAAGGGTTCATTAAAGAATGATTGAAATATTTGCGCAGCATGCAAACATGATGCGACATGATATGGCATGCCTGGCATCTTGTATCAAGCAAGTGACTCACTTGCTTAATATTTATATTTCACTGAATGAACTCTTATTTTGCTCGCATCTCGCGTTACACTTATTACTGCTCATAGAGGTGCAGATGTTCATTCTAAAAAAAGAAAGAAATTTGGAAGTGCGGTGCAACCTCTATCAACACGTAGCCCCTTCTTTTTGTGACCATTTCTTCGCTGGGGCCCTCAATTAACTGGCTCTGTTTCAACTGCGCTGTTTCCGCCAACATGATATTGATTTTGTGGCACAAACCTCGTTCCAGCTGCTCTGAAGGTGGAGGGTGAACGCGATCGTAAATCCTTGCAGCCTGTTGGCTTTCGCCAGCCCCCGCAGGTAGCGCAATAGCAGCGTCAGGGCCTGCGGGTCGTTGCGCGATCCACACACGGTGCCCTCCAGACGGAGCCACTCGACGTTGACACCATCTAATCCGAAGCTCTGCGCGAGGCGCACCACGCTGCGCGCAAAGCGCGCCATCCTCCGAGGTTCCTGACCCAGGTACGAGAAGTGGGCGTCGTCCTGAGGGAAACAGACACACAGTGTCAACCACGTCGCCGTAGTTAAAGAACATATGCAGGCCTTGTCGTATAGATGAGCGCAAGTATACGTATACGCGTACGTATTCACGCGTGCGTGCTTGTGGTGCCCTCACAGATGCACCGAAATTCATGAGACCCCATTTAGTTTCGCCGTTCCACCAGAGCTCAACGTGGCGTAATACTCCCTTACCCGACGTAATTTGTAGATTATAATTTCGCGACATGAAGCTGAGAGTGGTTTAGGTTCGTGTCACCGTGTCGGTCTATCACTGAACTCAATCACCGACGCCAAGAAATTAATGAAGCTGTCTAGTTAACCCTCCTGAGACCCAAACACAGCTATGGGACATATTCGCTCTTCGAAGTGATCTTTATTGTCTACTCTAACGTTATGAACTTCAAAAACGATTTTTTGTCAAATTTAAATACAGCGGTTATATACGAAAAGCTGCGTCTCCATGTACATCATCTTCACATGTTTCTTCAGCATCTTCACATGTTTTCTGTGGTAAAAACTGCATTTCATTGCTTAAACGCAGAGATGAAGATGGAACTATGTGTAGTATACGCTCTTAAATTGCCATGTTGCTGCCACGTCCGGTATTTGCCCGCAACTTCAGTGATTTCGATTGAAACACACCTCAAGGTTGCTTTCGGCCGTCTGTGACGACACAGGGTTCTAGATCAATTGAGTGTGAAAGTTATCGAAAGTGGATGATAAGAACATGAGTAAAACACTTCTTCACAGTTACACATGCACCGTACTTGATACCCAGAATGAATATTTTGCGTAATCATTTGCGACAGTGAATATCGAAAAAAAAATGTTCAAGTCAATGTGCAATGTATTGTACAAGGAGTCTTATGGGGTTAAATGAAACATGATCCATTGTGGCAGCGCTCAAAAATTAAGCTTGTTGGACAATTGCTGTAACTTGAGAACAGCGCGAAACGATGGGAGAAGAAATGAAACACACGGGGGCAGACTAAGAAGGTATATTTGAATGAAGATATGTACTGAATGAAGATGCGGAAAAGTTAAATATCAGTTAACTGCGACGCCCGAATTGGCGCTGTTGCGAAGTTACGAATATCATCTTTGTCTATTCCAAGCTGGCTAGCTATTACGCATCAATGTCAGGACGCCATTACTAACGAAATAGCACAAGGAGTAATCTTATAGATGACCATGCTGGCTTACCGAGGAGTATACAGCTTTTTCTGCAGGGTCCCATGTGAAGATATGTAAATTCAAATATTGCTAGTGGAGTTGATGAGTAGTCGTTCTAGCATGACAACACCCTAACTAAATAGTTTGTCGCCTTACGTATACGCATTAAACGCAAGCACCGTTGCGGGGCGTTACAGTGCGGGTTTAATGTACGGGAACCAAACGAAAAGAAGACGCTAGAAGACATGACAGCGTCTGGTGCGTCGTGGCAGACGTATCGAAGCCAAGACAATCCATTAGCAACAATCCTGTCTTTGCATTGCGTAGGCGTCTCGCCAAGCCTACGAAAGTTGGAATCGCCGAACGATCTCAGAAATTGGACGCACAATGCGCCATACCTAACTTTTCGGGTGAGTTGATAGGAAACGAAAGCTCATTTCAACTGTAATACTGGTGATCAACGAGAGCGAGCGCGTAGTCTTCACGACAATTCACGCTGAAGCGGGGGACATGGGTGTCTCCATGTTCGGCAACGCTATTTTTTAGATTGCGTAAACGTTGACCGTTAAACTAGCCCAATAACTTATCTTATCATAGCGCACATAAACCACAGAAACTCATTAACGTTCTCTACATGCGCAGTGAGAACAAATCTATTTTTTTACATTTGTCTGCATTTGCGTTAGGTTGCAAAGGCTATTCTAAAACTCGCTAATGTCTTTCTGACCAAAAAGCTGTCAAAAATGTCTTCTTGACCAAAAAGGGCAAAAAGCGATTGTAGTCTAATGACTAGAGCATCGGGCTCTTGTGCTGGGAGACCGTGGTTCTATCCCACTGTCAGGCATATAATTATTTCACTTTTTGTAAGGAGCTATTCGACAAGGCATCATTTTCATCAGCAGAAGTTACGGTCAGCAAAGTTGGAAGTGCTCGCTTTGGAGACGTAGAGTGTTATGTTCGTTGAAAAATCCAAGTGCAATACTACAGGAATATAGCGCCGGCTTGAACTGACGTAGCCAGTGTGACGTTTCCAAGTAAGAAATTGATTTGCCTGAAACAAGATGAACATTTTATACACAGCAACAAGTATTTGTTGCTCCATACTTTCTGTAAAGGTGAGGATCCCACTTATTACGTGAAGTGAATAACATTTTTTTCTGGACGTAGATAGAAGTTAGACGCAGGTCCTTCTACCACATGGTCGTATTTAATGTCTGTGTCATAATACGCGGGAGTGGCAAACACAAACATATGAAGACAGTGTGCCGTGCGGTGGCGAAGAGGACGACGACTCTTGGCCAATACCCATGAGTGGGTATGTCCTTTAAGGTCGTCATCATCATCATCGACACCGATTGGTGAATGTCGACAGTGGCGCCTCAAAAAGCGTGGCCCGTGGCGTGAGCAGTGGGCGAGGTTCGGCGTTCGATGGAGTCCATGCGGATATTACCGGGAGTTAAACACAGTGACGATTCCCGACCGGTATCCTATTCCTCACATGCACGACTTCACCGTTTCGCTTCACGGTTGCTCCATATTCAGCAAAGTGGATCTAGTTAAAGCTTACCGTCAGATTCCTGCGGAGCCTTCCGACATTCCTAAGCTGCAATGATCACGCCATTCGGCATGTTTGAATATATCCGCATGCCCTTCTGTCTCCGAAATGCTGCTCAAACATTTCAGCAGTGCGTTGACCAAGTGCTACGTGGGCTGACTTGTTGTTTCGTCTATTTAGACGACATTCTCATTTTCAGCTGATCCGCTGCGGAACATGAATCGGACCTGCGTAAGGCCACGGCCGCTGGATGAAAAACACACACCGTGTGTTTTTCATCGAGCGGCCGTGGTAAGGCCTTCGAACGTCTCCGTCAATACGGCCTCGTTATCAACGTCTCGAAGAGCGAGTTTCGCGTCGATTCCTTTGATTTTCTCGGGCATCGAGTTGATCAACGTGGCATCCAGCCCGTCTCACTCCGCGTTCAAGTCATTAAAAATTACCCGCAACCGCCGACCACAAAGAAATAGTGGCAATTTCTGGGCCTCATCAATTACTACTACCATTTCATTCCTCGTTGTGCATCATCTTGCAGCCGCTGCACAGTCTGCTCTCGAAAAAACCCCAAGAAAACACGCCTCTACTATGGACGAGTGCTGCCGAAAGTGATTTTGCCACTGCCAAAAATGCTCTCGCTTCCGCCACTCTTCTAGCGCACCCGAAGCCAGATGCGCCAATTTCCGTTATAGTGGACGCGTCCGACATATCTGTTGACCCTCTTCTTCAACAGCTGGTTGACAATGCTTGGCAGCCTATACATTTCTTCTCGAAAAAGCTGACAGTGCAAGAAACTCGCTACAGCACTTTCAACCGCGAACTCCTGGCAATCTATCTCGCAGTCCGTCACTTCCGTCATAACCTCGAAGGTCGCCGGTTCTTTATTCTCACCGACCACAAGCCACTAATTCATGCTATTACTTCCAACAGTTCTTCACACACGCCACGTGAAATTCGCCAGCTTGCCTATATTGCCGAGTTCACTACCGGCATTCGACATGTCAGTGGTACCAACAATCCCGTTGCTGACGCCCTGTCACGGATTCACATCAACGCAACTCCAGTCGCTCGTTCCGGCATCGACTTCATGCGCCTAGCTACTGCTGAGCGCACAGACCCCGAACTTCCGACACTTCAAACTGCGAACAACTCCCTGCGCTTCGAAGAGGTCTTGCTACCTGGCTGCGACTATACCGTCACTTGCGACGTGTCTACAGGCCTGCCACGACCGTATGTCCCACAACAATTCCGACGACAGGTCTTCGACGCTCTACACTCCTTATCGCACCCAGGAGTGCGAGCTACGCAAAGTCTTGTCACCTCCCGCTACCTTTGGCCCCGTATGAATGCTGATGTCCGTTGCTGGGCGCGGTCGTGTATCCAATGCTAGCGTGCCAAGGTCAACAGACACACCATGAGCGCGCCGGGTCATTTTCTACCACCAGACATTCGCTTTGGCCATGTTCACGTCGACATTGTGGGTCCGCTACCACCGTCCGCGAACCAAGGTTACATACTCACTTGTATCGACAGATTTACCCGCTGGCCGGAAGCAACGCCGCGAAGCAACATCGCTGCAGAATCTATTGCACAGGCTCTTGTGCACACCTGGATTGCTCGTTATGGCGTGCCACACACCATAGCGACAGACCGAGGGAGACAATTCGAATCGTCCCTCATTCGGGCTCTCTCCCGCCTTCTAGGCGTAACACACATACGAACTACGGCTTACCACCCCAGTTCCAAAGGCATGGTGGAACGCTTCCACCGCCAACTGAAGGCATCACTGCGTGCGCATGACTCATCAATTTCATGGACAGAGCGCCTGCCTCTGGTTCTACTAGGTCTTCGCACCGCGGTGAAAGAAGACACACAGTGTTCATCCGCAGAGCTGGTTTTCGGCACGACAATTCGCGTACCCAGCGAGTTCTTTGCCTCGGAACCGACATCAGCTGAGCTACACTCCTATGCCGACCGCCTGCGAACTACTATGGCTACAGTCGTACCACCGCCGCCTCGTAAGGATTGCAAGACCGTTTATATGAGCCCATCATTACTTCATACCAGTCATGTCTTCATCCGTCACAATGCCACTCGCACTCCACTACAAGCACCTTACGACGGTCCATTTAGTCCTTAAGCGCGATCCTAAGTACTTTACTCGCCTTGTTAACGGACGCGAAGAGACGATATTTATAGACCCTTTAAAGCCAGCTCAAATGGACCCTGGCAACGCCATCTCAAGCAGATAAACCTCTCGACGGCAATGCCTTCATCGCTAAGGGGGGAGCCATGTAGTGGACAGTGTGCTTCGCGTCCGCAAAAGAAAAAAAAAAGCTCGACATCATGGCCGCAACATCGGCTTAGTTGCCCGACGAATAAATGTTTGCTTGTTCCGAATCTTCTGTTCTCACACTGTGTATTACCGATGTAATGGTCAGCGATCTATATGATTGAATTATAACTTTTTGCCCCTTACCTTTATAATTTCAACTCATTCTTTTTTGTCGCCAACTGTCTGGTATTTGCCCATCTTGTGAGCATTTTCTACTGCTTTCAACAGAGGTCCGTTACCTTTGGTCCTAGCTCATTATTCAGCCTAACGGGACCTGTGACTGTGCGTCTAGGATTTTTCTGTTCACACTTCTTCGAGTTGAAATTCATCATCAGCCTATATTTTATGTCCACTACAGGACGAAGGCCTCTCCCTGTGATCTCCAATTACCCCTGTCTTGTGCTAGCGTATTCCAACTTGCGCCTGCAAATTTCCTTCATCATCCCATCTGCGCCTTCATTACCATCTGGTTTTCTGCAGCGTATCCCAACATGCGCCTTCATCATCCCATCTGGTTTTCTGCCGACGTCGACTGCGCTTCCCTTCTCTTGGTATCCATTCTGTAACCCTAATGGTACACCGGTTATCTATCCTACGCATTACATGGCCTGCCCAGCTCCATTTCTTCCGCTTAATGTCAACTAGAATATCAGCTATCCCCGTTTGTTCTCTGATCCACACCGCTCTCTTCCTGTCTCTTAACGTTAGTCGTAAGATTTTTCGTTCCATCGCCCTTTGTGCGGTCCTTAACTTGTTCTCGAGCTTCTTTGTTAACCTCCAAGTTCCTGCCCCATATGTTAGCACCGGTAGAATGCGATAATTATACACTTTTCTTTTCAACGACAGTGGTAAGCTCCCAGTCAGGGTTTGGCAATGCCTTCCGTATGCACTCCAACCCAATTTTATTCTTCTGTAAATTTATTTCTCATGATCAGGGTCCCCTGTCAGTAATCTACCTAGATAAACGTACTCCTTTACAGACTCTAGAGACTGACTGGCGATCCTGAATTCTTGTTCCCTTGCCAGGCTATTGAACATTATTTTTGTCTTCTGCATATTCATCTTCAACCGAATTCTTACGCTTTCTCGATTAAGGTCCTCAATACTTTGCTGTAATTCGTCTCCATTGTTGCTGAATAGGACAATGTCATCTGCAAACCGAAGGTTGCTGAGATATTCGCCGTTGATCCCCACTCCTATGCCTTCCCAGTCTAAGAGCTTGAATACCTCTTCTAAGCATGCAGTGAATAGAATTAAAGAGATTGTGTCTGCTTGCCTGACCCCTTTCCTTATCGGTAACTTTCTAATTTTCTTGTGGATGACCAAGGTAGCTGTGGAATCCTTGTAGATGTTTGCGTCGATATTCACGTATGCCTCCTGTACTCCTTGATTACGCAATGCCTGTATGAGTGCTGGTATCTCTACTGAAAAAAATGCCTTTTCATAATCTATGAAAGCCATATAGAGAGGTTGATTGTAATCCGCAGATTTGTCGATTACCTGATTGATGACATGGATATGATCCATCGTAGAATATCCCTTCCTGAAGCCAGCCTGTTCTCTTGGTTGGCTGAAGTCAAGTGTTGCCCTGATTCTATTGGAAATTATCTTGGTGAATATTTTATACAATACTGAAAGCAAGCTAATGGGTCTATAATTCTTCGATTCTTTAACGTCTCCATTCTTATGGATTAGTACAATGTTGGCGTTCTTCCAGCTCTCTGGTACACTTGAAGTTGTGAGGCATTGCGTATAAAGTGCCGCCAGCTTTTAAAGCATGATATCTCCTCCATCTTTGATTAAATCTACTGTTATTCCATCTTCTCCAGCAGCTTTTCCCTTGGTCGTGTCTTTCAAGGCCCCTCTAACTTCATCGCTAGTTATAGAAGGAGCTTCTGTATCCGGTTCATCACTATTTCGAATGAAGGTAGCTTGGCTGTTTTGGGCACTGTACAGGTCAATATAGAATTCTTCCGCTGCTTTTACTATGTCATCTAAATTTCTGAAGATATCACCATGCTTATCTTTCAGTGCATACATCTTGCCTTGTCCTATGCCAAGCTTTCTTCTTACTGATTGAATGCTGCGTCCATATTTTACGGCTTGCTAAATCTTTCCCACGTTATAATTTCAAATATCCCTTACTTTCTTCTTGTTGATCAGTTTTGACAGTTGAGAGAATTCTATCTGATCTCTTGAAATGGACATTTGCATGTTTTGTCGTTTTTTTATTAGGTCATTTGTTTCTTGGGAGAGCTTACCTACTGGTTGCCTTGGTGCCTTACCTCCCACTTCAATTGCTGCTTCTGAGATCAACTTAGTTACGGTTTCAGTTATTACCTCTATGTTGTCTTTATCTTCCTTTTCTAAAGCTGCATATTTGTTTGCGAGCACCAGCCTGAATTGGTCTGCTTTTACCCTTACTGTCTCTTGGTTGGCCTGTTTCATCTTGACTAATTTCACTCTTGCTCTCTTCAAATTGAGAGAAATCCTAGACCTCACTAAGCTATGGTCACTGCACTTTACCTTACCTAACTCTCCTACATCCTGCACTATGCTTGGATCGGCAGAGAGTATGAAATCTATTTCATTCCTTGTTTCTCCATTAGGGCTTTTCCAGGTCCACTTCCTGTTGCTGCACTTCCTGAAGAAGGTATTCATTATTCGTAGCCTATTCCTTTCCGCGAATTCTGCTACTCTCCTGTTGCATTCCTAGAATCGATGCCGTAGTTGCCAATTGTTTGCTCACCAACCTGCTTTTTCCCCCTTTTGCATTGAAGTCGCCCATGACTATAGTATACTGAGTTTGCACCGATCTCATTGCTAATTCAATATCTTCATAAAACTGTTCTATTTCTTCATCATCGTGACTAGACGTTAGGGCGCAGGCGTGTACTACCTTCATTTTGTACCCCCTATTCAGCTTTATTACGACGACTGCTACCCTCTCAATAATGCTGTAGAATTCATCAATGTTGCCCACAATGTTGTTATGGAGTAGAAATCCTACCAAGGATTCTCTCGTGTCTGGCAGACCTCTGTTGCAGAGGACGTGGCCGTCAGTCAGCACTGTGTAAGCCTCACCAGTTCTTCTAACCTAACTAAGGCCAATAATATCCCAGGCAATGCCTGATAATTTTTCAAATAGTCCTGCTAAGCTAGCCTCACTCGAGAGGGTGCGCTTGTTGAACGTTGCCAGGTTCAGCTTCCATTGGCGGCCTGTCCGGACCCAAAGATTCTTAGCACCCTTTGCCGCGTAGCGGGTCTGACCGCCGCCTTGATCAGGTGCTCCGCAGCCACTGGGGACTGAGGGCCATCGGTTAATTGTCGGAGTCATCAGGGGGGTAGTGGCCGCATACTGCACCAGGGAGGCCAATTCTTGTTCTGGTGAGGGAGTGACTTTGATGAAGCTTAGTGGGCCTTCGACTTTGTGTGCACCTGAACTAGTATAGCCCCACTAGCTCTCGGCAATATATATTTTTTTCTTGTCGGTGTCAGGCACCACTCCCTGCCTGCAAATGTAGTGGACTGGAGTAGGATTCGAACTTACGACCTTCAGATTTGAGGCCGAGTATTCTACCTCTGCTCCACACCACCACCCCAGTTGAAATTAGTGAGCACCAACTCCTTTTTCGTTTCCCTTCACGTTCATTCTTATTTTCTCCTCAGAGATCACCTCGCCATTGCCCTGAAATGATTGGGCTGTTATTTTTCGAACCTAATTTAATGCCGCGTCCCTTTCCAGTTTGTTTCAATTTTCGTCAAGGATATGCTGTTTTACTGTTCCCGACTTCCTGCCCAATACGTTATTGTGGTTCGATAATATTCTAGGTGCAGCCTTTTCTTTTCTCACGTATTTCTGACAACAAATGTTCACTTTCACCTTTAATCTTTGCTTGAACTAATATTTGAAGCATGGTTTTTTTTCCTGCGGCATATTTCCCATTTTCTATTTCATCCTGCGGCAACTGTGCATTTTTTGCCTGCCTGTGTTCACGTGATGCTTTCTTTCGTTCGTCGATCGCCTCCCGTATCTCCCTGTTCCACCAGCTTTTCGGCTTCCCTTTTCCTTTCCAGCAAGTAGGTTGCTTCTCTTTCCTCATTTCTCTCGCCATTACACTTACAAGCTCACTATATTCCCACTCCTTGCTTGGCCATTTCTCAAGTTCTTTCTCGACTCTTGTGACTAAATTTGCTATTTGTTCAGCGTTCAAATTTGGAATGGTCATTCTTCGTTCCTTGATCTCTTTAATAACTACATGTTCCATTTTGAAAATGATGCGTTCGTGGTCACTGCCGATGCTGCTATACCCTTCCTCGTCAATGACCATTTCTTCATACATTCCTTCTGTCATGCGACTGCAATCGATGGCCGATTGTCAATTTCCACCTTCCTATGTGATCTGGCCATCACATTTAGGCCCCGTATTTACGATAACGAGGGTACGTTGTTCAAAGAGATCTAGCATTAACCTCCCGTTGTTGTCGGTGTAACCATCTAGGTCCTGTTTGTTGGAATTCATGTCACGCAACGGCATAATTTCGCCCTCATTCCCGAAATTCTTAATATCCGCACTTAGGCATTCCACAAAGTATTGATTTTTTTCTTTGCAATTTTTCCTTGTCTATAAACACGTCACGCCCAGCGAAGTTTTCTTACCACTGACTGTGCCTGATAGCCAGAGATGCTCTTGACACTTTGAATTTACTCTTTCCCATTTGGCCCCTGATGTATGAGCATTACGACTCCCCCTCCTTTTCTTTCCTATTTGGTTCGGTTGCACCGTTCCCAAACATAATTATCAATTATTGCTGGCTCTTCTAAGTGTCAAAGGTGCGTTTCTGTAACTGCATACACACCTACCTACCACCTATTTGTTCTCTATTTACCTGCTCCTCAATCTCTAACAACTTTTCCTTTCTTCTACCACCCTGCATGATTATGGAACCTATTGCAGAGCGAGCTCTTTTCTTTCTCGTTTTTCTGTTACCGGTGCTGCTAGTCAGAGGTTCCCCAAAGGGACCTTCTTCATTATTACGTACCCTGGACTTCTGAGCACCCGTGGGCCCCCCAAAAAAGCAATTGCACGACCAGCGAGTCGCCAGCGCACGTAACGTCCGAGCCTGTGGTTCCCCGGCACAGTGCATACCACAATCTGCACCCGAGGAGACATCTCGCGTAAGACGTCTACACCCTTCGCCAAACGCTAACCTAGTCCCGCCTCATTCCGGCTCAGCATGTCATTTAGGCCCCCCGCGACTATTACAAGGTTGCGTGCCTGTGCATTCTTTGCGAGCTTTTGTCTAGCTCGCTCCATGACATCGCTCAATGTCCTCCCTGGAAACGTTCCTACCGCCAATCTTTTGTCGCCTTTCACCCGCTCCACAATTGCCTGTGAACACCTAGACAAATTTGAATCACCCTTGATTCTGACCTTTTCATTCTCCCCTCCTGACGATGTCTCTACCTGATTCCCTTTGTCTTCATTATCCGCATTATTCGGATTTTACACAGGGCATTGACCGCTGCGTTCCTGCTTTCCCTTCGCGGCAGCTTCAAGGTAGGTGAACCTCCCTCCAGCTGCCCACCCTGCATGTTCCATGCATTCTATGCGTTTTGTGGGCACTTCCTGCCCTGTTCCGCCGGAAGCCGGCGTTTCATCATCAATACCATTTTCGTTCGTAATGACGGTCCTGTTCAGTTTTTCCTCGGCTGCTCGGAGTCTTTTTTCTACTATCTCCCGTGCATCACGCTCCATATGGAGTTCGTTTCTCCGCTCTGCAATCTGTCTTACAAGCTCATCCTGGACCTCGACTGCTCGTAGTCTTTCTTCTATTGCCTTCCGTGCCATCACGCTCCATACTTAGTTAATTTCTCAGCTCTGCAATCCGTTTCACAAGATCATCCTGGACATCCTCTATTTTATTTAGCCTAGCTTCGACATCACAATGGCTGTCGATTAGCTCAGTTTCCACGTTATTCTCATCGGTACCCTGGTAGACCTTGAGGGACCCCCCCCCCCCCCCACCCACAAGCTGCACGGTTTACCGCCCTTTTCGCCATATGTTGCACTTGGCTTTCTCAAATGCTATCACCGAACCTTCCGAAGCACGTACTTTACGTACGGCCACTTCACGTACTTTAGGTACGTAAACTGGCCGGTACGCCCAAAACCCACAAACTTAAAGTGTCACAATTTATTTACCCGCAATTTGTCACAAAGTATATGCAATAAATGTCGAGCAGACTTCAGCCATGGCACACGTTCGCACGTGTTCGAACACGTGGCCACGCTCTGACTATCCTACAAAAGCAATATTCTCGATACAGATACGCTAAAACCACTAATCGCTAATATCCCACTAATCGCTAAGGGGGGGGGGGGGGGGGGGGCAAGCGGGGTAAAGTGCATCGAAAGGGGGCGGAGGGGGGGGGGGGCTGCTGCGGAAGCGCGCCGTCTTTCCAGTGGGGGGGGGGGGAGGGGGCGGACTTCTACTGCGGCGGGTACTCCGTATGGCGCGGCCGCGCAAGCCCTGCTTTGAGTACGATACAGACGCTCCGAGGGCCGATAGCTTCCTGTACGTTCAGCTGCCATACGCTGGTGCATCACCTGCGTTCACGAAGTGAAACGTCACTGTAACTATTTTGAGAGACTCCTAGAAATATTGTTATTCCTTATATTAAAACAAACACGAATGTTCCACATTTTAGAATGAAATTTGAATAGAATAGCAAAGACTATTCAATTCGAATTTAAAACGTTGCATCTTCGAGCCCCTTAGCGGAAAACGAAAACTTGCCGTGTCATGGTCACGCGCCATGCGAACAAGAGAGTTTTGCTAGAGGCAACTGTGGCGATAGTGTATACCGGAGCTGCTAGCAGCGCAATTCAGTCAGCATGGGAATGGTACATGGATCGGCCTAAACTTCGTCCTTCCGGCATTAAAGGGCTTCGTGACATCGCAAATTGGTGATTATTATTTAGTACCACGTTAAAAATACCTAGATTAGCATTATTACAATTTTCTCACGGCAGGACTCGAACACAGGACATCTAGCACTTGAAGTCCGATATTGGAACCATTACGCCAGGGACGCATGGACCAGTGGATCCACTTCTATTAGCAGTGATTAGGCCTGCTGACAGAGTCCTATTACCTCCTGCTTTGAAAAAAAAAGTACAAATTGCTTTCAAATTTAGTCCTGTTTAGGCCCCGATAAAGTGTAATAAGCGAAGCCGCAAGCACGAAGATAAGACAAATCCATGTATACTATGCCCATCATTCCCATGGTGGCTGAACGATCGCAGGGCCAGAGTTCCCTGTAGTGATTATTGCCGAAAACTCTGTGATGCGAACAGTACTCGCCTCCTCGTGTCCTCCAATGGTGACGATGACGCTGAGGCGGGACCACTTGTTCTGAGCCCGTAGCTCGGCCAAGTGGCTCAGTCCGACGCTTTTCTCCAGAGCGGGCACCAGGGTTGCAAGGCCTTCGTTGCGTGGCACGAAGTACG
Organism: Dermacentor silvarum; assembly: GCF_013339745.2. Classification (NCBI taxonomy): domain Eukaryota; kingdom Metazoa; phylum Arthropoda; class Arachnida; order Ixodida; family Ixodidae; genus Dermacentor; species Dermacentor silvarum. The sequence continues at coordinate 31,286,533 of NC_051155.1, forward strand.
AGTACACAAGGCGGCCGCAGTAGGGCGCAGCGATGTGCGCAATGGTGAAGTTCGTCGCCGCACTCTGACGCGCGGACGGCACAAGCGTACATAAGGTTACAGAACCGAGTAGAAATATGCCCAATATCTTGTGCCCTGTTAAACGGGGCACAACAGTCAAGCGCTTTCAAATTCCGCTTATTCGGAGCTGAACAGAAAGAAAAACATCACTGGCCAAGCACTCCGTACAGATGGTTAACTGGCGAAGCTGAAACGTGCTGCCCCGGTGTTTATCACTGGGTTAATTCCCACGTTACATTAGAGTCTTTCTCAACGTCTGTGTTTCTCTATGAGGTTACACACACGTTCAGCTGCGACGGAGAAAACGACGTCACTGGCGGTATGCCCGCAGTCCGCCGTTGTCGCATTGGCCGTTTGCGATTCTTCAAAATTAAATTGCTTCAAAATTAAATCTGTCCGTCACGTAAGACAATGAATGGCTCATACCCCTTTAAGCAATGGATCATACCCCCGCAAACGCGGCCTCCCCATTACGACAAAACAAGAGAAGTGAAATTCTTCGCCGGAATGATGAGCGGTAACGGATCCAGCTGTGGAAGAAGACGACGCTCGAGCCGTTGCTTGTGATGATAGTTTTAGAGTACAGGCGACAGACCGACGAATGGGCTAGCCATCTACACCTTCGCTGTAAGATCTCCAGCGGTGTGGATTTTGGGTCAGTTAATATTTACTATAAAAAGGTTAAACTTGCCGCGGGACGGAAAAAAGACATGGACACCAGAAGTGATCCCTTACAAGTGTTAGCGCTCGTGCATGTTGTCCATGTCCTTATACCGCTGCGTGTATTTCGTGCTAGGTAAACCTAGTAAAAGAGAGCTCGCATTCAAAATTAGAAAAATAGTGTATATTCAAAATTATTCTGGTTATAACGGTAATTAGTGGCAAAAGGAATGTGCTTGCTTTTCATTAATTTTAGTTACCTAATTTCAGTATATATTATCGCATACTCGAATAGGTTCCCATGAATTATTATATGCAGTACTCCTAAAGGACTTCGATTGTAGAATTCTATTCCACCAATGCATAGTTATTAGAATACTGGAAAGCACGATCACAGCTTTCGCGGTTATGGTGCCGAGTTTTTTCCGCAAATAGTCTTGTTATACCTGAGCACGATAATTACTTTAACATATGTGGCAAAGGCATTTGGAGCTGTCGATATTTAACTGCTCTAGTCATGCCTACATAGAAAAAGTAGGAGAGCCTCTATAACCGGATGACAGCCATCCCCATCATAATCATCATCATCATCATCATCATCATCAACATCATCATCAGGAGCATCAGCAACCTATATTTATGTCCCCTGCAGGACGAAGGCCTCTCCCTGCGATCACCAGTTACCCCTATCTTGCGCGCAGGCAAGGACACAATCTCTCCAATGCTGTTCACTGCATGCTTAAACAGACAGACAAAGAACTTTATTAAATAGGTCCTGAGAAGCCCTGCCTTAGGGCAGAGCTGCATGCTTAGAAAGACTATTTAAGCTATTAGATTGGGAAGGCTTACGAGTGAGGATCAACGGCGAATATCTCAGCAACCTTCGGTTTCCAGATGACATTGTCCTATGCAGCAACAATGGGGACGAATTACAACTAATGATTGAGGACTTTAAGCGAGAAAGTGTTAAGAGTGGGTTTCAAGATTAATATGCAGAAGACAAAGATAATGTTCGATACCCTGGCAAGGGAACAAGAACACAGGAACGCCAGTCAGCCTCTAGAGTCGGTAAAGGAGTACGTTTATCACGGTCAATTACTCACAGGGGACCCTGATCACGAGAAAGAAATTTACAGAAGAATAAAATTGGGTTGGAGTGCATACGGCAGGCATTGCCAAGTCATGACTGGGAGCTTACCACTGTCGTTAAAAAGAAAAGTGTACAATCGTTGCATTCTACCGGTGCTAACATACTCGGCAGAAACTTGGAAGTTAACAAAGAAGCTCGAGAACAAGTTAAGGACCGCACAAAGAGCGATGAACGAAAAATCTTAGGACTAACGTTAAAAGACAGGAAGAGAGCGGTGTGGATCAGAGAACAAACGGGGATATCCGATATTCTAGTTGACATTAAGCCGAAGAAATGGAGCTGGGCAGGCCATGTAATGCGTAGGATGGATAACCGGTGGAACATTAGGGTTATAGAATGGATACCAAGAGAAGGGAAGCGCAGTCGAGGTCGGCAGAAAACCAGATGGGATGATGAAGTTAGGAAATTTGCAGGCGCAAGTTGGAATAGGCTAGCGCAAGACAGGGGTAATTGGAGATCGCAGGGAGAGGCCTTCGTCCTGCAGTGGACATAAAATATAGGCTGATGATGATGATGATGATGATTTGGAAAAAGGATATAATTTTCTTGAGCTCGTCATTTCTTTTCTGTAGCGCGTTTTACAACATAACGTTTACGTGTCTGGCGTGCGTATGAGCAAGACTCGTAAACGCCAACCTGGGGACTCACGCAACCGCGGTTGGCACTGTCTCCGGGTCAGCCCACTTCACATGATCGCCGGGATCAGCCCAGTTTATAGTTGCACAATATTCAGGACCGGGGTACTCTAATCGGCTACGACCCGACGGCACAAATGCGCCAAATCTTGGAAAAGAAAGTATACAATGCTTCGCTCTAATAAAGAATTTGTACGCTTGAAGGAGTATTTTTGTTACACTGGGGTACTCGAATCTAGTTACCGTCTGTAGCTTCACGGCAAAATTCCGTAGAGAACAGAAGTGACTACTCCGGAACATCTAGCAGATAGTACAGATGGCACTACATTTAAGCCACTTTGCTATACAAGTTCTGTTCTCTTTGTGGGACACGCGACAACAAAAATGTATATGGTTATTTAATGATTATTGTGATTCATTTATACAACGTTGATAAAACGTCGCAAACAATTGGGAGCATGAATGTTGTATAGGCATGTTACGGGATCCAATACGTTTCTCCTTTGAGAAGCAGCCCCCGGAAGCAGTTGCCTCAGTCAGCAATATTTGGGAGCCTTCGTCTTGAAAGCTTCGCTTTAAAAGCCGGGTATCTCCACTTGACCACAGAAGACGCCATACACCAACAGCACGACACGTGTAGCGTACTATGTGGCATGCTCAAACAGCAGTTTTTTTTATTTATAAGATACTGCGGAAGTGAGGACAAAGCAATGTAGGCATGATTCAAAGTACACAATAATACTAAAGGTTGTACATATTTCGCTAAATAAAATAAATACAACTTGGTCACTGGTGGTGGCGCTATGCTTGGGTTAACTTATGACATTCCGCTTTCGTTCTCGAGAGAAAGAAAAGAAAATATAATGTATTCTAAAGGTGTTTATTCGGCAGAGCTTGGAGCAAAGAAACGTCAACGGTCAGCGCAGTAACAGCTTTCAAGCAAGAGAGCCGTTGCCGATCCAGAGCGCTCGACCCACAAGCGTTTTGATCCAGTAGCGCTGAACCCACTAGCGTCTCTTCGCTACATTATCTTTTCCTGCCAAAATTGCTGTGTGCGAATGAGAGTGGTGGTGCGTATGCATAGTATGTCTGATTATGAAAGGGTATACGTATAGGGAGGGGTATAAGGCTAGCTTGTTACCAAGAAGGTGCGTAAAGAACTCTAATCTGCATTTCTCCGTTCTGAGTGCTAACAGTTCAATCGCGTTATAGCTTTCAATAATGCGGGAGGGGGGGGGGGGGAGGGGGAGTCAGCTACGCTGAAAATTTTGCTAAAAATAAAGCGCACTGACTTTTGTTGGAAGGTTTCTATGTTTTAATGCTAGATTTTAAATAAGGGTCCCACACAGTAGAGGCGTACTCGAGTTTGGGCCTCATTAAAGAAAAGTACCAATGTTGTTAAGCACTAAAGGAAGCGGCTGCAAGCTTATGGCGCAGAAAGGATATATTTCGTAATGAAGAGTAAGAAATGCTGCTGATGTGCGTATTACAGAGTAAACTAACTGTTATTGTTAGACCTGAGTATTTGTTGCTCCATGCTTTCTGTAAAGGTGGTGATCCCAGTTATTGCGTATATGTTAATGTCATCTTTTGCATGGTATTGGAAATAGACGCATGTATTTGGCATTCAGAGCAACGCCGCATTGCTAACACCATTGTAACACTTTGTATTAGGGTCGAACTTATGACTGCAGGAGGTAACTTCTCTAAACAGGACGCAACCTTTGGCAAACAGCCGAATATGCACTGACAAATAGCGGCCAAAGTGCGCAATAAATGGGCAGCTAAAGTACACAAGTATCTGTGCCTGAAAAAGCGTGGACACAGAATGAAGGAAGACGTAAAGAAAGTTGTCGAAGTAAAGGGTAACCAAAAGTGTAAATAGACAATTATCAGAAAGAGAGAGAGAGAAACAGAGACAGTGAATTGAATGCAAAGAATGAAAACAAAGGAACCATCGAGATTTACAAGAATGAGAAGAAAGAATGTAGAAGGAAGAATCAATACGATGACACAAAGGACAGTGCCTTGCTATTTGAGGCTCGAGGCGGTTGTCTAAAGGCAAAAACATACCGGATCAAATATGCTCAACTAGATGAGGCATCTGTATGCTGCAGCAAAAATCCGGTGAACACTCAGCACATCCTAATGGAATGCGAATGGATTCACCCAGCGAGAACCGTAGGTAACGTACACCTTCCAGGAGTGCTCGGGTGTAAAGTGGATGGAAGCATCAACCGGTCAGCAGTCGAGATAAGCAAGAGACGTTTAGAGTATTGGTGTGAAAAAAGCAGGGAAGAGATTGATACTACCGGATCTCTTACAGTCATAGGAAGTGGTACAAGGTACCTTTTGAAGCGGGGGGGGGGGGGGGAGATTAAGGAGATGTACACAAAAATTCTAGATAAAAATATGTATAGCGTACCTAATTAAATCAAGCAGGCTAGGTGACTGTTTGTCACCGCCCCGTTTCAAGTGGGATGCCGTTATATTGTCACATCCTATATCGTCGCCGCGGGTATGTGCCCGGCCATGGAAACGACGCTGAAGTAGCGCACGGGTGGAAAAACAGAGACGACAACGACGTTGCGTTGGCTGTTCATATATGTATAAAGTGCTTATATACGTGCTGTACGCCGGCTTCCACGTCTCCTAGCAGGTCGTGACAATATCAACTTCATCATCCTCAGCAAACGCGATTGTGAACATGCCCGCGCGCGTTTATGTCGCACGCTGTTTTACATAAAAGCTAGTGCGACAGCGCAATTGGCGGTGCTCGCATGCATTCCTGAATTTACAGCACTATTCACATCGGGAGTGCAGTCTGCTGACACAAGGTTTGGCAACAACATAGACGACAGATAGAATCGGCGACAACACTCGACAATGTTCCGACAGATTCAGGCGTGCCTTGCGCCGAACAATAACATTAACTTTTTAGCCGGTGAAACGGGGTCACCGGGAAAAGATAAACAAGTACACGTGTCATTTTTGACATGGATGCAGTGGGCATGGCTTCCCGGGCCCACGTAATCGACTGTTCTGTTATCGGCCACGCTACTACGTAAAGTATTTAAATATTACAACACCGGCTGCTTGCTGCATATGGACAATGTTGCAGGCGCCTGGGTGCGTTGAGATGCTGGGCCAATCTGGTTTGGCTATTTATGGTTGCCTTTTTCATCTTCGATATCATCTTAACTTTCCATTGCACATGTCAGGTTGCTGTCTTATTTGTCCAAAACAAGTACATATGTGCATGCGTGCACTGCTGTCTGTTGCCTATTTATATGTGTACCGCTTCGTAGAATAAAAACAATTGTTGGAAGTTAGCGCTGTGTCCGCGTCGTACCTCTGTCTCTCGTCCCTTTTCGTGCGCTAAAAAGTAAAAGTCATGAAATACCTACATGCCCAAACTAACGTTCTTTCATGACAGTAGGGGTTGTGAAATAAGTAGGTACGATGGATACGCTCATAAAGTATTTCATACACACGTCTTCCAGGATGCGCTGAGAATCTGAAACAGTTCCACTCCTTCCCTACCTCTTCGTTATTGAAGTGGCAGAAGATGATGGGTTGCAGCCTGTGCGCCGAGTAGGTCTGGGCCGGTGGTAGCTGCAGACATGACAAGAGATATTTCAAGTCGAGAGCTCAGAATATCATTCCTGAAACTCATGCTTAACTTTGATTTTTGGAAGTCGTACATGTGAAACGCAAAAATTGTTAAGTATAGAACCCCCCCCCCCCCCCTTTGCCGTCAAAAAGCTCGCTCATTCAGCACTTTATGACATCAATTAGACTTGTAATTTGAAAATGCGGCATTTTTGGGTTGCACGACTGCATTGGGGTGGTGTTCGACAGGGGGCCAAATTGGCAATGTCCAAAATTCCCGGGCATGTCGTAAGGGAAATGCTAGCCCATCCTGATGGTAGTCATATTTTTAGTCAAAGGCACCCGCCGATGGGAGAGCATGCTTACGAGCGAAAAGCTTCATTATTTTGGTCTCTGCTTTGCAAAGAGTTTTGTTCCTGAATTCGGCGTTTTCCTTAGACGTTCGCGCCTTAGAGACTTGATGCATATGCCTGCAAATGTCGGCGAGAGAATACATTACGGCTATGTCAGTGATCTTTGACTTGAGGTAAAGAATGAGGGCCCGTATTCCGAAAAAGCTATTGCGCTAGAACTGTTTGTAACAGGCAATTCCAGCCAATCCTGATGCTGGACATACTATAAGCGAACAAAAACTATCAGTGGCAAAAATCCTGAACAACTATCTGTGAATTCGGACCCAAAGGCCAAATTCAGAAAGACTTGCAGTCGTATACTCTGTTTGCAATTGGAGAGACGTTTTCGAAAATAAGTACAGCTTCACAATTGACTAGCATCTGCGTTTACGAAAGTTCTAGTATAAGAACTTTATTTTTGTGAATACGGGTTATACTTGGGGCACGGTGCTTTCAGATATTGCAGTATTGCTATGATCGTGTTTTCCCATAAGACACTGCTTCAGCACCTCTATGCAGACTTCTAAAGCAAACAGGCTACAGTGGCGGGCGATACACACCCTCATTCCGGCCTAGGGCAAGTTATATGCCTGTGATCTGTCCTCTGTTATGGCGATAGCAATTATATGGACACTCCGGGTGCATTTCTGCCGAGCTTCCTGTGCGATGTGTTTCTGCCGCTTCGCGTTGAAGCAAGAGGCAGCACGAAGTTCAATTCGCTTGCTGCTGCTGCCGCGCTTCCTCACTCTAGCATTCTGACAGCCAGCTTCTGCGGTCATCGAATAGATGTGTTCATGTTAGCCTGAGGGCGTGACACCATGCTTGGTAATTTAGTAATTAAGCGAATGCTTACCAGTCTATACGGCTGATAAAACGCGTATGCTTACTTCGTATAGCGGTCTACTATGTTGCTATCGCAACCCGCTGTGGTTGTTAATGGCTATAGTGTTGGGCTGCTAAGCACGAGGTCACGGGATCAAACCCCGGCCGCGGCAGCCGCATATCAATGGGGGCGAAGTGCGAAAACATCCGTGTTCTTAGATTTATGTGCACGTTAAAGAACCCCTGGAGGTCCAAATTATTTCGGAGTCCCACGCTACGGTGTGCCTCATACGGTCTACCTCATATATCAGAGTTTTGGAACGTAAAATGCCATAATTTTTTTTGTGCTATCGCAATCGATGTTTTGGCCACCCAGCTGCCGTGCTTCTGCTTTCAGGCGAAAGTGCGACTTTTTCGGCTCTTCCACACTTCTCACATTTATGGTAGCCAATCATCATCATCATCATCAGCCTATATTTATGTCCACTGCAGGACGAAGGCCTCTCCCTGCGATCTCCAATTACCCCTGTCGTGCGCTAGCACACTTCAACTTGCGGTTGCGAATTTCCTAACTTCATTATCGCACCTGGTTTTCAGCCGTCCTCGACTGCGCTTGCCTTCTCTTGGTATTCATTCTGTAACCCTAATGGTCCACCGGTTACCCATCCTACGCATTACATGGCCTGCCCAGCTCCATTTCTTCCACTTAATGTCGACTAGAACATCGGCTATCCCCCTTTATTCTCTGATCCACACCGCTCTCGTCCTGTCTCTTAACGTTACTCCTAAGATTTTTCGTTCCATCGCTCTTTGTGCGGTCCTTAACTTGTTCTCGAGCTTCTTTGTTGACCTCCAAGTTTCTGCCCCATATGTTAGCACTGGTAGAATGCAATTATTGCACACTTTTCTTTTCAACGACAGTGGTAAGCTCCAGTCAGGATTTGGCAATGCCTGCCGTATGCACTCCAACCCACTTTTATTCTTCTGAAAATTTCTTTCTCATGATCAGGGTCCCCTGTGAGTTATTGACCTAGATAAATGTACTCATTTACAGACTCTAGAGGCTGACTGGCGATCCAGAATTCATGTTGCCTTGCCAGGCTATTGAACATTATCTTTGTCTTCTGCATATTCATCTTCAACCCAATTCTTACACTTTCTCGATTAAGGTCCTTAATTATTTGTTGTAATTCGTCTCCATTGTGGCTGAATAGAACAATGTTATCTGCAAAGCGAAGGTTGCTCAGATATTCGCGTTGATCCTCACTCCTAAGGCTTCCCAGTCTAAGAGCTTGAATACTTCTTCTAAGCATGGAGTGAATAGCATTGGAGAGATTGTGTCTCCTTGCCTGACCCCTTTCTTGATAGGTAACTTTCTACTTTTCTTGTGGAGAACCAAGGTAGCTGTGGAATCCTTGTAGATGTTTGCTAAGATATTCACGTATGCCTCCTGTACTCCTTGATTACGCACTGCCTCTATGACTGCTGTTATCTCTACTGAATCAAATGCCTTTTCATAATCTATGAAAGCCATGTAGAGAGGTTGATTGTACTCCGCAGATTTCTCGATTACCTGATTTATGAGATGGATATGGTCCATCTTAGAATATCTCTTCCTGAAGCCAGCCTGTTCTCCGGGTAGCTGAAGTCAAGTGTTGCCCTGATTCTATTGGAAATTATCTTGGTGAATATTTTATGCAATACGGAAAGCAATAAAGTAGCCAATAAGGCAGTGTAATTCCCGTCACAGCCTACCTTTCTCGTATTTTTATTGCCGCCTGTCGAGTATTTCTGTTCTTGTGAGGTTAAAGTGAGGTCTGAAAGGAACCCAAGTGCTCACCGTCAGCTTTCTGTCGAATACGCGGGGTCTATTTGCGCACATGGAGCCCGCGCGCTGCGCGAACTGGCCCGAGTCGCTGACCACGAGCTGCCTGTCACCGCCGCCGCCGCCGCCACTGTCTTCTGCGTTCCCATCTGCCGGCTCCAACATCGGCAAGAGGAACAGGCTCCCAGGCAGCAGCAGGGCTCCCAGTGTCAGCGAGCATAAGTACGCAAACGAGTACCGGTTCCCCTCCGACGGATCGAGCGTGTGAGGTGGGGACACAGCGGTTGAATCGCCCGCCTGCACGGACAGTGTTTAATAATGCAGGCTGGCAGCGACAGGGGATACTGATTTATTAAGGCGAAAGCCTTATATGTCTCATTACTGGGTCGATTGAGCGAAAACACGCCGGCGACACGAAAGGTAAAAAAAGGCTAAGAACCCTCGACCTTTTCCACCACCTTTGGTGGTAATTTAGGCGAAGTTAATTAAGGCACATATAATTAAGATAGAGTTGGGGCACTAGAGCCTACGACCTTTGGTTGTAATGAAGGCCAAGGTAATTAGGGCGCAGTTAATTAAGATAGAGGGTAACTGAGGCACTCGATCCCACAACCTTGGGTGGGAGTCGAACCCCCGACCTTTGGAATTAAGAGGGATGACTAGGCGAAGTCGACTAAGCGAATTAAGGGGGATGTGTACGTCATGTGTCCATCTTTAACGCTTCGGCACATGAGCTTTCGCCTTCTGGTCGGCTTAGGGCCAACATAAAAGAACCTGTGAGTTCTTGGTTGACTGTTAAATAATTCTTCTGCTATTTGAAGCAAAATAAGGGCCGTGAGAGCTGCCACTTTGCCGTGTATATTGATTTTTTATTTGTGGGGTTTATCTTCAAAACTATAAGATATGAGTATAGGGCAGGCCGTAGTGAGGTACTCTGGAATAATTTTGACCACCTGGGGTTCTTTGACGTGCACCCAATGCAGGTTAATATGTTGATTTGAACTCATGACTTTTGTAAGAAGTTTGCTTTGTAAGAAGAAGTAAAATGCTTTGTAAACAGTTTTAAAGCACCCAGTCAGACAAAATACACCTTGGTAAGAAATGGTAAAAAACGAGAAGCCTAACACTTAAGCACAATGTTGTTGCTTGTGCAGTGCCCATGTTTTTCTGTTCTGATGTTTTTCTGATTGCTTTTCTGTTCTGATGTTTTTCTGATTGCTTATGACTGCTTCCGTTTGTGTGAATTATTCATGTGATAACATTGTGTGGGAACTTCGCCCACTTTGTGGTAAGTATGTGTGTTTGCGCCTAACCTCTTTCACGCCAACTTGGGTTTATGGGTAGTCCGTGGGCAGTACAACTGGATTGATCGTCGGGCTCCTGTGCTGAAAGAACTGTGTTCAAAAGCAGCCGTCGTAACAACTTGGCTCACAGTGTGTGTAACACTGGATATGTGCCGCCTTCAATGAACCATTTCCACGCCAGATTTGGCCACTGGCTATGTGACACTACCCGCCGTAGTTGCTTAGTGGCTTTGCCGTTGTGCTACTAGGCACAAGAATGCGGCATTAAATCCTGGCCGCCGCGGGCGCATTTACATGGGGGCGAAATGCAAAAACGCCCCTTGTACCGTGCGCCTAAAATTTTATTTTGCGCTGCCACACTCGTGTGGTCCCAAACGTGAATTGTTTGCTAACCCTGTTTTCAACATGATGCTTCTCAGGTGACCTAGATTATGTTGTACATAAGATAACTCGTCAGTTGGGGGATGTTGGCTGGGTTCCCGATGGTGTGTTTGCCAGTAGGAGCCTGTCTCGATTTGATGTTTCTATTGAGGGCAGTATATCCGATCACAATTTGGTACTTTTAAAGCAAATTGTTTGCTTTACATCTTTCGCCCTTTGTCGTGGTTAACTGTCGGTGGTCGGACTTGCGATTAGGCGACGGTGCAAAGGGCACGTGCTAACACTTAAGCACAATGCCCACTTTATGTGCGCACGCTACTGGGAACCCGCACTGCCCAGGTGGCGCGTTCGATCATTTATATTGTGAGACGTCGACAGATGCGATGCCTTTATTTCCGAGCAGTCGCCCGAGTCAAAGACGAAGCACCGCACGAGACAAAAGATGATGATGAGTCGTTTGTACAGATTACGACGACGATATGCGCAAAATTCGCTCACACTAACTTCCCCCCTTCAGGAAAGCGGTCAGCAAGACCGCAAGCTAGAAAGGGTAGGTACGGCGCATGTAGGGTTTCAGGCGAGATACGTGAACGATGTCCGTAGTGCGGCGGCGGCGGTCAGTAGCTGAGCTGACAGGAGTGACGCGGTAGTTAACGGCCGAAGTTCGTTGCAAAACGGTGTAGGGGCCGAGATATCCGCGGAGAAAATTTTCACAGAGCCCCGGTGCGCGAACAGGTGTCCACAAAAGAACTTCGTCGCCTGGGCGGAACAAAGCAACGCGAAGCGTCGCATCATAGAGAATTTTACTTTCGTCCTGAATGGTAGCGGTGGTGGCGCGGGCAATTTCACGGCAGCGGGAGATGCGAGCGGGAAATTCTTCAGGAAGAGACGCGGATGGAGCAGCAGGTGCTGAAAGTAGTGTAATGTCCAAGAAGAAAGACAGCGCATGACCGTACACAAGGAAAAAGGGACTGTAGTTGGTTGTACGTTGGACGGCAGTATTATACGCAAACGTCACGAAAGGTAGGATGGTGTTCCAGTTGGTGTGATCGGGTTGAACATACATTGACATCATGTCGGACAAAGTTCGATGAAAACGCTCTGTAAGACCATTTGTTTGCGGATGGTAAGCTGATGTGGTCTTATGGGTGGTGTCAGAGGCTTTGGAGGACTTCACGAAGGACATGCGATAGGAACGTCTTGCCACGGTCACTCAGGAGGACACGAGATGCGCCGTGGCGCAAAACGATACCGCGCACGAAAAACTCGGCGACTTCGGAGGCTGTACCAGAGCGAAGAGTAGGTGTCTCAGCGTACCGCTTTATATGATCCACTGCGGTAACGATCCCGCGGTGACCAGCGGGCGTGAGTGGGAGGGGTCTGTACAAGTCTATGCCCACAATTTCGAAGGGGGTGGACGGGCATGGTAGAGGCTGCAGAGGACCAGCTGGAAGGGATGTCGAGCGTTTTCTGAGTTGGCATGACGCGCAGCAGCCAACGTATTTGGCGACAGAGGTGGAAAGGCCCGGCCAGAAACAACGCGTTTTGATGCGGTCGTAGGTCTTATGAAAGCCCAAGTGACCAGCCGTCGCGTCGTCGTGAAATGCCTCTAATACTTGGAGTCGAAGTGAGCGAGGTATTACTGGTACCCATCGGTTACCGGAAGGATGGCAGATTGATCGAAATAACGCTCCACATTGAAGCTTAAAACGTGAAAGTTGTCGTCTTAAGCGACTGTTGGGGGGTCGTGCCAAGCCAGCAAGTCGGTTGATCAGCGTACGGCAGTATGGGTCAGTACGTTGGAGTGAGACGAGGTCAGTAGACGGAAGAAAGTCAACTGAGGCAACCGACTGTCCCGGGCTACTGGGCGTGTGCTGAGACGTGCGGCTAGATGGTGACGTGCAGGCCGAAGGTGAAGCATGAGCGTTTGGGGACAGCGGGCAGCGCGACAAAGCGTCGGCATCTTGATGTTTCTTGCCGGACCTATACGTGACAGTGAAATCATATTCCTGTAAGCGCAGTACCCAACTGCCGAGGTGTCCAGACAAGTTTTTCAGGGACGACAACCAACAGTGAGCATGATGGTCGGTCACAACTGTGAAATGGCGGTCGTAGAGATAGGGTAGAAATTTTTGTATTGACCACACGATGCGAGACATTCGTGTTCTGTAATTGCGTAGTTGCGCTCAGCAGAAGAAAGAGCTAGAGCACTGCACGGGCCGACATTGGGCGGCCCGCCCGAGCCCGATCAAAACTTTTATGGCAAGACCCGGGCCCGGCCCAGGCCCGGAAATAATCTACGGTACCCGCCCGGCCCGGCCCGCCACCCCTTTACCTTAAGCCCGAGCCCGGCCCGAGCCCGACTCTAAACCGGCCCGAACCCGGCCCGAGATCGAAAAATACATGTTTTTCAGAGTTGAGAAGCCCGAGAATAACTCGCAGAAAGCCCGAGCCCGGGCCGGGCTCGGGTTTTTTTGACGCGGGCCCGGGCCGGGTCAAAAAGCACACGCCGTGCCCGAGCCCGGCCCGAGCCCGTGAAAAAACTCTTCTACCCGGCCCACGGGCCGGTCCGGGCCCGGGCTTTCGGGTAAGCCCGAGCCCGTGCAGTGCTCTAGAAAGAGCATGACTTGCAAAAGCCACGACTTGCTCTTCGGACTTCTGAGTCCGCTGCAGCAAGACAGCGCCAATTCCATGCCCACTGGCGTCAGTGTGTAGAATAGTAGGGGCCGTTGCATCGAAAGGACGGAGCACGGGCCCTGACGTGAGAACTCGTTTGAGGGTCTGGAAGGCGGCTTCACAGTCGTCCGACCACACAAACGACGCGCTCGAAGTCAGAAGTTTGCGTAGAGGAGCGGCGATGGTGGCGAAGTCACGGACAAAGCGGCGGAAGTAGGATGCCAGTCCTAGAAAGCTGCGGAGTTCTTTAAGTGCGGTTGGTGGCGGAAATTTATTTATTTAATTATTCAGCATTGATTCAGACACAATGAAGGTCTTGGATGGCAAGGCTAAAGGCAGAACATAGTCTGCCTGACGAAGGCCCTGTCACCCATACACTGCTCAACGGTAAGGTATCATATCAAAATTTATAGTATACACACATATCAATGGCATGTATTACGCATACATAGCATATATTACAAACATACGTGCAATTAAATACAAGAATCATCGTGCAACTTTGTAAGTAGTAACAGCTTAGGTCCAACAGAGTAGTATGAATACGAAAAAAGTTTTACATATATACAAGCACAATATGAAACCGACTTAAAATAATTATACATAAAACACACAAGAAACCAATTAGCCCTATGTCAATCAGAAAGGGAAAGCAAATATTTTTTCATAGCACTTTTAAAGCAGTTTAATGATCTGAAGTGTTGCGCAATAGTGATCATGTTAGGGTGTGCATTCACGAAGGATGGGACCAAGTATGCTAGTTGTTTTTTACCGTAGTTCGTCCTGCAAAATGGAACTCTAATATGGTCATGCCTGAGATTGTATTGAGTGTAACTTGAGAGGTTGTTTTGATAAAAAATTAGTGAATTTTTCTCGAGTTCGCCTCTTATGTATATAGCGAGCTTAAGTTCGTATAGTTGATTAACTTTTAAAAGTCCATGTTTCAAGAAAAAAGGTGCCGTGTAATCACGGGGTCCAAGATTTTCAACACAGCGAACTGCTCGCTTCTGGAGACATATCAGCCGATCCAAATTTGATTGGAATGTGGTCCCCCATACCAACAGGCAATAACTAAGGTGGGATTGAATTAAAGTATAATACAGACGGCGTTTCAACCAAATAGGAACAAGGTATCTAATCCTAAACAATATGCCTATTGACCTACAAATACTAGAATGAATCTTCGTTACATGAGGTGTAAAACTCAGGTTCTCATCAAAAAGTACACCTAAAAATTTAAAAGCTGAAGTTCTCTCGATTACACAACTATTGAACTTGACACAAATAGCACAGTCATCCGGCCTACTTCTAGGCTTAAAAACCACATATTTAGTTTTAGTGACGTTTAACTGTACCTGGTTCGCTGATAACCAAACTAAAAGTTGATCTAACCAATTATTAGCTGCGATTTCTAGCACACGTAGACTGTCACCTGAGAAGAACAAACTTGTGTCGTCAGCATACAGGACTATATCTGGAGTGAGCGCTATGTTTACAATATCGTTTACGTATAGAATAAAGAATAGTGGACCCAAAATTGACCCTTGAGGGACACCGAGTGCAATTTCTTTCTTCTGTGAACAAAACCCATTATAACATGTGTATTGCTGTCTGATAGTGAAGTAATCTTGAATCAGTTTTAGGGCCACTCCGCGAACTCCGTAGTATGACAGTTTATTAAATAGAATGGTGTGTTCAATGGAGTCGAAAGCTTTTCTAATATCCAGGAAAAGACCAACCGTATATAGTTTGTTCTCAATGTTATTGAGGAGTTTTTCTTTGATCTTAACAAGTGCCATTTCAGTAGACCTGTGTTCACGGAAGCCAAACTACTGGTCAACAAGGGCGTGATTTTTATCTAGAAATTTGGTTAGTCTGCACTTTAGGAGTCGTTCCAGCACTTTCGAGAAGAGAGGTAGTATGGAGATCGGTCTGTAATTATTTAAATCAACGACAGAGCTACTTACAGAGCCTTATGCAATACAATCACTTTGGCAATTTTCATAGAATCCGGAAAGATGCCATTCACGAAAGCACTGTTACATATATGGCATAATGGAGCCGAGACAGCATCAGCAACAGATATCATTGGTGCTGCTTTTATGTCACCAGCCCCTACTGCAGTATCCTTTTATTGCGATAGCAATTATATGGACACTCAAAAGCAGATTTCTGCCGTCGGCGTCGCCGTCGCCGTAGCCGTCGCCGTCGCCGTGAGGTTCCGTATGACGTCATTTGGAGAAGAAATCGTCGCCGCGCGCCGAACGCTGTATGTGCGAGTGAAAGGGTGCGAGGGGCGCGTCTTTCACGGGGAGTGAACGCATGGCGGAGAACAAACGCGCGTTCTGCGCCGTGCTCGCTTAAGGGCTGCAGAAGTAGGCGTCTCTTTTCTCCTTTACAATCACCATATATGTAGAGCAAACGCACCTTCTTCCGACGCGCGAGAAGCCGTGGGGGAGGGGGAGGGAAGGGAGGCGACGTTTAGCTGCGGCACCAAGTGCCTATTTATATCACAGGCTCCGGCAACAGTCACCAACGCCGCACGCATTTTGAGCGAACGCGGGCAAAACGCCGATGGCGTCGACAACAGTTCTGCGTGTTGCCGATGCTGCTGCGTGTCCAAGTTTATACAGCTGATAAAGCTAATATCATTACTCCGTATAGCTCTCTACAAGTTTGCTATCGCAATTGATGCTTCGCCTTTCAGGTGAAACTGCGACCACTTTTTTCAAAGGCCTTAAGAACGGAGAACACTTCCATTTTAGTGCAAGGTGATAGGAAAATGGAATTGGAGGACTCGTAGTTTAGAATTTTTTTTGATGCCAGTAAAGAACCACTAGAGTCGGATGACCCACCAGCAAGTAAAAAATTATCATTGAATTTATTGGCCAAGAAAGTTTCGCTGTATTGAGTATCGCCAAACGTTAGAGTATTCGGGTTTGTGTTATATTGGGTTCCTTTTAACCTGCGAACTGCATTCCATAATTTCTTTGGATTGTTTGATACCGTGAAAAACATATGTTCATAATACCCTTTTCTAGCTTTTTTAAGGTCTGAAGTCAACTTGTTTCTTATTTTCCTGTATTCACTTAGTATAGCAGGATCCCTGTACCGAATAAATGTATCAAATAATTTGTCACATTTCTGCATTCTTTTATACATCTCTCGAGTTACCCACGGCTTCCTAGCTTTCTTGTAGGTCCTTATTTGTTGTAATGGGAAAGCATCATCATAATACGACTTTATTATCTGAATAAACGTATCATACGAAATATTCGGATCATTTTTACTATACACTTTAGACCAGTCTGCGTTCTCTATCATTGAGCGAAAAGCACTCATATTCTCATCGTTAAAGTGACGACAGAAAGAAGGCTGACATCGAGAACGCCTTCTTTTGTTTTCATGTCGTGGCAAAAAACAAAATATTGGCAAATGATCGCTTAAATCAGAGGTGAGAATTGCCGAAAAAACATCATTTGGATCGTGGTTCGTTATGCAAATATCAATTAAAGATTCAGAATCTGACGTTATTCTGGTTGGCGAACAAATTGTGTTAGTGCAATTATAAGAATGTAGTACGTCAATGAATTGCTGAGTGTGAGCAGTAGGTGATAATAAGTTAATGTTCATATCTCCAATCAAGACAACCGGGAGACTCAGGTCAAATGCATATTCCAGTGTTTTGGTAATGAATTGAGTGAATTCATCAAGATCACCTGAAGGGGGACGGTACACTGATGCAATTAGATATTTGCAACATTTTACAGCAACACACTCATAGGAATCAGTAACGCACGAGAATTCGACAGCAGTTCGTAGGACAGATGGTTTTTCAAATAAAGTGAAGTACCACCACCACGGCGGTGTTTACGATAAACACCTTCACATTTGTAACCAGCAAAATGAATAATATCATTTGCGCTTGTAAACCACGTCTCAGTAAAAGCAAGAACTTCAAATTTATGTTCTAAAGATTCCAAATAAGTTTCAGTTTCCATATATTTATTTTTCAGGCTCCTTGCATTTAAATGAAAGATAGATAACTTGTCTTTTAGAAAAACTGAAGCATTTACGGCACAAGTAAATAAACAACTGTCAAAGTAAGCTGATGCGCATGTACCCGCCATGAGAAGAGAAAGTAATCTATAACGCCCGGAAGGCTCGAGAATGTCAGCGTATCAGACTCAAACCAGCTTCGCACGCAATACGGATTGCGCGCTCGCCCTGAGCTCTGCGCACGAACAATTTGCCGTCCCTATGCCGAGCGAATTGGTAATGCTTTTCCTGACATCGTACCTTCATTTCCCACAGGAGCTTCTTGTTTTCTGGCGTCAGATTATCAAGGAAGTAATCATTCGATTTCCTTGCTTTCAAATCACTTTTTTTTTGTCATCCATTCGTCCCGCGTGACACGGGATACAAAACGGACGAGCACTACAGGTACTTTGCCTGGTTTAGGTGGAAGCCTATGCATACGTTCAACATCTGCTCGAGACAGTTCGGCAAGTTGCAGCGTTTTCGCCAAGTCGTTTACTTTGTCAAGCAGTACTTCATTGTCACTGTGTGGAAGTCCATGAATTTCCAAATTTTGGTGCCTGCTATACTGCTCGAGTTGGTTAATTTGCTGTCGCAGTTTTGGAATTTCTTCTTTGCCGTTGTTTGCCTCAGCTTCTTCGACTTTTTTTTTAAAGCAGCTATTTCTAAAGAATGTGTTTTCATTGTAGCCAGCACTTGATCGTACACATCCGAAAAATGCTGCACTAATTGCAGTACTGCAGCGATTTTATCAGGATCAGGCTGGATGCCGTGCTTACTGACGACGTGGCTCAATACTTTAATGCTTCGGCTTGCAAATCGACACTTTTTAGTATTGAGTTGGAGACCAGCTTTTGCTAGACACGCGAGAACTTGGTCTAGACGTTGTAGGTGCTGGGAGAAACTCGACGAAAAGATGACAATGTTGTCCAAGTAACAAAGGCAGGTCTTCCATTTTAAGCCGCGGAGTACTGTATCTATCATACGTTCAAACGTAGCTGGTGCATTGCACAGTCCAAAAGGCATCACGTTAAATTCGAAAAGGCCATCAGGTGTAGCAAACGCAGTCTTTTCTTTACCTGGCTCATGCATGGGAATCTGCCAATATCCGGATCGCAAGTCGAGGCTCGAGAAATACTCGGCACCTTGTAAGGTATCCAAAGCATTGTCAATACGAGGTATTGGATAAACATCCTTACGGGTAATTTTGTTTAGCGCCCTATAATCGATGCAAAAGCGCACAGAACCATCCTTTTTTTAACAAGCACAACAGGAGAAGACCAAGGGCTTGCTGAAGGCCTTATAATGTTGTGTGTCAGCATGTCGTTCACTTGTTCTTCTATAACTTTTCGCTCCGAAGGTGACACACGGTACGGGCGACGGCGAATGATGCGAGAGCCGTCTGTTTCAATTCGATGAGTAGTTACAGTGGTCTGACCCAGGCCTCGCGAAGAAACGTCAAAACAAGCTTCATGCTTCATTAAAATGGTGAGGAGTGCATTGGTCTGGGCCGAATTGAGATCTGCACTCAAGGTGGCCTTAATAGCACTAGTGTGGCCTTCTGCGGGCGTATAATTCGCGGAAGATGTGGCAGGCGAAACACAGACGACACATACCGGCGCAGCGTCGGCGAGCTTGGCGACAGTAGACCCTTTCGGCAGTAGTAGTGGCTCAGGAGTCGTATTAAACGCTGTGAGGCTGGCATAGCCACTGGAGAACCGGACCAAGCAAGAAGCGATCGCGAGTCCTCGAGAAATGCAACGCTGAGAAGGTACAACCACTGCGTCTCCGTCGAAAATGTCTGTTGACCCAACGGTAAGAATACGTTCTTCGTCTGGTGGGATAAGAAAATCCGCTGCTGCAATAAGGTTGGGGCACGGGGAATCGAAAACTGGATAAGTATCGGTGTCGCTGATGTAAATCCTTGGGTCGCCGCACGAAATTAGTGCAGAAGCAGCGGACAGGGAGTCCCATCCTAATATAATCTGATGAGCGCACGTCGAAAGCACCGCAAGTTGCACATGATGACGAATACCGTCTATCAGAACTCGAGCTGTGCACGGTCCGGCAGGAAATATGGGAACGTCATTGGCACCACATAGGACCGGACCAACATACGGCGTTTGCACTTTTCGCAGACGAAAGCACAGTTCACTATGTATAACAGAAATAGCGGCTCCAGTATCTACAAGGGCGTCGACAGAAACACCTTCCACACAAACCGAGAGCAAATTGGCGGGGCGAATAGGAGGAATTGGAACAGTCCGACACGATGCAGTTTCTCCTCCAAAAACTGCAGCCTCTAGTTTTCCGAGCGGGTGTCCACAACATGGGAAGCAGCGTGCAAGGGCGATGAGGAACGGCGGTAAGGTGAAGGAGAGCGACGCCGGGCGAGCGGGATGCTCGAGCCATGTCCTGGGAAGGTGAAGGCGAGCGACCAGAGGAGGTTGTGTACGGTCCGGGAACGTAGGAATCTGGCCCTGGTCTTGCTCAAAGTTGGCGCATAGCCTCGCCTTTCACCTGGGTGATGCCCGGGAACGTAGGAGTCAAACCTAGGTGCGCTGTCTCGCTCAAAGGTAGCATAGCCCCGCCTTTCATCCTGCTGACGCCGACGGCAGTAGCGAGAAATGTGGCCGCGAATACCGCAGTAGAAACAAAC
Source organism: Dermacentor silvarum (assembly GCF_013339745.2). Classification (NCBI taxonomy): domain Eukaryota; kingdom Metazoa; phylum Arthropoda; class Arachnida; order Ixodida; family Ixodidae; genus Dermacentor; species Dermacentor silvarum. The sequence continues at coordinate 31,306,747 of NC_051155.1, forward strand.
CGGGCGCGACGACCGCCACGGAGAGTAGTACGGCTGTGCAGGAGTATTCGCTGCCAGCGAAGCTAGGAGGTCGCGGTAAGCTTCGGCAGGTGGAGACTGAACGGTCGAGGGAGGCCGGGAGGCAATTTCGGCATAACTTGGCGGGCGCAATGGTCCAGTAGACTTTTCCATTTGGGCGTTTGTCATCGACGCCAGTTCGTCCTTGATGATGTCACGCAGTCTAGTAGGAGCGGGGCGAAAGGTCGCAAGCGTCGCAGGTCCAGAAAGGTGTCCGTGAAGTTCCTCCCTGGTGAGAGTGCGTATCAGGGCTCGCAACTCAGCATCACCGTTGAGACGAGGGTCCCAAGAGGCACGTGGCAGGCGAATAGACTGGAGCGTGCCTAGACGTTGGCATGCTGTGATATGACCAACGCAGTTTGGGCTCTGCATGACGAGAGCATTAAAGGCGACTGTGTTGATGCCCTTCAGTATGTGGTGAACGCGGTCAGCTTCCGCCATGTCACTCTGCGCGCGGCGGCAGAGAGCGAGGACATCCTCAATGTAGGATGTATAGGACTCGTCCTGTTCTTGTACGCGCGTTGCCAGCCTCTGTTTCGCGATTTCGGAGCGTCCAGACGACATGCCGAATATCTGGCGGAATTGCTGGGTGAATGATGGCCAGTCCGAAAAGTCACTTTTGTGGTTAAAAAACCACGTCTTCGCAACTTCGGTTAGGTAAAAGGAGACATACCGCAATTTGTGCGTGTCGTCCCAATGGTTCACGTCGCTGGCTCTGTTGTAGTGATCGAGCCAATCTTCCACGTCGTTGCCGCGGAGGCCGGCAAAGACGGGAGGATCGCGGTGTTTGGTGTTCACCGGCCAGGTAGGCCCAGCTGGCTGAGCAGAGGTGGTAGCAGCACTGGTGGATGGGTTGGTTTCTGCCATCACCGTGGTAGGCGAGAGCAAACGACGACCGGACCGAAGCTCCAGGGGAATCGGGAAAGTAAGAGGACGTGGAAATCGAAGCACGCTCCACCACTTGTGAGACGTCGACCGATGCGATGCCTTTATTTCCGAGCAGTCGCCCGAGTCAGAGACGAAGCACCGCCCGAGACAAAAGATGATGATGAGCCGTATGTACAGATGACGACGACGATATGCACTAATAGCGCTCACACAAGATGATGAGTCGTTTGTACAGATTACGACGACGATATGCGCAAAATGTGCTCACAATATCTCTAGATAAAAAAAGTTCTAGGTAGCGCCATTCTATCATCTAGCCGCTATCCTCATAATCCCTCTGATTTCCAGCCATTGCTGTGAGTGATTCGCTCATTGCAGTGACTTCGCATATCCACGAGGCCGCTCTGATCACCAGCGCCCCCTAAATGGTCCATGTGCTCTACAGCGTGAGCTATTATGGGATCATTCCAATAGCCGATTCGGTTCGCGATGGTGTAGGCCGCGATGGCGTCCACCGCCGGAACCGCTATAGCCGGAAATTCAAAAAAGTATCCGGTTCCCGCCGGGATCTAACCGACGCCAGCTGCGTGGGAGCCAGATGCTCTACCACTGAGCCACGCGAGCGCTTATTATCGGGCAGCGGTAAAATGCCCTATAAACGCTCCCTAGGCAGACGCGCAGGCGCAGACGACCCGAGGCTCCACCAGCATGGTGGCGCCATCTAGGTAAGGTGCCTGCAAAGGCAGCGTGCGCAGTCGCAGACGACGAGATGCGATTCGACGAGGCACGCAATAAAAAAAAAACGCGATCCCCAGCCTCCGTCAGTATGGTGGCGCCATCTAGTTAAGGTGCCTGCAAACGAAGCATGCCCGACATGTAAGTTGCAGTTTTAAGGCTTGATCGGGCTCAGCAGACTGCAGAGCAGAGAGCACAGCAGTGCTCCAAAGTGCTCAACAAGTGTACGACGCCCGACTCGTACTCCTTACCCCGCATTGACGACACTATTGACACAGTCAGCCACTACAGGTTCTTTTCGTCGCTCGACTTACGTGCAGGCTATTGGCAGATCAACGTCGCTGAAGAATAAAAGTGCAACACAGCCTTTCGCACTCCGTCGGGCTTGTATGAATTCAATCACATGCCGTTTGGGCCGTGCACGGCCCCTAGTACATTTCAGCGCGCGATGAATTCAGTTCTAGGGTCTCTGAAGAACCGAGCCTCTGTGGTCTACTTAGATGACACTCTGGTTGCTGGAAACACCGAGAACGAACACCTTCGTAATTTAGATGAAGTGCTGTACAGACTCTACGAGGCGGGGTTGCGCTTAAACCGCGAGAAGTGCCAGTTTGGTCTGTCGGTATGGAACATGTCCTAGCTGGACGTGGTTAAGCATATATGCAGGCACGCACACGTCGCGTCTTTTAACAGTGATCAGCTTGCACTTCTTGGGGTTTAGTTCCAGGAGCCAGTTCTTACACCAAGCGGCGATTTTATTTAGACCAGTCTGTAGAATTTCCTGGTCTTTATCGCCACGAATCTCACGATACAGTACACAATCATCATACACAGTAAAACGCGCTAGGACTGTCTTGCACACAAAACTATTCCAAAGCCACCAGCACAAGCAAGCATGCCACCGGTAGTGTTGGGGCATGGTTTCAAGATAATAAGCTTACTGGATGACTTCTATCATGCAAATAACCCGAGAAGGTTTATTTGACGTTGAAAAATGATCCCTCAACATGTGGGTTCAGGGCTGCAGCGATATTCAATTCACTAGCGAAGCTGTAAACACCATCAGAATTCAAGTAAGCGATCAATTCTTCCTCTTCTGCATATTCAATACGCAAATAGAGGCAATGTCTTTGTAGGCTGAATGACCTCTTTGGAGCCACTTACAGTAGAATGCCATGTGCAGTCAGTTCGCCCCTATTTCACCCCCAACTCGCTGGGGAAAACACTATCTTTCATGTACGTCGACTAGAGGTTAAATTGTCCTGATTTTTTAAAATATTGATTGTCAGTATCGGCTTGAATATCCAAACATCCATGGTGGTGGCTGGTGACACCGTAGTTTTTCATGTACCGAACTACTTTTGGGAATCATGGGCTCTCTAACGTGTTAGCCCATACTAAATTTAAGAGCCTAAGCATTTATTTTACTTGCCACTTGTGAGAACGTGGCCACCACAGCGGAGACTCCAACCCATGACCAGGTCAAGTTGGTACATCCTTATATGAAAGTGAACAATACAAACGGCAAGAATCAGTGGCAGATGACGAAAAAATCAGGAGTCGGCGTCCGAATACCTGCTTAGTCATTTTGTGGCAATTCATTTCCGACAGTGTGGTTGCAGCGCTTTCTTCTAAAAATCAATAATTTTATACTTTAACGAATTCTAGAGTGCTCTTCTTGCCATAGAGCTTTACCACGTAAAAAATAAATGAGCGCGTCTGTCTTTTAGTAAGCCTTCAGTTACCCTACACAGAAAATAAGTTATGTAACTTCACTGCCGATAATGTGATTCGTGCCTTCTACGTCGTGTCGCCCATTTTCTTTTCAGTTATTTTTCTGTTTTACCAAGCTCAGAGGAAGAATACGTGATTTACTAGGTTATACAACTACTGTTCTTCCAAAATAAACTTAAGTTGCAAGTCAGTGATTGTTTCCGCCTTCTTCCATTGTCCCTTGTAGTTAGCACTGTTCGCTTCGCAGGGGCAGAACACCACAGTGACTAAGCACCACAAGAATGCCACTTTTGGGAGAAGCGTGCTCACAGCGAGGTTGTCGTCAGAGGGCTGTTGGGCCTTGTCACCTGGCCGCAATGCAGAATCGGCACCACTGTAGCAAGCCACGGCGTCGGGAGGCCTTCGTGCATCGCACTCTTCCGGCTGACTCACACCGTCGGCATTCGTTAAGGCCTCTCGGGACACATCGGCTGCAGAATCACCGCTGCTTTGGGTGTCCATCGTGCACAATGAGACGGGACGCCAGGCCGGCAGTGTTTGCTGCGTGTGACAGGTAGTTTCAGGTTTATCTGCACAACAGAAGTTGAGTGGTATGAGTACACACACACACACACACACACACACACACACACATATATATATATATATATATATAGGAAAGTCAGAAGCACAACTTCGCGGTTATCTTAGGTTTAATAATTTCCCAACAGTTTCGGTCGGTGGACCGACCTTTTTCAAGGGACCTTTTTTCCCGACCTTTTTTCCCTTGAAAAAGGTCGGTCCACCGACCGAAACTGTTGGGAAATTATTAAACCTAAGATAACCGCGAAGTTGTGCTTCTGACTTTCCTAAATACGCTTGGCCCATTGAAAAATCCAGTTACTACTATATATATATATATATATATATATTGTAATGAAGAAGAAGAGCACACGCACAAGGCCAGCCAGATCGACTGTTCAATGCCTGCAGTGCAACCAGTAGGCCAGCCGGATCGCCAGTGCTTAGCATGAGTGGGAGCCGTTCGTGCAACCAGCTGTTCCTCGTCTGCGTCACCTGCCTTTTCGATTACGAACAGACGCTACCATCTGACCTGTTCAGTACACCCCTTTACAATTGGTGGAAGGTGCTGGGTATTCAAGAACATTTACACCCTCGAACTCCGGTCTCGGACTCTGCCTTCCGTCATGCCTGACTCTCCCCAGCCGACGTGGCCGCCACCCTCCGTTGCCTGCTCTGGCGCTCTCCCGCTCCGCCATCCCGCGGTTTTCAGCGGTACGGATGAGCAAGACGTCAATGACTGGTTGTCTACCTATGAACGGGTGAGCTTGCACAATCGTTGGGACGATACCGCCAAGTTAAATGCCGTAATCTTCTACCTTGCAGGAGTGGCTCACCTGTGGTTTAAAAACCACGAAGCCGACTTTCAGTCCTGGTCCGCGTTCAAGACCAGTTTCGCTGAAGTGTTCGGTCGCCCCACCGTCCACAAGTTGCGCGCCGAGCAGCGGTTACGAGAGCAAGCTCAACAACCCGGTGAAACATTCACCTGTTATATCGAAGAGGTTCTCGACCTATGTAAGCGTGTGGATGTTTCTATGCCCGAAAATGACAAACTGAAACACATTTTGAAGGGCATCGCCGATGACATCTTCCAAATGTTGATCGCCAAGAGTCCGCGTACCGTAGCAGAGCTCATAAACTTGTGCCAAAGCTACGACGAGTTGAGGAGGCAGCGCGATTTGACCAGGCGCCCCTCAGTGGCTGACGAGACCCTCTCTTCCATGACAGTATTGTCTGATCGCTCCCCCCTGCTCACACAAATCCAAGCTTTCGTGCGGGAGGAAGTTGCACGACAGCTTTCTCTACTATACCCTTCGCTGAGCTACCCCAACAGCAGCCGCTTCCGCATCAGCCTCCTACACAGCTCACTCCGACGCTCCGGCGGGTAATAATATTGAAGACCAAGTTGCTGAGGCTCTACCAATGCAGCATCAGCAGTCCCCTGTCGCAGCGCCACTTACTTACGCATCCGTCGCCGCGCAGCTCCTCGTCAACCACTCGTTGCGCTACATCCACGGCCGCTACCACCTGTTCATCATCCCGTTCATCGACCTCCTCCTGCCTTTGCTAATCCTTGGCGTACGCAAGACAACAGGCCCATATGTTATGCCTGCGGTATTCCCGGCCATGTTGCACGACTCTGCCGCCGCCGCATGCTGCACTCTGATGGCTTTGCGCAGTCGCCTCCCTACGCCGACGTGCAACCTTTCCACGATACTTCTTTTAGTCGGCAGTCGAACAGGTCACCAGCCGAGCGCCCGGTCCTTACACGTCGTTCACCTTCCCCGCGTCGCCGCTGGTTGTCCCCGATGCGTCGGCGCCCTTCACCCACGCAAGAGGAAAACTAAGCGCCGCAGTTCAGGAGGCAGGAACTGCGTCGCCATCGGTCTGTACAAGTCCTCCATTGTCGCCTGCAAACGTTGTCGACCTTACTGTTGACGGCGTCTCTAGCGTTGCGCTAATTGATACTGGAGCAGCCGTGTCTGTCCTAAACGAACGCCTCTCTCGCGCTTTACGAAAAGTTACGACGCCACTTTCTGGGTTTTCTCTTCGCACAGCAAGCACCCAGTCAGTTCGGCCTTCAGCAGTATGCACAGCTAGAGTTATTATTCAGGGCGTTCTCTATATTGTGGAGGTTGTGGTTCTGCAGTCATGCTCTCACGACGTGATACTCGGGTGGGACTTTCTTTCGCGAAATAACGCTGTAATCAACTGTGCGCGTGCTGAAGTCGAATTATCGCCTCTGTGTGACGTGCCCCTCGTCGACGCCACTTCTCTTCCCGCTAAGCTAGTCCTTCGGGAAGACATCGCCATACCGCCGCACTCGTCTGCCCTTGTTCCCGTCTTTTGTGGCGCTGTCTCTGAAGGCGCTGTCCTCTTCACTCCTTCGGAACTCTTCAAAACCCGCAAAGACGTTCCCCTCCCTTTCGCCACGCTTGACATTTCAGCCGGTTTCAGCTCCATGGTTGTCTGCAATCCCCTTCCTACAGCCCTGAAGGCTCTTTGCGGCGAAGCACTTGGCCGTGTTCAGCCTCTTGATGACATGTTCATTACCGACGTACCGGATGCTTCGCATGCAGAGCTCACTGACTTATGTGCCCTTTCCACTTCTGCTCCGCCATCACCTGATTTATTCACACCTTTCATTGCCGACGACCTTACTTCCGAGCAGCGCTCCCAGCTTCTTCACCTGCTTGCCCAGTTCCGTTCTTTTGATGTCGCTCAGCCTACTCTGGGCCGCACGTCAACCGTCAGCCACCACATCGACACTGGCTCCAACGCGCCTTTGCGGCAGCGCCCGTACCGCATCTCAGCCAAGGAGCGTCAGGTGATCAGTGAGCACGTCGACGACATGCTTCAGCGCGGCGTCATTCGACCTTCCCATAGCGCGTGGGCATCACCGGTGGTTCTCGTCACAAAAAAGATGGTTCCATTTGGTTCTGCGTCGATTATCGCCGTCTTAATAAGATAACGCGAAAAGACGTGTACCCTCTACCACGCATTGACGACGCTCTGGACAGCTTGCAAGGCGCTGAATTCTTCTCTTCCTTGGATTTACGCTCGGGCTACTAGCAGGTCCCGATGTCAGCAGTTGATCGCCCTAAAACCGCATTCATTACTCCAGATGGTTTATACGAATTTAATGTGATGCCATTTGGCCTATGCAATGCGCCTGCTACGTTTGAGCGAATGATGGACATTATATTGCGCGGCCTAAAATGGAGCACGTGTTTATGCTACCTCGACGACATCGTTGTGTTCACCCCTGCATTCAGCACGCATCTTCTCCGCCTTAGGCAAGTGTTGATGTCCTTGACCAACGCAGTCCTGCCACTGAACTTGAAAAAGTGCCAGTTCGCCGCGCGGAAGCTCATGATTCTAGGTCACGTCGTATCCCAAGACGGCATTTGCCCCGACCCATCAAAACTTCGCGCTGTGGCAGAGTTTCCTAAACCTAAGACACTCAAAGAACTCCGCGCCTTCATCGGCCTCTGTTCTTACTTCCGACGCTTTGTTCGCAATTTTGCCTCGATTATATCACCTCTAACACAACTCTTAAGTGGCGCCAACGACTTATCCTCCTGGTCTCCTGCATGCGACACCGCGTTCGTGACCTTACGCCGTCTCCTGACGTCTCCGCCTATACTGCGACACTACGACCCCACCGCCCCAACTGAAGTGCATACCGATGCCAGTGCTATTGGCCTTGGTGCTGTCCTTGCCCAGCGCAAGCCTGGCTACTCCGAGTACGTCGTTGCTTACGCCAGTCGTGCGCTGACCAAAGCGGAACGCAATTACAGCGTCACAGAAAAAGAATGCCTGGCCATCGTTTGGGCACTCGGGAAGTTTCGCCGTTATTTATACGGCAGACCTTTCAATGTGGTTACTGACCATCACGCCCTTTGTTGGTTATCCTCTTTAAAAGACCCGTCTGGACGCCTTGCCCGCTGGGCTCTTCGCATTCAAGAATACGACATACACGTCATCTACCGCTCAGGCCGCAAGCACACTGACGCCGACGCTCTGTCCCGCTCTCCGCTGCCAGCCGACACTGCCTCCCACTCAACCTTTGAGACGGTGTCGTCGGTCGACATCGACACCTTCGCATCAGAACAGCGCAAGGATCCTTGGGTGGCCTCTCTTTTGGATCTCCTTTCTGGCTCGCCAGCATCTACCATCTCCCGCTCCCTGCGTCGCCAGGCTGCCCATTTTGCTGTCCGGAATAACCTCTTGTATCGACGAAACTACCAGCCCGATGGTCGCAAGTGGCTCCTAGTTATCCCCAGGTCTTTGCGTTCCGACATGTGCGCGTCTTCCCATAATGACCCACAATGTGCACACGCCGGCATTTTGAAGACGTATGAGCGCTTGCGGCAACATTACTGCTGGCGAGGAATGTTTACTTTTGTCCAAAAGTTTGTCCGCTCGTGCCCGCAATGCCAACGCCGCAAATCTCCGCCTCATCCGGCCAAGGGTTTATTACAGCCGCTTCCGTGCCCTGCTCGTGCCTTTGACCGTGTGGGAATTGACCTGTACGAGCCGCTACCGCTAACACCTGCTAGCAAACGATGGATTATTGTAGCGGTTGATCACCTTACACGCTATGCCGAAACCGCCGCTCTACCTGCAGCAACCGCCAGTGACGTTGCATCCTTTCTGCTCCATCGTTTCATTCTTCGTCATGGCCCGCCTCGGGAACTGCTGAGCGATAGAGGCCGCGTGTTTTTGTCGCACGTGGTTGAAGCTCTGCTTGCTCAATGCCGCATAGTTCACCGGACCACTACGGCGTACCATCCTCAAACTAACGGGCTTACGGAGCGCTTCAATCGAACCCTTGGTGATATGCTCGCCATGTACGTTTCATCGGAGCATACAAACTGGGACATCATCCTCCCATTTGTCACGTACGCATACAATACGGCTATCCAAAGTACTACGGGATTTTCCCCGTACTTCCTCCTCTACGGTCGCGATCCTTCCCATACCATCGATACGGTTTTGCCTCATACACCAGACGCATCAGTGTGTGCTCCCGTATCAGCCGTCGCCCGATACGCCGGGGAATTCTGTCAATTAGCCCGTCATTTCACCTCCGACAACCAACAACGACAAAAAGACAACCGCGATGGCGACGCTACGAATCCGAACTTCACTCCCGGCACACTTGTCTTGTTGTCCGTGCCTTATACCACGCCTGGACTTTCGACAAAACTTCTCTCGAAGTATGATGGACCATACCGCATCGTCGAACGCACCTCTCCGGTCAACTATGTCATAGAGCTGCTTACACCGACATCCGACAAGCGCCGCCGTGGACACGTTCACCGCCTAAAACCATTCTATGAACCGCTCGTCTCCACGTCGTAAGTCGCCAGGATGGCTCCGCTTTTGCACCGGGGGTAATTGTAATGAAGAAGAAGAGCACACGGACAAGGCCAGCCAGATTGACTGTTCAATGCCTGTAGTGCAACCAGTAGGCCAGCGGGATCGCCAGTACTCAGCACGAGTGGGAACCGTTCGTGCAACCAGCTGTTCCTGCTCTGCGTCACCTGCCTTTTCGACTACGAACAGACGCTACCATCTGAACTGTTCAGTACACCCCTTTACAATATATATATATATATATATATATATATATATATATATATATAGTGTGAGACAACGTTTAGGCGGTCACTCTCTCCTTTATTCTCTCAAGGGAGAGCCCCACCACCAGACCAAGAATGGTGATGATGAGTATCTACAGCTGAGAATATGAAGTGTATGAATAATGCTCACACTAATTTCCCCGCGCGCGCAAGCGACCAGCCAGGCGGCGACTTAGCCAGGAGGGAAACGCCGAACGAATCGTTTGAGACGCGAAACGTGAACGATCTCCGATCCACGATGACGATGGCCCGAAGAAACCTCGACGGGAGTAACACGATAATTCACTGGGGATGTTTGTTCGTTAATAATGCAGGGGCCAAGGAAGCGCGATTCAAACTTCTCGCACAAACCGGGTGTACGAATGGGCTTCCAAAGGAGCACTTCATCTCCAGGACGAACGGAGACGTCTCGACGAGAGTTGTTGTAACGTTGCTTGCGGTCTAGTTGACTGACTTCTATATTGAATCGAGCACGGTCACGACATTCGTGAAGTCGCGAGACGAACTGTTCGGGTATACTGGCCGAGGTGTTAGTTGGGGCAGTTAAGTGGCGTCGATGGCGAATGTCGGCGAACGGCCGTAAACGAGGTAGAAGGGTGAGTAGCCTGTAGTTCTCTGGATAGCAGTGTTGTGAGCAAACATCACAAAAGGTAAACGTTTGTCCCAGTTGTCGTGGCTTGGCCCGATATACATTGATATAATATCTGTTAGCGTGCGGTGAAATCGCTCTGTTAAGCCATTTGTTTGAGGGTGGTACGCGGATGTCGTCTTATGAACTGTGCCACAAGCTCTGAGTACTTCTTCGATCATTGTTGACATGAAAGTCTTGCCGCGATCACTCAGCAGTAAACTAGGTGCACCATGACGCAGCACAATGACATCCAAAAATGTCACAGTTTCGCCCTAAGGGCGAAGCAATGAATGCAATTGCAACACAGCAATGTCATACGAAGTAAGGTGAGCGGCTTTGGTAGCAATATGAATTGTAGTAAACATGAGCTGATTAAGTAAGCAGGCGTGCTGCGGCGTAAGTAGACCGACATGAAGAGAGACTCGATGACCACGAGAAGGCGAGTGTGAAACGGTGGTGTTGATGAGAAGCGCTTCCCGTGGGCAGCGCGTGCGAAGGGACACACCTGTAGCGCTACACTGCCGATCCGGGCAGCATTGCATGTGTAGCGTGCGTTGGAAAATGTGGCCCGACTATTACTAACTGAATGAACAAGCGTGGTGTGAGCGCGCACAAACAAACATGAATAGATCACACTGAATGACTGCAGACAACGACCGTCAAAACTCTGGCAGCAAGCGCGTACGCCGCAGCGGCGAAGGTACGTGGTACGTGTGGTCTATCGCTTCAACGGAAACTGAGCGGCGAATGCACGGCGCATAAAGGTCAGAGCCGTGTGGAGATAAGAAACGGTGCGAGCGAGCGACGAGCGCGGTTGTTGGCAGAGTGGAAGTGCGCCCCCCCCCCTCCCCCCCCCCCGCTCCCTCCGGCGCTGGCTTCCCGCTTCCTTACTTGCGAGTGGGAGATTGAGTGCGTTCGCTCTCCGTGATAGCGCGCGTCCCCGCACGCTTCCGCCCGGGCATACGGCACGCGGCGAAGATTTTATCTATAGGGAACCTCACGACGACGGCGACGACGACGGCGACGCCGACGGCAGAAATCCGGTTGAAGTGTCCATATAATTGCTATCGCAATAAAAGAAGTTGGCAACGTCTGAGGCCGAACTAGAGCGAACTAGAGCCTTGATTTTTTGAAACTGTGTGGTGCCACTGTTGACTGCGGAACGGGAGAAATTAGTATAGGTACGAGCTTTTCGGCTGCGTTTATGGAGAGCCCGCCGTATTACGAAACTGTGCTTTGTGGATCCAGGGATGCAATTGTGCCTCCGTTATCTGCAACCTGTGTGTCAGTCTCCTGCTTCCCTGCCACCGACGGACCATTTGGCGCTACCGTAGAACCCGTTCGGCTTAGCTGCATCAAGAGGAATGTGCCGATACCGCATTGCACGCTCTCAGTTCACGCATACACGAGCTTATGGACCGTAAACTGTTCCAGTAAACCTGCAATAGTACCAGAGAGCCTGAAACCTGCCGCCGACCATGAAGATCAAGTGCTGTCACTCGCTATTCTTACAGAGACCCCTGATTCTGCGGATGAAAGCCATTTCGTTAATGCATGTCCTGTTGTGGACTCCTACATTCAAACTACGGTAAATAAGTTTCTCATCACTAAACAGCGTCATGAATGGGCGGATAATCTGTTAAAACATGCTGGACTGCTTGACTTTTCGAAGCAAGAGGGGCCACCGTCGTTTCCTCCTTCTCGTATACACCATCGCATAGATACGGGATCTGCCCAATCTTTGCCACAGAAGCCGCACAGAGTGTCACCATCGCAACGCAAGGTGATCAACGACCAAAACCACGAAATTGTAAATAAGAATGTAATCCAACAATTATTCAGTCCGTGGCCAGCGCCAGTGATTCTGGTTAAAAAGAAAGATGGGATATGGCGATATTGTGTAGACTACCGGCGTCTAAACACCATCACTAAAAAGCACGTGTATCCTCTTCCACGTATCGATGATGCTATCAACTGCCTTTCATAAGCATCTTACTTTTCGTCTGTCAACTTGAGGTCGGGGTGCGGGCAGATTCCTATGCACAGGGCAGAGAAAGAGAAAACAAGATTTGTAACACCAGACGGACTTTTTAAATTTAATGTGATGCCGTTCGGGCTGTGTAATGCGCCTGAAACTTTCGAGCGCTTCATGAGCAACATACTGCGTGATTTGAAGTGGGAAGTGTGCATGTGCTACCTAGAGGATGTAGGGATTTTCGGGCGCACGTTCTGTGAGCACAACGCACGTCTCGATCTTGTGCTAGACTGCTTGTGAAAAGCAGGTTTGGGGCTCAAATCGAAGAAATGTCATTTTGCAGAGCGATGGATGGATGGATGGATGAGGCTGAACCCTTTAAATCGGGCGGTGGCATACGCCACCTAGCCATGGCTATTAACATAATTTGTACTTTGTGGTGGGTGAAATTTCACCCCTGCCTTAATTTTATCCACCAATCAGATAACCTCTGTTTGGTTATTTCTACCCGCTTAAAGTCTATTTTGCCTTCACTGTCCCTAAACCCCAATGCTTTGAAAAAATCAGCCCCGTTGCCTTGCACTGTAGGGTTAAGCCCCTTACAGAAAAGTATGAGGTGTTCAGCCGTTTCCTCTCCTTCTCCACACGCACAGCACAACGTGTCTATACCTTGGTACTTGACTCGGTACATCTTAGTCCGCAATACTCCCGTCCTGGCTTCAAACAACAAAGAGCTTCCCCTAGAATTATCGTAGATATTTTCTTTGGCAATTTCTTGCTTGAAAGTTCGGTATGTGCCCAGTGCTGATTTCGTCTGCATCCCTGTTTTCCACAGACCCCTCTCTGTTTCTTTAACCTTTTTCTTAACCGCTGTTTCCTGGTCTGCACCCCTCCTGCTGTCCAAATATTTGATTGACAGTTTTCTGGTCAGCTTCCTCCATTTTGTATCAACATTCCTCATGTACAAATAACTGAAAACTCTCCTTGCCCACCGCTTTTCTGCCATCTCTCTCAATCGCTCCTCAAATTCTATCTTGCTGCTGGCTTCGCTGCCCTTGAATGACGTCCATCCCATGTCACCCTGTACCCCCTGATTTGGTGTATTTCCGTGTGCTCCCAGAGCCAGTCTACCTACCCCTCGCTGCTTAACTTCCAACCTTGCTCGAACCTCTGATCTCATGCACAGGACCGCATTGCCGAAAGTCAAACTAGGGACCATCACCCCTTTCCAAATCCCTCTCACCACTTCGTACCTATTGTAATTCCACAGTGCCCTATTTTTCATCACAGCTGCATTTCTGCTACCTTTAGCCGTCACATATTTTTCATGTTCCGTTAGGTACTCAGCCCCATTGTTTATCCACACTCCAAGATATTTGTACTTATCCACCACCTCCAGCGTAACCTCCTGTATCCTATGCTCGCTGCCCTGATTATCATTAAAAGTCATGACTGCCGATTTTTCTTTACTAAACTTCAAACCTAAGCTATCTCCCTCTTTACCACAGATGTCCATTAATCTCTGCAAGTCTTCCTTGCTGTCAGCCATAAGTACAATGTCATCTGCATACATCAGTCCTGGTAATGACTGTTTAATCCATTCTCCCTGCTTGAAATAGGAAAGGTTGAAGCCAAGTCCGCTCCTCTCTAATTTTTTCTCTAATCCTTGTAAATACAGCATGAACAACAGAGGTGACAGAGGGCACCCCTGCCTAAGCCCCTGCTGTATCTCTATAGGCCCAGATACCTTGTTTTTCCATTTTATAAGCACCCTGTTACTTTTATAGATATGTTTTAAAAGATTTCTTACTCCATCTTCCACCTCTAGAGTGCCCAGTATGTCCCACAAATCCTTTTGGATTACACTGTCATAGGCTCCCTTGATATCCAGAAAGGCAAGCCATAGGGGCCTGTGTTCCTTTTCTGCTATTTCAATACACTGTGTCAATGAGAACAGATTATCTTCTAACCTTCTTTGTTTTCGGAACCCATTTTGTAGTTCCCCCAGCACCTCCTCGCTCTCCACCCATGCCTGCAGTCTGTCCTTTATAATCTGCATCACCACCCTGTAAACCACTGACGTCACTGTTATGGGACGGTAGTTGTTTATGTCGGCTTTGTCCCACTTTCCCTTATATATCATGCTCATCCTGCTCAGTCTCCACCCGTCAGGGGCTTTACCGTCCATTATCATTTTGCTCACTGCCTCTCTTAATGCTTTCTTAGATTTTGGGCCCAATGTCTTTATCAACATAATTGGGATGCCATCAGGACCTGTCGACGTGCTACTAGGAACCCTCTTCTCTGCCCTTTCCCACTCGCTTTGTGCCAGTGGAGCCACTGCACTGACTAGTCCATCCTCACCTGATTGAGCACATGCTATGTTTCGTTCTTTAAATTTTTCTGTCATCATTGTTCTTATATGTTCCATTGCCTCATCTCCCTCTAGTCGAACACCTTGAGCTGTAACTATAAACCTCTGCTCTAGGCTAGTCTTATTACTCAAGGAGTTGAGATGTTTCCAAAATTTCTTCGCTGCTTTTCTATCCTTTTTGTTTACTTCTGACAACCATTGGCTCCCCTTTCTTCTGATCTTCTCATTGATCAAATTGGATGCTTCCCTTCTACAGTTTAAGAAGTTGTTCCATTTTCTGCCTACATCAGCTTCTGGTTCACCCCTCTGCTTTGAATATCTGTGTTCCCTGGATGCTTCCTGGCGTTTCTCTATGGCCTTCTTAACCTCCTCATCCCACCAACTCTTGGGTTTACGTCTTCTGTTCCCTTTTGTCCTGACTCGTACCTTAGTAAGCTCTAGCTCAAATAGTCCTGTTAAATTTGCATATGTCCATTCTGTTTTTGTATCCTCTGAAATTACTTCCTCAATTTGCTGGGTTGCTATTTCAAGCTGCTTTTCCGAGTAAAATATCCCACCTGGTTGTTCATCTTGCCTCCTACCTACTTTCATTTCCCTTCTAAAACTCACCTTAATACGTTTGTGATCACTACCTCGACTTCTGGAGCCATATTCATCTATGCTCATTACATTTAGCCTATCGTGCATCCTATGTGACATTAGTGCATAATCTATCGTCGACTGCAGGCTCCCTACCTCCCATGTTATGTGCCCTTCACACTTCTCAGTACTGTTGCATACAACTAAGTCATGCATTTCACACATATCCAGCATCATGTTGCCTGTTGAGTCTGTGTACCCGTCCATGTCTTCTATGTGTGCGTTCATATCTCCTAGTATAATAATCTCGCACCCTTCTCCTAGCTCATTAATGTCACTTGATATGCATTCCAGCATTTTTTTGTTTTCCTCTTTGGCATTTGCTCCTGTCCACAGGTATACAAAACCAAGGAGTGTCTGCTCTCCTGCAACTTTCCCTTTTAGCCATAAATGCTCCTTGCATTCCTGTTTGACCCTTTGCCAGTTCATACTTTTATGAATGAAGGCACCAATTCCACCCCCTTTTCTGCTGCCCTCTGTTCTATTGCAATATTCCCATGCATAGTCAGGATTACAGGGAGGTTGCTCCATGTCCCTAAGATGTGTCTCCACAAACCCGTATACCATCAGCTTTTCTTGCCTTAGTTGCTCGTCTATCTCCTCCCACTTCAGCCTATTCCTGCCACCTTGCATGTTAATGTAACCTATGTCAGAATGACCTTGCCCCTGGTGCTTACGTCTATTTCTTCTACCGATTCTACGTTTCTTGAATCTTGGAGCCTCTCTGGGTCCGTCTTCGTCTACACTGGTGGTCTTAGGGCTCTGGGTCCCCCCAAAAAAGCCGTAGCTTGGCGCCCTATCCTACTACCTACGCTCCCGCCCGTGGCACCACTGTAGTGAATGCCATCCTGTGCAAAAGGCTGGGAGCCAGACTCGTACACTTCCCGGTTTACCTCCATTACACCGTACCCAAGTGGTCTGCTCAGACCCGTAATGACCCGGTTAGCCTCAAGCACCCTCCATTCCATCGCGCTAGCCTGGCCCCGGACATGTGGGATTGTGCATATGGTCACATGCACTTTCGCTGAGTTTACGCAACCCAACCTCTAACTGTCCGTTTAGGTTCTGGCTCCTTCCCTTCAGCACATCGTTGAGACCAGCATGGATAACGACCAGATGTTCATGCTCGAGGTTGTCCGATACCACCTTCTGAGCTTTTGCCATTGCGTCAACCATGCACTTCCCTGACTGGGCCTCCACCCTCACCTGCCCGTCTGCCTTCACTGTTGTAAGGACGCCCTCCTTAACCCTAGCTACGTTGGAGTCCCCCACCACTAGGACCCTTCGCTCTACACGTTTGCCTCCCGCCTGCGATTGTCGTCCTCCAGTTCGCGCTAGCTGGTTCTCCACCCGCCCTGCGCCACTGACACGTGACGATGTGCTCCCTGCCGTTCGTCCCTTCCCACCCGAAGCCTGCCGCACTACCTCGCTGTAGAGTTGTGGAACCGCCGTGTTGCCGCCGGCTCTCGCCTGCTGTTCAACGGCCCCTAGGCGTCCCTCCCTGCTCTCATGGCATGCCTCTGCCTGAGTCTCCGCGCTGTCCCCGCCGCCCGCCTGAGCTGACCCGGGATTACGCGCCGCCTGTACCATTAGCGCCTCCACCCGCTCTTCCAGCACGGCCCGCTTTTCCCGTTCTTCTTGTAGCTCGCCAGCTATTCGCTTTACCAGGACGGCCTCGGCCCCCTCCCTGTGAAGCAACTCGCCGATCCGAGTTTCGAGCTCAATTCGCCGCTCTCGCTCCACCTTCAGCTCCCCTTTGAGCTCTTCCACACTGGCTGCCCATTCCCCTTCCATCCGCCGCACAGCTCCCTTAAATACTTCACACGACCTGCACGCGAAGCTAGCCTCCTCAGCGTCGGCTAAATTGGCGAAGTGCGTCTCGTCCAAATAACACCAACGTTTGCACTCCTCGCACTGCACCAGCTCGTCATCACCCCTGTCCTTCCTAGCCTGCCGCGCCATCGTCCACCCGTCCACCTATCGAGAAAGCCCAATAAAATACCTGAACAAGGCCCCACGGTAAGCCGTACGGCAAACTCGCTATCCGGCTACCTCCACTAGCTTCCCTAACGCGGTTTAAAACTGCCGCTTTACACTGCTTTCACCATGCAACACGTGCGCCACAACCCGCTTCCAAAAAAAATAAAAATAAACAAATTGAACTATTCGCTACCTACTAACGGCCTACCAAACTAACCAAGAAACTAAAAAAGCATGAAAAACAATATATATAGATAGCTCGGGTACCCTAACACTTCTATCAACCAAATAAGAATAAACAAAAATTGAACTTATTCACTGCTCCTGCTGCGCTGAGCTCCACTCGGCCACGACCGTCCTGTTCGGCTTCACTCGAGAGAGTGAAGCGACAAACACTGGTTTTGGGCCATCTAGTGGACAAGGACGGCCTACGACCCGATCCAGCGAAGACTGCTGCTGTCGAATCAAACAACCTCACTCAGTAAAAGAGCTACGCAGTTTACTGGGCCTTTGCTCATATTTCCGCCGGTTTATTCATGGATTTGCCAACATCGCGTATCCGCTGACATGCCTCCTTGAGAAGGGAATGTACGCCTGAAGGCGAGGCCAGTTTTCGTGAGCTGAACTTGCTTCTGGAGCCCCATCCCCTTCTCCGTCACTTCGACCCGGCTGCTTCCACAGAAGTTCATACGGACGCTAGCGTAATTGGAGTCGGCGCCGTCCTTATTCAACGCATCCACACCAAAGAACACATCGTTGCCTATGCGAGTCGCTCCTTAAGCAAGTCCCAGCGCAACAACACAATCACAGAGCAAGAAAATCTGGCAATGATTTTCGCAGTACAGCGCTTCCGGTCGTACCTGTACGGACGCCCCTTCAGCGTGGTGAGAGACCATCATTACGCATTGGACACTTCGTTTACAAGAGTATGATTTTACCGTTTCTTATAAAAGCGGCCGACGGCATGCCGACGCTGACTGCCTCTCGCGCCTGCCGCGTCCGAAGACGGACTGCGACGCGGACAACTTCGATCGCTGTATCGCATCGTTGGAGCCCAGATTTTCTGATATTAATACCTTCAAAATCTAGCAGCAGCAAAAAGACAGAACTTTAGAGCCACTGCTGACTATTGCAAGTAAATCAGCACCACCCACTCGTTTCTGTGTTCGTGGCGGAGTACTATACAAAAAGAACTATTCTACTACAGGCCCACAATACCTCCTGGTGGTCCCGGAGAGTATCCGTGTTTCCATCTGGCGCGCTATGCATGACGATCCAACACGTGGTCATTTGGGATCTGCGCAAACAGCTCTACCGCGTTCAAGAAAGGTTCTACTGACCTAGAATGCGTCAGACGATCGACCAGTACGTGTCCAGCTGCAACGAGTGTCAGACGTGATTTAGACAATCACGTCTGCAAATATATATTGTGACGGATGTAGAATGGATTTATTCACAATGAGAGGGGTAGAGAAGACATGGGACGGTCCGAAACAGCCGATGCCCGAAAAACCTCGCGCCGCTTCTTCTTCTTCTATTCTCTTCCGTTGCTGCGTTACATTTTCCTCCGGGTTAGACGAAGCTCACCGAGCGAGTCAGAGTTCGCGTTGATGGTACGGCTTCAGCCGTGCGACACGCACAACTTGCATCTTGCGTGAACGGCGGTTATCAGCCGTCAGTTTAGCGATGACGTAGGTCACTTCACTCAAGCATCGCAGAATGACGAACGGGTCCGAATACTTGGAAAGAAGCTTTTGACACAGTCCCCTTTTCCGAACCGGTGTCCACAGCCACACGAAGTCACCGGTGGCAAATCTGACCGGCAAGTGTTGTGCGTCGTAGCGAGCCTTAGCATGAGCATGCGACGGTAGAGTTCTGAGCCGGGCAAGTCGGCGTGCTTCTTCGGCACGACACAATATCTGCGCGACAGAAGCATCTTCGTAGGTGAAAGAGTAAGTATGGTGTCGAGAAAACTTTGAGGATGGCGAGCGTAGAGGAGAAAGAAGGGTGCGTATCCTGTGACTTCATGTTTGGCTGTGTTAAATGCATACGTGATGAACGGTAACACGGCATCCCAGTTCTCATGATCCGCTGAGATATACATTGAAAACATGTTGACGAGTGTACGATTGGTGCGCTCGGTTATACCATTGGTTTGCGGATGGATGGTAAGGCGTAGAATGGCGATATTGTGTTCCACAAAGGCGTAGTAACTCTTCCACGACGTTAGCGGTGAACTGCCGGCCGTTATCACTTATCACCACACGGGGGGCGCCGTGGCGGAGGACAATCGAATCCAGAAGAAACCCCGAAACATCGGCTGCTGTAGCTGCGACAAGTGCCATTGTTTCAACATACCGTGTTAAATAAATAGTCCACGCACACGATGATTCAGCGGCAGCCGGTGGAAGACTTGGGGAAGGGACCGAGTAAATCTACACCCACTTTCTCAAAAGGTGAAGTCGGCGGTCTCACTGGTAGCAGCGTTCCTGCAGGAGCTGTAGTCGGTTGTTTGTGGCGTTGGCATAGATCACAGCTGGCGACATACTGCTTGGTTGTCTTCAACGATTCAGGCCAATAGAAACGTTGTCGGAGGCGATGGAGCGTTCTAGCGAATCCAAGGTGCCCGGATGTAAGGTCGTCGTGCATGGCCCGAAGTACCACAAGGCGCAGGCATTCTGGGACGACGAGGAGCAGTGGAGCACCATTGTTAGAATAATTCTTGTGGTAGAGCAGACCGTCCTGAACCACAAATGGTGTAGGCCGTTCGGATCGGTAGTCGCATCAATAATCGATTTTAGTGAAGGGTCGCGCTGTTGTTCGTTCTGGAAGACGGTGAAGTCAGGAAAGTCGGATGAGATGGCACTTAGGTAGTCGTCGAAATCGTCATCATCAGTGCCGTTGCTATGAGATGGAAGACGAGATGAGCAGTCGGCATCTGTGTGGCACCGACAACTCTTGTAAGCAACGGAAAAGTTGTATTCTTGGAGCCGCAAGGCCCACCGAGCCAACCAGCTAGTTGGGTCACGCAGTCCAACGAGCCAGCAGAGAGAATGATGTTCGGTAACAATCTTGAAATGGCGGCCGTATAAATATGGTCGCAACTTGTGGATGGCGAAAACAACATTAAGACATTCCCGTTCCGTGACTGTGTAATTTCTCTCTGCTTTTGTCAGAGTACGACTTGCGTAGGCAACGACGTGCTGGCGAGCGTCGTGAAACTGGACGAGCACAGCACCAACGCCCACACCACTTGCATCAGTATGCAGTTCGGTGACCGCCTCCGGATCGAAATGGTGGAGAAGTGGCCCAGAGATGAGCAAAAACTTCAGCTGCTCGAAGGCAGCCTCGCACTGAGTGGACCGTACGTAGGGAGTGTCCTTGCGAAGCAGGTTAGTCAGGGGACAAGCAAGCTGGGCGAAGTCTCTAATAAACCTGCGAAAATAAGAACAAAGGCCCAGGAAACTTCTGAGGTCTTTCACTGTTTTCGGCTGCATAAAGTTGCGAACAGCAGAAATCTTTTGGGGGTCTGGCCGTATACTGTCCTTGTCGACGAGATATCCCAGTACAAGGGCTTGACGCTCACCAAAATGGCACTTCTTAGAGTTTAAAATTAGGCCAGCCTGTTGGATGCAGTTCAAAACAACGCCGAGCCGTTGGTTGTGCTCGTGAAATGTTCGGCCGAAAATAATCACATCGTCTAAATAACACATGCAGATCTCCCATTTGAGACCGCGGGGGATGGAGTCCATAAACCGCTCGAAGGTTGCTGGGGCATTACATAAGCCAAATGACATGACGTTGAACTCAAAGAGTCCGTCAGGCGTCACAAAAGCGGTCTTTTCTCTGTCAGACGGGTGCATCGGTATCTGCCAGTATCCGGACCGGAGGTCAACCGACGAAAAGTACGAGGCGGAGTGAAGGCAGTCTACAGCATCGTCGATTCGCGGTAAGGGATACACGTCTTTCTTTGTGACGGCATTCAGGCGGCGGTAATCGACACAAAATCTACCGGAGTTGTCTTTTTCACTAGTATAACAGGAGCTGCCCAAGGACTGCAAGACTCCTGAATAACGCCTTTCTGCAGCATGTCTTCGACCTGTTCGGCGATCACTTTCCTTTCCGTTGGAGATACATGATAGGGTTTCTGGCGTATCGGAGTCGCTTGCGCAGTGTTTATGCGATGGTGAATTCGGGATTCCGGCCACATCCGAGAACGCTCGCCTTGAACAAAATCAAAGACTGACGTGTGGCAGGCAAGCACTTGTAAGAGTACATCTTGCTCGGAAGACGGCAACGACCTGTTGATCATACGTCGCAAGTCATCCGAATAGTTCGGCAATGGACGACGGATATCTGAAGATGCTGCAACTGTTCGTACATCAATTGTGACTTGCTCCTGAAATGTTCCCAATTTGAGTCTGGCAGGCAGGGCAACAGGCTCAATAGAAGCGTTGACTCTTCACAAGAAAGCAAGCCCGTCGATGGCTTGAACAATATATTGGTTAACCAACACATTCTTAAGAAGCGCGTTGGTGTGGTCTGGCTCGACAAGACCGCTGCATGATCCCATCCGGACACGTGAAAAACACACGGGAACAAACATGGCTGTGCGGCCAGGATGGAACACATCTTGAGACAGCGAAAACACGTCGGCATGATCAGTCTGCAAACCATCAAGTATGGCGCCTGGTAACGTCCTCCGCAATAAAATCTCTCCAGTCCCGCAGTCAAGGGTAGCACTGCATCCACGTAGGAAATCTATGCCTAACATAGCATCATGAGTTGCGTGGAGCAACACAGTGAACTCGGCTCTAAAACTCTGTCTACCACTTGCAACCAAAACCGAACAAACACCAACAGGGCGCAACATTTCACCTCCAACTCCACGAAAAGTTTCTTTGCGAGCCCACGTGAAGATAGCTTTCTGTCCTAAGTGATTTTTGAAGCGGAGGCTCATAACAGAAATAGCGGTGCCAGTATCGACAAGAGGTTTGTACACCGTCTATACATACACACACCTTGTTCTTTAGCATCACAAGAGATGGAGGAATTGGTGAGTCTGACCGTCCCGCGACCGCACCTCCATCTGCCGCACCAGCTAGTTTCCCAGCTGCGGCAGGGAAGGCGACCGACGACGGCACAGGGATCACGAACGGCGCAGTCGGGTCGTTGGCGGTGTAAGGCTGCGCTCGGAGACAGGGGACTCATCGCGCAATTGGTATGACCACTGTTGTCGCAGAAGATGGACTCAGAATTGCGCAGACGCGTCTTCGTGCTCACGAGCTGGGTACGCCAAAAAACGTGGCGCTCGCTGCGGGCGGCGGCGACAATAGCGCGCAATATGTCCTCGGGAACCGCAGGCGTAGCAGACAGGAACGTCGTGGTTGGAACTAAATGGAGCAGGTACGTGTGGCGCCGGGTATGATTCTGCAAGAGCATGTTGTGGCATCGAGTATTCTGCAGGAACACGTCGGGATGTTGGGTAGTACTCCGCAATATCACGACGTATTGGTGAGGACTGGCGGCGACTGAGATTCGCCGGGAGGGACCGAAAGCTCGTGTTGTTTAAGTGTGGTTCTCCCGATGGCGGTCGGCGCTCAATGCGGCGTTCTCGTGACCAGGATGGCGGCGTATCGGGAAAGCACTCGTCAAATGCGCACTGATCATAACCAGCGTCTACTCCCTGAAGTCGTGCGAGCTCATCTTGAACCACTCGACGCACGATCGAGGCGATGTCCTCGCAGGCAGCGATGTCCATACTTGCAACTGTGGTAACGTTGTCCAAGCGCCCGAACTTCGGGAAGATCCTGCGGGTCTTCAGAGCTTCGAACGCTCGACATTGCTGCCGGAATTCGGAAGGAGTGATCAGGTTTTCTTTTGTGATTAGAAAATTGTACACGTCGTCGGCGACGCCTTTCAACAGATGTCCCACTTTGTCTTCATCGGACATATTCGCGTTGACAATTCCGCATAGCTTTAATATTTCTTCAATGGGCGGTCCGATAAATACTTTGCCTCACCGCGAGGGCGCAACGCTATCGCATGAGACATATACTGACGTTGAGTACGCTCTCTTAGAGGGACACATGCAAAGGTCCAGTCGAATCGGGCTCGCGGTTTTGTTTTTGGCCGCTTGAGGAAGAGGAAGCAGGTGATTTTTCGTGTGTCCGTTAAAAAAATGGAAATAGAGCAATATCGGTCGGTAATTCGATTCTTGTTTTTGGAAGGGAAATCGCGCAGCGAAATCAAAGAGCGACTGTAAGCCGTCTACGGTGAGTCTTCTTCGATGGCAACCCTGAAAAACTAGTGCAACGAATTTTAACGTGGTCGCACGTCGGTTTTTGATGAGCCTCGCCCAGAGGCCCCGCAAACGGCTACCACGGCCGATAACGTGGCAAAAATCCACGACCTCGTATTGGCAGACCGCCGACTGAAGGTGCGCGAGATAGCTGAGACAGTAGGCATCTCAAAAGACCGCGTGGGTCATATCCTGCATGAAATTTTGGGCATGAGAAAGCTGTCGGCGCGATGGGTGCCGCGTTTGCTCACTCCGGACAACAAGCGCGTCCGTAAGACCACCTCAGAGCAGTGTTTGAAGCTGTTTAAGCGTAACCCGAAGGAGTTCCTGCGTCGTTTTGTGACCGTCGACGAAACATGGATCCACTGGCACACACCAGAGACCAAGAACAGTCGAAACAGTGTACTGCACCCGGAGAACCTGCTCCGAAGAACGCGAAGACTGTCCCATCGGCCGGAAAGGTGATGGCCACCATTTTCTGGGATTCTCAAGGTGTCATCTTCGTCGACTACCTTGAGAAGGGCAAAACGGTGACAGGACCCTACTACGCCGATTTACTGGGCCGATTCGATGCCGAATTGCGAAAAAAGCGGCCACATTTGGTGAAGAAAAAGGTGCTCTTCCACCATGACAACGCGCCAGCCCACACCTGCGCCGTTGCCACGGCCGAGTTGGTCAAACTGGGCTACGAAGTGGTGCCCCATCGAGCGTATTCTCCAGATTTGGCCCCGAGTGATTTCTTCTTGTTTCCCAACTTGAAAAAGTCACTCGCCGGACAGTCGAGTGAAGAAGTTATCGCCGCCACAGAAGCCTACTTTGCAGCTCAGGAGAAAACGTTTTTTTTTTTCTGACGGGATCAAGAAGTTGGAGGATCGCTGGGTCAAGTGTAGAGATTTGAAAGGGGACTATGTTGAGAAATAAATCGACACTATTCCAAAATTTGAGTTTTTCTTTTGAAGTATAAGTACTGATCGGACCGCCCTTGCGTTGTATACGTTTCGCCAGGCAATTGCGCTCTGCGAGAGAGCGTGTGTTCCGCTTTCTTCTTTTTGGAATTCGAGTCACCAAAGCAGGCTTTGAGTTCCTGGACCAAAGCAGGCTTTCAGTTTCCCAAGTAGTTAGCACATGTTCATGATTGTAAAACCAAAGCAGAGCGGTACCGGCGAGAAAAAATGCAACGTTCACAAGCTGCGCGGACGTGCTCCACGCGTTATGGCGGCTTACTCTTTCAGAGTGCCTCCGCCAGTCATCCACGTCTTCATGTGTTTTACCGGAGAATATGCGTGGTTCCGGCGTCCAGTACCTCGGTTGCGTTGGTCTCAGGCTGACTTGTTCATTGACCGGCCTGCTTGGGCGTCGGCCGTGCTTCTTCGCTCTGGTGGTAGTCCGGCCAGGCGTCTGCTTCTGCGAAGATCTGGTAGGACTGGGTGGTCTAGGGCGTCCAGTACCCCACACCTCCACCACTTGTGACGGATGTAGAATGGATTTATTTACAATGAAAGGGGCAGAGAAGACATGGGACGGTCCGAAACAGCCGATGCCCGAAAAACCTCGCGCCACTTCTTCTTCTATTCTCTTCCGGTGTGGCGTTAGAATATATATATATATATATATATATATATATATATATATGCAGACGTGATTGTAGAAATAGATGTGACACGGATTCAATATCGCCCCACACCGGTGAAATTTTGAAAAATCTTTATTGTCATTGAAGAACGGCACATACCCCGTGATCCAAGTTGGCGTTAAGGAGGGTCATTCATGAGCTGCTCACGCCCACTCAACCAAGATGGTGTCAAAAATTGGTGGACGCTTAAGCTTCGCCTTTAAGAGTAGAACGCGGTGGCGTTATTGGGAGCCCTTTGCATGGCATCGTTCAGTCACTGCAACACTGAACATGGTAAAGCCAGCTTACAAAGACCAAGCTTCCACCGATCCCCTTAAAGTCGGCTTCACTTTTAAACTAAATGTATTGCTGGAAAGACGTTTTTCCAGGCGCAATATAAGTCGTCTTATATTAAAATGTTAAGGCCCTAGCAACTTCTTTAATATTTTATTAATTGCTTGCTATTGCCCCGACGCGCTCATGTCTGGTAGAAATGCTGGAAAAGGGGTTTGTGTTTGAGTTTCCTCGTAGCAGAATTTGGTTTTCTCGTACATTCAAATTAAAATCCGACGCCCATTAGTAAACAATCCGACGGCGAATCCGACGCCGAGTGCTAAAGTCGTACTTTACCATTTTTCTGACGGATTTCACACTGAGAAATTCAGTTTTTGTTCACCAAGACCTTGCACCACGTGGAGGGTCTGCGCGGTCGATGTGGT
This sequence comes from Dermacentor silvarum, assembly GCF_013339745.2. Lineage (NCBI taxonomy): Eukaryota > Metazoa > Arthropoda > Arachnida > Ixodida > Ixodidae > Dermacentor > Dermacentor silvarum. Next base: position 31,332,601 of record NC_051155.1, read on the forward strand.
TGGATGATTTTCTCCGCCACCCGCGATGACACGCCGGTTGCCGACACCGGATTTTCTTCGACACGGGGCCCTAAACGCTATAGCGTTAAAAGGTTCATGGAAGGGCGGCCCATAAGCAGTGTCACGTAGTGAGTGACCCAAGTTGGCCCGACGGCGTCGGGTACAACTTCAGAAGTCAGCGGCATTAATTTACTTCTCGAAGGCTGGTGCACACGGGCCTCGTCCAAATGAGCGTGCACTTCACGTTGACGTCATCAGCCGGACGGCCGGTCACTCCGCCGACGGAGCACATGGCCGGCCGCGTTTCGAATTGGGCCACCTGGGCCGAGTCACGTCAGCTGTGTGCGTCTGCCGATCGCCAGTGTGAATTCCCAAATTTTTTGTGGTGGTCGTAAATATTATGGTGCAGGTTACGATGCAGAATTTGTGCCACGTGCGCGTGTTCTGAGCCGTGATCCGGCGAAGAAAGATTGCAGCGAGCATCGGTGACGCTGCGCTTCGTCGGAAACCCGGATACCACGGCGACACACCAGTGCAAACAAAGATTCTGCGTTTGTGTTCCACGGCATTTTGTTCTGCTCCAAAGTGAAGTGACGACGAGAAGAATTTGCCAAACTCTGGTACCTGCTGTAAGAGGCGGCTGTGTTCGTGTACCATGTCGCTGTTTCTAGTCGCACGTGGTGAAGTGACGGAGCCAAACCTTTCCCAGGATAAATGAAAAAAAGCATACGCGGATGAAACAAACCTACGAGTGTCTCAACAAAAAAGATTTGTTGCTGCCAGCGCTGCGCACAAACGCTCGTAGTGTGATAAGATAGCCGAGCGTCTAGCAGCGTCGTTCGAGCGTTGTCTAGCACCGTCGATTGATTGGCTGTCCACCCATACTAACAATCAATGCTGCGTGAGCGGAGGTCAGTGATTTAGTAATGGTCAGGTGCTTGGTAGCAGTGTTTGTTTCCTTTGTGGCAGCGTCAGTATTAGTGAATGTTAAACTGATGCGCATACAAGCGAGCTTGACATGAATTCGCGTCGCTGTGTGGCTTAGAACTCTTCGCTCACTGCACTGAATGCCTGCTGTGACAGCTGCTGAATGCCTGCTGTGACACAATCAGGCATACGTTGTGCTGCGGGCGCTCGACATGCTTTCCCACAAAACAGCTCTGTGCTGCTCTTCGATTCTCGTGATATCTTGCTACTAAAAAAATCTTATGACAGTGATGGCAACGGTGCGAATACAGAAAAAAAATTAAACATACAAGGTATGCACAGCAGCGTGTGAATTGACTCCTAATATGTTCTTGCCGGGTCTGTGTGTAAATGTGTGCGCGTGTTTTCTTCCGTGTTTGTGTATACGTTTTATTTTGGCCTTGTTTATATTTTAGACCCTAGTTTTTGCCCTCGCGTATGTGTGTATGTGCATGAATACGTGTCTGCTTCCGTGCACGTTTGTGTTTATTCTTATTTCTGTCCTGGTATTTTTGCGTTCGTTTTTGAAAATATGCTTTCAGTCACGTCTTTCTTCACAAGTTCATTAACTCGTATCAATCACAGCACCAAGTCCCGTGAATAGCAGGGCCTCTTCGATCTCATTAAAGCCTTTCTCACTCGTCTTCCTTGTCTTCTCCAATTGCCATCTAGCTGTGCTTTATCATACTATTCTGTCCTTGCTTCCTGTGTTGTTGCCGCACTGTGATCAACCAACTTGTACTAAAGAAAGTTCGATCAGCAGTGACGACAGAAAAGTTGACACATAATCATCATTATCATCATTAGCCTATAAATATGTACACTGCAGGACGAAGGCCTCTCCCTGCGATCTCCAATTACCCCTGTCTTGCGCTAGCTGATTCCAACTTGCGCCTGCGATTTTTCTAACTTCATCACTCCACCTAGTTTTCTGGCATCCTCGACTGCGCTTCCCTTCACGTGGCTCACGTACTGTGCAAGCATCACGTGGCTTGCACAGTACTTCGCCTCTTATCCCTGTAAATGTGTTTATGCATCAGTGCATGCGGCAGCCTGCCAGAAGTGCACATGAAAGGGTGCCATATTGTGAAACCGCACCTTGCTATGTTGTTGATTTTTTTCACTCTTTAAGTATTAGTAAACAGACGGTTTCGCTGCCCATCAGCAGCGAAACCGTCTGTTTCGCTGCTGATGCAGGGTGACACAGCAGTGTGCAGGGTGACATTTCCTGTTTTGGCACTTCATCATTAAAAAGGGATCGCGGATACGTGTGTGTGTAAATGAAAATCAATAAATCGAATCAAATCTTTCAGCGAATGGAGTCCAGCAAATTAGTGCTCTGAGAGCTTTTGCAACTTTCATCATTTAATACATCACCAATTTCACTATCTGAATCTGACCGTTACTTTGCCTACCGCTTGTTCAATGAACAAAGTGGTTCACTAAAACGTGTTCAACATTATTGAGCATTTTTCGGTACAAGAAACGACAAAGAAATGCTAGCCAAGTTTTTCAGGGTAATGCTTCAGCTTGCATTCGCATTACTTGGCCGAGTCAGGTAAATAAATAAAACATTGGCTATGCCACGACTGCGATTTAAAGTGCAGACTGCTAACGGTGTCTTTCAACCGTGCCCTGACTACTGCTATTTCACCATGGGGTCCGTCAAACTCGACGATGGCTGGCCGGGTGAGCATTAAGGGCGTCACTCAGCTCATAATATTTTATGTTTGCTCTCTTATTTGCATTACTTGTCTGCGCCAGATAGCCAAAATAAACAATGAAACCACAGGAATTGGCGTTGGCGTGCAATCTGCTAACAGAGGCTATCAATTTTGCATTGACCACTGCTTTTTCACCAACATTGAGTATGACGTGTCTCCAGCTGGAAGTGCAGACTGCTAACGGTGCCTTTCAAGTATGCTTTGACTACTGCTATATCACCATGGGGCGCGTCAAACTCGACGGTGGCTTCCCGAATGAGAATTTCGGGCCCGACAATGTTAATGTTAGCCAGTTGCGTTTCCATTCAGATTTGCCAGCATTTAGGCATGTTTACATGCCAGTTCTTAAAGTGAGCACGATGTGTGCTGGACGTTGCTTATCAGAATTGGGTTTTGATTAAAAGGACTATGCCTTCAAATGAACTGCTTATTTGAGAGGTCAGGGGATGGATAGTTTGCTGTTGCGTACCCACCGGCAAAATTTTGGTACCAAAATTTTGCCGAGGCTTCTTAGTAACGAAAGAACAGCCCTTAATGGGCTGTTCTTGCGTTAATACGACGCCCTTATGCTTCGTCCAGTGGCTGAATGCCAGACAGCTCGCAGTCGGAGCCACTTTCTTCAGTGTCATCTTCACCCAGTTGAAAGACGATGGGTTGGTAATATGCTCACTGCCAGCCGTGTCAAGTCTGAGCTTTGAATCCGGGTCCATCACGTGCGGAATGTTCTTCCTCCAGTCTTGCGCCGTTACGGTCTTCAAGATTTCTTCGACCGTGCACAGCTTGAAGTCTCTGTCGTCCGCAGTGAAGCCATTTTTGAGCTTGGCCTACACAAGCTCAATGCGATTACATTCACAGTGGTACGGCAGGAGTCTCCGTACAATGCAGCCAGCCCTTTCAGCTGCGTTGTCTCGGATGTAGCTCGAAAAGTGTGACTTTACAGATGCCGCCAACTCAAGCAGCTGCTTCTTTACCTTTCTTTCACTGTAGGTGATGTTCTTGCTTTTGAGCCACTCCTGTATTTTTTCCTTGCAGTCCGTCGTCGGCAATTTCTCCTCTAGCCAGCTATGGTAAAGCGCATTGTTCATAACAATGACGCTACCAGTTAGCAACTTTTGCAGAACGTCATTGAACCATCCCTCGAAGCGATTGCCGTCCATTTCTTTGTGGTAGTCACCTTTCTTTAGGCCTCTGAATACATCCGAGCAGCCATGGAGGAAGGAAAAATAATGGAGCCGTCAGCTTTAGCAAGTGAATGCTCCGTGTAGCGAGCAGTGGTGGCCCAACACGTGACCTCTTGCGTCGAGATCACGGAGAATCTAGATTTGCCCAGACGTTTGGTTACGGGCAGTAAATTATTCGGTGCGCGCTCGGCCGGCCGCTGCTCACATGCAGGAAAAAAATATTTTCCCTTGTTTTTTTTCCTTGGTTTTGTTTTTGTTTATTTGATGAGTTTCAAATGGTTTCGAATGGGTATTGAGAAAAAAAATCCGGGAGTACTAAAACCTACCTAGCGCTCTATCGTGTCTTCCGTGCGCTGACGTTTTCCCCACGTGTTGGGCCACCGCACTCGGCTTCAATCGCGTTGCGGTATGCTCCCTCCTATCTTTTTCCTTCTTCCATGCAAGCAGCCCTCGAAGAAGTCATTCTCATTGCCGATGTCTGTCACAATCAGGCGCTGGCCTTTCCCAGAAGGTTGTTTCCGACCCGTCGACAGGCAATTTGCTAAAGCGTACAGGCGTCCGCCCTTCTGCACCACGATGTCTGTCCACAAGAACGACCGTGTGTGTCCCGCCGTCATTCATGTCTCATCCAGAATAATATTTCGGCCTTCCGCTCGGTAGCGATCGACGTCACGGAAGTAGCGATTCCGCCAATCGGCGATATCATCCCGGTCGATAAGCTGCGAGTTGCGGCTAGCTTCTCGTTTCGCGCTTCAAGCCGATCTCGGGAAGCAGGTGACGCGCAGTACACCGCTTCAGTGATGGAAGATCCATACGCTTCGAGAACTCGTTAGTTATCTTCTCGATCGTCGGTATCTTGTTGCGGCGAAAGAAACCGTGCACGCTAAAGCCCCTATATTTATAAAAGTAGCGCCATCCACTTCCCTCCTCCTCCGTTCCACTATCGCGCTCGGCGCGACCAGCGCGATCGAGGCGCGATATCCACAGTGGCGCTGCCTGCGTCGGGCCTGCCGTGGCAGATGACAGCTAACGCGCTACCAGAGGAAATCCGAGGAAAACTTCGATCGCGCCCTGCGGAGACGTTTTTGAGGCGCGATTTTGCTTCGTCAGTCAGTAACTGGTCTTAATAAGGCCGTTTTGGAAGTAGCAACGCGACGATGCGAGACGGCGCAAATATCAAGTGTGCAGCAAGCGTTTGCGCACGCCGGATGGTAAACAAAAAAAGCCTTTTGCCCTCGCCTTGTCGGTTGCGGCAACTTAAGGTGCAGCAGCATGCCATCACAATGAAGTTCTTGTCCCTAACACGTTTGATCCGTTTGTGCGTACAGCCCTTTCGTCGCACAGGCCCGAGAATGGCAGTCGGAGCGCGCTGGAAAGAAAAAAAATATACAAAAGCGCGACGCGAACTTCCACGTGACACGGATTGGCCAATGGGGGAGCGGAGGAGGCTGGGGCGACAGGAGGCGGCTAAGAGAGGGCGAGGAGGAAGCGCCGGGGTGAGCGCGGTGGCGGCAAGATCTAAGAATGGCGCTACTTTTATAAATATAGGGGTTTTAGTGCACGCATGACCTCAGCGCGCACAACGTGAGGCTGTCAAACTTCGCGCTGAGTCTTCTCCGCGTTTCGAGGGTGCTTTCGCGAGAGCGTCGACAGTTTGCCACCCGGCGAATGCGATCGAAGCTTTAGCTTCCTCCCTCACCGTAAACACTCTGCTTTCGCTGACACAGAGTATCTCGTCGACAAACTTGCTCGTGTCCTCCACGATGAGTCAGGCTCCTTGTTACGTCAATACGTATAGCAGTGGAAGATCATGTTGCATGAATCATGCTGCCTGTAGCCGGGATTCGAAACCGCGATCTCCTGCTCAGCTTGCAACGAAGCTATATCCTACATAGTTTTCTTTTTTTATATTAAAGCAAACATTTCAATTTCCTATTGCAGAACGGCATGCCTTAGAGAGAACGCCAGTGGATTAATCCTCCAACTGCACTTTATAATTACACGCCCGGTGCCCTCAACCGTGCTCCGTTGCACACGACGCACAGCGTTGTAGAAGGCACGGGTTATTTTTCTCTCGTGATCCGGCTTGTGCTGTAGCATTCCCATCACGAGAGTTCTACCAAACCAGTCATCAAGATACAGAAATCATAGTTGACATAGAAATACGCGGTATATAGAAGCAGTCACAATTTTTTATGCAGAGCTATTTCTGTAGTCGCGGAGGCAATCGGCTGCCGAACTTTGGTCATCTGGGTGGGACCTCTCCTGACTCCTTAAGTTGTATCCAACTATAGGTTAACTCAGCCCAACAGCCCAATGCTGTACCCGTTGGACCTTGCAGTAACCAGTGACCCAAGTTGGCGGATAAGCCATTAGAGACAAAAATGGCTCACGGAAATTGCGTGAAGTATCGAATGCTAATCGCTTTAAAAGATGATAAAACCTACAAACCTACAAACAAACAAAAGAAACATGACATTCATTGCGTTGGGATCAGCCGCACGCTTACAAGACAGCTTACAAGATATTCTCCCCTGATCACGTTGTTATCGTATAAGCAGACGTTATCGCTTATTAGGCTTCGTAGAATATATTGACACTTAAAAAGGTTATTATTTCACCGGTGCCCGCTTTCCACCGGCTAACAAATGCTATACGTTATCGCTCGGCACAGGACGCGCCTGTATCGGAAGTTTCTAGAACGTTATCGATGCTTCTTTTCGTTGCCTGTTTTCACCGACGCTTATGTTATCTGATTGTGTCACCGACGCGAATTGTCTAGAACTTTCTGGAAGACACGCGGGCATCAGGGATTATTCTGGAACCTTCGATGACTCAGGTATAAAAGCCGACGCGTCTCGCCGCTGATCAGATTTTCGACGACCGCCGACTGTGTTCGCCGCTTTCGTTGTGCTTTGAGTGTAGCTTGCTTTTGTGTGCACAGGTTCGCCCAATAAAGAATCAGTTTCGTCATACACAGTTTTACGACTGTTTCGTTCAGCGTCACTACTACACTACTACGTGACATCTGGTGGAGGTGCTTTTGTGTCCATGCAGCGGACGCCCCCAAAAAGCCGTGATCCAAGCCCGAACCCCCGAAGAGAGTACCAACGTTGTCCCGGAGCATCGAGCTAGCCTCAGGCTACAAAACCAACCCCCGGAGTACGGACTTCTTCCCGAGAAGACGAAGAGGACATAAGTCACGACCTCGGCAGCAGCTACCATGACAGCCCCTGCGCCAACATCTGCAATCGTGATGCAACAACCCAGGGAGCCGCCGACTTTCCGCGGTTCGCCATGTGAAGACCCCGAAAGCTGGCTGGAGGCATACGACCGGGTCGCTACGTTCAACAAGTGGGACTGCGACGACAAGCTGCGCCATGTTTACTTCTCGCTTGAAGACGGCGCCAGAACCTGGTTCGAGAATAGGGAGCGTGCACTAACAACCTGGGACCTCTTCCGAGCCGCATTCCTGGACACCTTCACTAGCGTCGTCCGTAAAGAAAGAGCTGCAGCCTTGCTGGAAAACCGTGTACAGCTTCCGAATGAGAGCATCGGTATGTACACTGAAGAAATGACTCGATTATTCCGGCACGCCGACCCCTCTATGCCAGAAGACAAGAAAGTTCGCATGCTCATGCAGGGAGTTAAGCAGGAGCTATGCGCCGGACTTGTGCGGAATCCACCAACGATAGTCCAAGACTTTCTCTCGGAGGCTACGACGATCGAGAAAGCACTGGACATGCGCAACCGGCAATACAATCGCCGTTCGACGCCACAGTACGCCGAAGTCCAAGGGCTCTCCCACGACCTACGAGACACCATCAGGGCGATAGTACGCGAAGAGCTGCAGAAGTTGCTACCATCTTCGCAGCCTCAAGTTGCTTCCATCGCCGATATCGTGCGGAAGGAAATCCAGCAATCGCTAGGACTTCCCGAATCACCGCAACCCCAGCCGGAAGCGATGACCTACGCCGCCATCGCCCGTCGTCAAGGCCCCCCTCCGCGCTCGCGCCAGGGCCCCGTAACACCGCAGTTCCGTCGTTCACCGCCGCCGCCACCAGCACGCCCACCCGTCGCCCAGCGCAGCTACCAGAGGAAGACGGACATTTGGCGCACCCCCGACCACCGCCCGCTCTGCTATCACTGCGGGGAAGCCGGCCATGTCTACCGCCGATGCCCATACCGCGAGATGGGCCTACAAAGGTTCGCCGTCAACGCGCCACGTCCACAGGTTGGCGAGCGACCACGCGACATCGCTGACTACCTCTGCGGAGCCCAGTGGCAACCACGACTACCCTCACGCTCGCCGTCACCAGGACGTTACCTGTCGCCGCTGCGCCGACCATACACTGGCCCAGCGCGGGGCCGGTCCGTGAGCCCCTATCCGGGAAACTAAAGGCAGCAACCGATGGAGGTGCGGTTGCTGTACGACGCAATACCGAAGATCCTCCGCCGCCACCGACGACGACAACTCACGCATCATCACAACGAGGTACCAGCACACCGCCTAGCAAGAGCCTTGACGACAACACTTCGCCGCCGAAAGAAGACCTACCGACACGACGTAGCAGCAGCGAAGCAAGCCGTCGCAGCCGTGATCAGACGCCACGACTTAACCGCAACGCCAGACGACGATCTACCGACTTAGACGTCCTAGTCGATGGTCATAACGTAACCGCTCTTGTCGACACTGGAGCCGACTATTCCGTCGTAAGTGGCCCGTTTGCCGCCACGTTGAAGAAGGTGAAAACAGCCTGGCAAGGACCCGATATCCGGACAGCGGGAGGCCACCTAATAACGCCGACTGGAATCTGCACAGCGCGAGTCACGGTAAACAACCGCACTTACCCGGCGAGCTTCGTAATCCTGCAGCCTTGCTCCAGGGATGTCATCCTAGGCATGGACTTTCTAAATCAACACGGTGCAGTCATCAACTTAAGGTCCAAGTCGATAACGCTTTCAACGCACAACGCGATACCACCGGATACAAGCATAAGTTACCATGCCTTGAATGTGCTTGAAGAACAAGTCACCGTTCCGCCTCGCTCCAGCGTAATGATTTCCGTCGGTACCGAAGTGCCTGCAGACATGGAGGACGTCATCGAGGGCGATCATCACTTACTGCTCGACCGTGAAATTTGCGTCGCTAGAGGCATAGCTGAGCTACGTGCAGGGAACGCAAGGGTGATGCTCACGAACTTCAGCCCCGAATACAAGCACATTAACAAAGGCACCACGGTCGCCTACATCGACGAAATTGTACAAGCCAGCAGTGCTTTCGCCTTCACGGATTCCAGTGCACCTGCAACGACGACTATAGTACCTGAACCAACTTTCGACGTCAATCAGAACCTTCCCAGGCATAAGAAAGAACTAAAAGCTCTGCTCCTGCAATACAAGGACTGCTTCTCGTCGTCGTCAAAAGTTCGACAAACCCCTGTCGCCAAGCACCGCATCATAACCGACGAAAATGTTCGTGCACTCCGTCAGAGCCTGTACCGAGTTTCGGTGCGCGAACGCGAGGCCATAAGGCAACAAGTCGACGAAATGCTACGCGACATCATCCAGCCGTCCAAGAGTCCGTGGGCGTCCCCCGTGGTGTTAGTGAAGAAGAAGGATGGAACCCTACGTTTCTGCGTCGATTATCATCGCCTCAACAAGATCACGAAGAAGGACGTATACCCCCTCCCACGGATTGACGACGCCTTGGATCGACTCTACAACGCAAAGTATTTTTCGTCGATGGACCTCAAAACCGGCTACTGGCAAATCGAACTCGACGAGAAGGACCGGGAGAAAACTGCCTTTATAACACCAGACGGACTGTTCGAGTTCAAGGTCATGCCGTTTGGTCTTTGCTCGGCACCTGCGACTTTCCAACGCGTCATGGATACAGTACTGGCAGGCTTGAAGTGGCAGACTTGCCTCGTCTATTTGGACGACGTCGTTGTGTTTGCCTCAAGCTTCGAAGAACTCCTGCGGCGCCCTCAAACAGTTCTTCAAGCAATCAAAACCTCCGGACTCACGTTGAAGCCCGAAAAGTGCCGCTTCGCATATGAGGAGCTCTTGTTTTTGGGCCACGTCATCAACAAGTCTGGAGTGTGCCCCGACCCTCAGAAAACTGCGGCTATCTCCAACTTTCCTCCGCCCGCTGACAAGAAGGCCGTGCGTAGATTTCTTGGACTGTGCGCCTATTACAGGCGCTACGTCAAGAATTTTTCACGGATCGCTGAGCCACTGACGTATCTCACGAAGGCCGGCGTCGAGTTCAAGTGGGAGACTCCGCAAGTCGAAGCATTCGAAGAACTGAAACGACGCCTGCAATCGTCGCCAATACTTGCGCATTTCGACGAAAACGCCGATACCGAAGTCCACACCGACGCAAGCAGCGTAGGACTCGGCGCCGTGCTTGTGCAGAGGACTGACGGACTAGAAAGGGTTGTAAGTTACGCTAGCCGGTTGCTATCGAAGGCGGAAGCAAATTATTACACAACAGAAAAGGAGTGCGTCGCCATCATCTGGGCTACATCAAAGTTTCACCCCTACCTCTATGGCATGCCCTTTAAAGTTGTGAGCGACCACCACACCTTGTGTTGGCTAGCTAACTTGAAGGATCCTTCAGGTCGCCTCGCACGATGGAGCCTGAGACTTCAAGCATTCGACATAACCGTCGTTTACAAGTCCGGGCGAAAGCACTCTGACGCCGATTGTTTGTCTCGCGCCCCCGTCGAACCGCCGCCACAAGACGACCAGGATGAGGACACTTTCTTGGGACCCATCAGTGCCGACGAATTCGCCGAACAACAGCGAGCCGACCCGGAACTAAGGAGCCTTGTAGACTACCTGGAAAGCAAGACCGTCATTGTGCCGAAGGTGTTCAGGCGAGGATTGGCGTCGTTTTTCTTGCAAAACGACATTCTCCTAAAGAAAAACTTCTCGCCTCTCCGAGCCAACTACCTCCTCGTGGTACCCTCAGCATTGCGTCCAGAGGTTCTTCAAGCTCTCCATGACGACCCAACGGCTGGACTTCTCGGTTTTTCCCGCACTCTCGCGAGGATACAAGAAAAATACTACTGGCCTTGCCTCTCTGCCGACGTCGCCCATTACGTAAGGACATGCCGAGACTGTCAGCGACGCAAAACACCGCCGACAAGGCCAGCCGGACTTCTACAGCCGATCGAGCCACCTCGCCGACCGTTCCAGCACATCGGGATGGCCTTGCTGGGGCCTTTTCCGACGTCGACGTCCGGGAATAAATGGATCGTCGTAGCTACGGACTACCTCACCCGTTACGCCGAAACAAAAGCCTTGCCCAAAGGCAGTGCCACCGAGGTAGCCAGATTCTTCGTTGAGAACATCCTCCTGCGCCACGGTGCCCCAGAAGTCCTCATCACCGACAGAGGTACGGCCTTTACGGCTGAACTAACTCAAGCCATCCTGCGCTACAGCCAAACAAGCCATCGCCGGACCACCGCCTACCACCCGCAGACGAATGGCCTCACCGAGCGCCTATATAAGACCATCGCCGACATGCTGGCAATGTACGTCGACGTCGAACACAAGACGTGGGATGCCATCCTTCCGTACGTGACCTTCGCATACAACACGGCCATGGAAGAAACGACGCACATGACACCGTTCAACCTGGTCTACGGAAGGAAACCGGCAACGACGCTTGACGCCATGCTACCGGATGTCTCCGCGGAAGAAAATCTCGACGTTGCCACCTATTTGCAGCGTGCCGAAGAAGGTCGACAGCTCGCCCGCCTGCGCATCAAGAAGCAGCAGAGAACCGACAGCCGACACTACAATCTTCGACGGCGCTACGTCGAGTACCAGCCCGGAGACCGTGTTTGGGTCTGGACTCCGATACGCCGACGAGGACTTAGCGAGAAACTCTTACGTCGCTATTTCGGACCATATAAGATCATCCGACGTATTGGCGCACTGGACTATGAGGTCGTGCCAGACGGTATTTCGCAATCACAGCGGCGCCGCGCACGACCTGAAGTCATCCACGTGGTGCGTCTTAAGCCTTTCTACGCCCGCTGACGAACTTAGGTTCTTTGTTACTTTGTTATTTTTGTCCCTTTCTGTACGCGTGGTTTTGTTTTCGCTTTCGTGTTTGTAGCATCGGGACGATGCTTTTTAAAGGGTGGGTATTGACACGTATACATGTTTATCTTTCACCGATGGCCGCTTTCCACCGGCTAACAAATGTTAAACGTTATCGCTCGGCGCAGGACGCGCCTGTATCGGAAGTTTCTAGAACGTTATCGATGCTTCTTTTCGTTGCCTATTTTCACCGACGTTTATGTTATCTGATTGTGTGACCGACGCGAATTGTCTAGAACTTTCTGGAAGACACGCGGGCATCAGGGATTAATCTGGAACCTTCGATGACTCAGGTATAAAAGCCGACGCGTCTCGCCGCTGATCAGATTTTCGACGACCGCCGACTGTGTTCGCCGCTTTCGTTGAGCTTTGAGTGTAGCTTGCTTTTGTGGGCACAGGTTCGCCCAATAAAGAATCAGTTTCGTCATAGACAGTTTTACGACTGTTTCGTTCAGCGTCACTACTACGTGACAATATGAAGGACCTTTTAAGAGGCGCATTAACACATTTCGGACAAATAGTAGTTCTGAAGCGCGGTGCAGGGAGCGTCTTACCGCAAGCGCTTTTGTAATAAAATAATAGTAGCGGGGAAAGACGCAAGGGAAATTTATGTAGTGATGTTTGGAATGGAAGGCAGCTGCTCCCTCCTGAGCCGAGGTCGCCCTTGCGTCGACGAGTGTTCGCAGCCCCGTTCGTGCACTATCTTCTTATTGAGAGCTAAAGGCGCGTGATGTTTTCTTGAAGAGGCCTGGTCTATTCTTTCCCTCTCTATCCCTGCTGCGCTACTCACTTCTGATGGCGGGCTTCTGTGCGCCATGGGTTTTATCATGATGGTCGTATTCATTGAGTTGCTGCTGGCATTTTCTAAACAGTAAGCCGCACCGCTCGCCGAGTAGGCTTGAGCTGTGACCGTTGTCTCTGCTTGCAAGAGTGGCTGCTTTGAGAGTGAGGGCATGCGGGTTTTTATTTTAGCTGCCTTCGGCAGTGTACATTGGGTAGGAGTTCGCAGGCACGATCACCAGAACGCAATCTTAAGCGCCGCGATTTGTTGTTTCTAATGCCAAGTCCTGGAGTGTAGCCCTTCAATAACAGGAAAGTGTCGTTAGACAAGAGTGCGAAGCAGCTCTGTGCAGGAAAATTCACGAGAGCAGCGTGGCTACAAGTCCAACAGATAGTTGCCCTCTATTTTAGTGCTTCATAATACGTCTTGTTATTCCCTGTATTGTACTCTTTCCGCAATAGCTTACTGCATATATGATTACCGCAACCTTATATTTGAAACGCTCCAATTACTAACAATGCACACTTGAAGGACAACGGTACAACAGACAAAATTCTATACCAATATTTCAGTACAAGCACAGCTGCTCACCGAAGTTCACCGCGGCTAAGGACAGAGAAAGAAATCCAGCGATGCTCTTGTTCTAGTGTCCAAACACTGGCTCATACCCACTTTGGTTAATTGGTTAAAAAGCAGGTGGTTTCACGTTTGGCTTTATCAGGATTGTAAAAAGAATTGCATTGCAAGCGTGGGCTAAAAAATACAAATTTTGAAAGAAGAAAACAAACTTAAAAATTTTCAGATAAAATAATAATTTACCTTCCCGAAATAAAATATTCGAAATTATTGATAGCTTTAGAAATTGAGTAAAAATCTTTTTTACCCTAATAAAATTGTACATTGCGAGAAGAGCATCCCTGTGGCTGAAGCCCAGCGATGACACCCCAAAACAGATAATGGTTGACGAGGTTAGTCATAGCCCAATTTTGGAAATGATACTTCTACGAAGAGTTGTCTTTGTCATAAATATTGTAGGCACGAAAGAAAAAAAAACGGTCGATAGATTCAGGTATATTGCAAAAATTGCTTAGAGGGGACATAGCCAGACCAGGCCAGTGCAAGTAAAAATTGAAAGGCGGAATATGGCAGCTCGATTTTGTCAAGAAAGTTTCTAACTGTCTTAATGGATACCAATTATTATTACTCGGAAAACACAGATGATGCAATTCAGGTAGTGATGTTCGAGTGTTCGTTGCGGAATTTCGCGATACGGAGATATTTCTGTACCTAGCCGCAGTTACTTCTCGCTTTTCTTCTGCTTTGTCTTCCCTCAAATGGTTGGCTTACCAGATCTGGCCATATTGAGCTGACAAGCGCAGTGTATATAATGCGAGGTAACAATCGTGTCTACTAAATATTATATCGCTACACGCCGCGGAAAGAGCTGACATTTCGAACCAAACGCAGTTTGGCCTTCTCCTCGCAGGCGCCGCGCTCCAAACCGCAGGGTTGACGTACACGCGCTAGTGGGCCTACGTACTTGTCTGTGCTGTGACGTCGTTGATAGTGACACGTGACTTCGAGAATCAGTCGCTTGCAACTTTCGATCGTATGCTTGGAGAGTGCCTCTTGATACACAGCAGGTCGGCCTTCAGTCTTTCTATTATGCCCAATTCCACCACTAAGCACTAAAGAGTACCGTGACATCAACAACGAGGATTCACAACGCTGTCAGATGGCCTGAAACTACGCGCTAAGATTGGTTAATTGGCTTCATCTGAGTTATACCAGCGGGAAATTGGCCAATATTCGGAAGGTAATATAAAATATTCAATGAATTTAATTAACTTAATTATGGGGTTTTAAGTGCCAAAACCACGGCCTGATTATGCGGCACGCCGTAGTGGAGGACTCCGAAAATTTGGACCACCTAGGGTTCTTTAACGTGCACCTAAATCTAAGTAAACGGGTGTTTTCGCATTTCGCCCCCATCGAAACGCGCCCGCCGTGGCCGGGATTCAATCCCGCGACCACGTGCTCAGCAGCCCAACACCATAGCTACTGAGCAACCACGGCGGGTTCAATCAATTTATCAATCAAATTAGTAATAAACGCCCTTAATTACAGAGAAAATAATATAAAAATAGGTCCGAAAAGCCCTCTCGGAGTTCTGTAAGAAGTTTGTGGAGTAGGAAAAACCATTAGGATAATTATAACAGCCACACAAACCTGGCGCTTAAAAACGGTAATTAAAAACGGAACATATGAAGAAGTATGTGTACCAGAACACTCTAAAGAGACAAATAAAATCAAGTTATAAAGCTCTTATAAATTGACAACAGCGCACATAAAGCAAACAGGAAAAGCATAAAAACTATTAGGATATTACAAATTAAAGAGCGCAAAAAGCACGTATCTGAGTTAAACGGTCATATACAATAGAACATAATAGGAAGTACGTGTCATGAAAAACAGCCAAGAAACCATTAGAACTAAAGCTCAAACTCCAGCAAATCGCTAACAAACCAAGTAATGCAATTGGGAAAAACACAGCAACTAGTTTGTTGAGCCGAAAATGCACAGGGCCGGCAAAATTGGAACATTACTGTGATTAAATTCAATTGTAGAAAGAGTTTATTCGAATGGCATGTAACAATGGTTGTGAACCTATAATGCATCGTAAAATTCTATTGTCGACCCAATGAACTTTTGCGCTTGTAAACCGTGCAGATTTTATCTTCTCGTATTTAATTTTGACCGTTGACGTTGTTACATAAGCTTATAAGTTTTCGCGGTGCGGAGAATGCGATGAATACTTCATGTTTGCTAGCTATCTTTTTGAGGCTATGCGATATGTTGTGAATACATGCGATACTTACCAGCCTTTGTTTCTATCTTCCAGGGACTAAATGTATTGGCTTTTTGCTCGAAACATCACGAAGCATCTTTTCAGCTACAGAAACAACAAGTCCAGAAACCCACTTGCTTTTAATCTTGCCGCCGGCACGTGCAAGCTATTTAACATCACGTGTTCACAGGATATCTTACTACATTGAGATAAACAGGTCTGAGCAACACTTCTATTTGCAAGTTTTAATGCCCACTGCAATAAAGCATCAGCCCTAGCTTTTTCACCTTTTGCCATATATGCCCAGCACGTATGGAGGGGAATTTGTAAGTTTATTTGGGAAAAAGTTCAAAAAAAGATTTTTTTATCTCAAACATAAAATTAAGTTGTTTGAATACTTCGCGGAATGTTTCTGCTTTCAAAATATTTCCCATTTCACAAAATATACTGTTTCCAACAGCTATTCCGTTGAAGGAACCATCCTGAGATTACTCTTCGTTAGCGCTTCAGCAACGATGTTTTCTTTTTGATCGTCGTTACATAACCGAAATGCCACCCCAAGGTTCACAGTTTACACTTGGTAAAAAAATTCCATTGAGCTATATCTGTTGACTCAGTGCTGAGTGGGGAGTGTGTTCGCACGAAACACGGAAGCAGCTATTTCATGTCTAAAAGATGTGGTGAACGGCTAATTCAAAAGTCTAGTAGCTATCTTGATCAAGACATTTTGTAGCCATGAACGTCTAAAAGTACTTCAGTAAGCCCTGCTAAAGTTACGCTAAAAGTTGGCTAACGGACATCTTGACAAGAGCAACCGAAGACTTTTATTAGACATTCCTTCAAATTTTTGTGAAAGCGGCTACAGTAACATGAGGTTTGTCTGCAGTTACAATTTATTTTAAATGAGGCATGGACATCAGAAAAAAACATGTATTGTTAGATCGAGTGATGCACAGGTTGTTTTTTCCTGGGAATATTGCAGCACAGCCCGATTGGTAGACTAGTGGAATTTGCTTAAACCAATCAATTGAATGCCGCCGGTCACAATTATTTTGTATATAAAGCAAGATCTGTATTGTATGCCGATGTCAAGCAAATGTGCCCCCTTTGAATGAAACAAGGATGTCACCTCTGTAATGAAACACATCACTGTCGACAAAACTTTGCCCTGTTGGGTCTCCTGCGAACTGAGATAGTTTTAGCAGGGAAACGTTTTTGTCAGTAAGGCTGCGGTCCAGGCAGAGATGACATCCTGGTATCAGTTACAGCCGGCAGAATAGCATTACACAAGTTTATGGAAGAGAATGGGGTGCTACAGTGAATTATTAAAAATAAAAATGGTTAACATCTGGAAAAGCACTCTGCACACCACTCTATCCGGCAATACAAATATTCTCTTCTGATGTGCGCGCCTCAATTCAAAGTAAATTGTAACTTACTTTTGTGGGTGCCACTTGTTAAGTATCGCCACATGCTTGCAGAGCATCACGCAGAAATAATAGCCAGTTCTTCGGCATACCATCCATTGGTGAATTGCTTGCTTATCGCGTTTTACCAGGACTGATAGATAAATTAGAATATGCTGTTATCTTTTTACACACACTGTACGATGAGCTTTTCATGCAGTGCAGTGCATCGAACATGACTGCGAGCTAAAATGCTGCAAGACATCTACTTACACCAAGTTACACAGTCAAACTTTATTCTCTACTAAATGAGAAAAGATGCAGAGCATGTAATTAACAAGAGTGACAAATAGCATCAAAGGGGGCCATGCGTAGATCTTGAAGATGATTCCTGCCACAGCCAGAGCAGGCCAGTCTTTGTAGAAGAACACTGACTGTCCACAAATGCTTTCTGTCAATGGTCACGCGTGACGGTTCTGGTAGACACAGGCAAGAAAAACCTGTACAGACGAGAAAAAAACACGAAAGAGGAAATGAGAATGTGCAAGTTGGAGCTTGTGGGAATTATGGAAACGGATAATTCCGCACGTCCAAAGGCGCGCCAGGAGACGCGAGTAGAGCAGACGCTCCTTGCACGGTTCTCCCGCTCGGGAATGCCAGGCGGCTTCCCGGCGGCGCGATCTCACCCCCTCCCTTCGAGCCGGTCACATACGTAGACCGTCACGTGGCCGCGGAGTCCCGCGCCCATTGGACCGAGCCCAGAACGAGGCGGGGCGGTCGCGATCGGCGCGACCGGCGCACGCCGGGCACAGGGGAGACGACTGCGAGCCGCGACGAAGGTCGAAGCTCAGGTAACCATCTTCTTCCCTTCCTTTGTCGTGCCCTACCTCGTTCGACCACGCTCGACACCGACAAACGTCGAGGTCGACTCTATAGCCTGCTTCCAAGCGAATTCCCCCTGGAGCAATAAACCCTGTTTGAACTTGTTACACTATCGTGCGTTGTCGTGTTTCTGCCAGTCCTGATACCGCCGAACCCAGGTAGTACAGGGCAAGCACAAGGGAGTTGGCCGTCAAGCCTAAGCCTTAGGGACAAAGGCGGCTTGAGAGAACCCGGAGACTACAACTGGCGCCCAACGTGAATTCTCGCTTGCAGACGCAATCGAGCAGCCGGCTCCCACTACACGATGACGAGCCCACAGTACGAACTGAACGATCTCATGGAGTTGGCCGAGATCTGCAGTCAAGCCAGGGAAAACTCCGGCCTTGCTGCAGCGGCCGCGTCACCCACAAACGTGGGCCGTGAAAGCACGTACAACATTCCCATACCCCCTACAAATGTAGGAGTGCCCAACCCCGCGCACCTCACCAACACACCGGCACATGTCGGCGAGCTAACGAATCTATTCTCGGCAGTCAGCGAAATATTGGTTCCCTCCGTGCGCGCCGTAAACATAACGGATTACGGCGGCGGTTCCCAGAGACCTGTTTCGAACGGCGAAGAAACTCTCGCCGCCACACGCGTCCCCAGAACGTCGGAAAATTTCGGCGTGCATTACCTAGGGCTCAACTCAGACGGGGTTGTACCCACAACAACAGCACGCGCCCCCGGCGCAGCCGCCCCGGCCACCTTGGGCGCGCACCCAGTCTGGCCAAACGGCACAACTCTTTCGGCTCTCGGTCGCGCAGCGAGATCACCACGCGTCACGGAGCCCGATAGTGACCCGTTCCCAGTAAACACAGGGACCTCCGCAATCGGGCCGGACAGTTTCGGAGGTTCCAATAGCGGAGGAAAACCTGCAGACGCGGCAAATCCCGTGCAGTTTCTGGCGAGCGCTTTGCAGCAGGCGTTGCCAACCGCAATTTCACCCGGGCCTCGTATCGGAGTTCCGATAGCGACGTACAGTGGCTACGGCGATCAGATGAGCGCCAACGTTTTTCTACTGGCGTTGCGACAGTACGAGCAAGCGACTGGCATGCGCGAGAGCGCGGTGTTGGAGAGAGTTCTCCCGGTTGCTCTAGTCGGCCAGGCCGCCCGGTGGTACCGTTTGGTAGGCCACACGGCGAGCACCATGGACGAGTTTCGTAGGCTGTTCTGAGACGAATTCCTCCCGTATGACTATATACCGACTGCAGATGCGGAGGGAGTTGGAACTACGCACACAGGCCCCGGACGAATTGCTGGTGGAATACGTTCGGGCGATGCAGTAGCTTTTCGAGTATGCTGATCCGAGCGCTTCGAACACGGAGCGAGTGGAGCGGGTAATTCGACAAAGCCACCTTACCTTTGCACTTTATCTGCGGAGTTCACGCTGCAGAGACCTGAACGAGCTGGCCGCAGAATCACGCAGGGTTGAAGCCGAAATCTCGGCAGCCCGCGCGTACCGACCACCGCCGCCGCCATCGGAGTCCTTGGAACCAAGCTGCGCTTGGCACGGCAGCGGGCGCACGAACAGCGAGCACGCTGCGATGCCGGGTCGGTCCGCAGGTGCAACGGCGCCGTTCGAAATATCGGACCGCGCCCTCGATCCCTACGCACGCGGGTGGAGGACCGCGCAGGCAATACAGTCAAAAGGCTGGTGCAGCGCACAACATCACGCCCGATCAGACGATTACAGGCCAGTGCCGAAACTAGGAAGATCCGCTAGAAACGCGATCACGGATGGCCGTCCTCAGCCCGGTGCTTGGAGATCGGCGGAGCAGCCCCGCTTCGCACAACCCACGACGTGGAATACCGTACGTTGTTTCAACTGCGCCTAGACGGGACACATCGCGCGTGAGTGCCCTAACCAGCAAGGGAAACGAGACGGGCCGCCGATAACAGTGCCGGCGGCCAAGGCAACGGCCCGCGAGGCAAACACCATCGCGGCATCTTCTGTCTTTCGAGTCGGAGCGCAGAACAACGGGAATGCCCCCTTCATAGACCTCGCAATAGCGCGGACTAAGTTCAAAGCATTACTCGATACCGGGGCAAGCGCATCGATGATCGGAGACGAGGCCGTCTCCCACCTTGCGCAGAGAGGGGTCAAGTTGCGGCAGCGAAAACTACCTCTTCAATTGGCGTGCGGTGAGGCCTGCTCGAACGGCGGCGCGCGACTCGTCGTGCGCTAGAATCAGCGGCGGCAGAGGAAGCGATTCATTCATCTGGCTGGCCTCGCGGTCCCAGTAATCCCCGGCCGAGATTTCTTATCGAAGAGTGGCATTGTAATCGATTTCGGCAACGGTGGCTACCGGGGAAACCCGTTGGCGCCGCTCACGCCTTTCGCCGCACCGGCATTAGGAATCTTTTCGGCGAGAGCAACGCGCCTCGCGAGCGGCCGGAACCGCTGGCGGCGACTTGTCTACACGGATTTTCGCCGAGACCGGATCAGAAAAGGTGCGATCTCCTGGCGGACGCCGAGGATCTGACAGAGCGCGAGGGAGACCGCATCTTATCGTTCTTAAACGACTTCGATGAGATGTTCACAGACCGCCCAGGATGCACGAAGCTGGTGCAACACCGCATCGAGACGGGCAACGCGCAGCCTTGGAAATCCAACACTAGCCCGGTCAGCCCTGCCAAACGGGAGGCAATTGACGCGGCGCTACAGGAGCTGCTCGATGCGGGTATCGTCCGGCGGTCCACGAGCCCCTGGGGTTTCCCAGTCGTGCTCGTCCCCAAATAGGATGGGAGTTCCCGTCTTTGTGCGGATTAGCGGCGACTAAATACGGTCACGAAGAAGGATGCGTATCCCTTCCCAAGAGTGGACGAGATAGTTTCGAACCTCGGTAGAACAAAGTACCTCTCGACGTTGGATGCTAGCAAAGGCTATCTCCAAGTAGAGATGCGACCAGGCGACGAGTGCAAGACGGCATTTACTTGTCACAGGGGCCTCTACGAATTCGTACGGATGCCCTTCGGTCTCTCCGGAAGTCCGAGCACGTTTCAACGGCTGATAGACCGCGTACTCGGGGACGCCAAATGGCACCACGCGCTCGCCTATCTCGACGATATCGTCGTATACTCGCACACCTTCGAAGAGCACTTGGATCATCTTCGAGACGTCCTGGGAAAACTCCGGGCGGCCGGCCTCACACTCAACCCCGCCAAGGCGCAAATCTGCAGAAAAGAAGTGAGCCTACTCGGTTACCGGGTGGAACGAGGGCAGGTGTCCCCAGACCCAGAAAAACTTCGAGCAATCGTCGAGTTTCCAGAACCGCAAGACGTGAGTGGTGTACGCCGTTTTCTTGGGATGGTAGGCTACTACCGACACTTCATTCTCAATTGCGTACGCATGCAAGCCCCCTTGACAAAGTTGTTGAAAAAGGGCATGGCTTGGGAATGGGGGCCGGAGCAACGGGAAAGCTTCCGCCATATCGCGCAGGCCATCGCAGACACAGCCTCATTGAAGCTACCGGACCTAAACAGGCCCTTCGTGATCCAAACAGACGCCTGCAATTTCGGAATTGGCGCAGTACTCTTTCAGGCGGAAGAGACTGAGCTTCGCCCGGTGGCATTCGCGAGCCGCGCGATGACGCCGGCGGAGCGCAACTATTCAGTGACGGAGAAAGAATGTTTGGCAGTCATCTATGCACTCCGAAAATTCGAGATGTACGTAGAGGGAACGAGGTTCACGGTCGAGACCGATCATATGGCCTTGACGTGGCTGACCCGCCTCCGTGAGCCGAGCGGGAGGCTTGCGCGTTGGGCCCTGACCTGACAGCGCTTCGAGTTCAAAATCCGCTATCGCAAAGGAACCACAAACGTGGTCGCCGATGCGCTGTCACGGGCGCCGGTGAGAGACGCGCCGCCGGCCGGGCGCGAGGAGGAGGAGGGGGCGGCCGAGCCGCTCTCATCGAAGGGAAGCCGGGGAGAGGGGAAAACCCCGCCGGCACAAACCCAAGAGAACGTGCATCTCGTTGGCGTGAGACCGCCCCTCGAGATTGCGTTCAGCAGAGATCAGCTCATCAGCGCTCAAAAGGACGACGCTCACTGTCAAAACCTGGTCGCCAGCCTCAGAGAAGAGACGGACCCGAGAGACGAGTCGGAGAGCACCCAAAAACCGCCGGTACGACGGGGGGCGCGGACTCGGACGGTGAGCTGGAGAACTATCTGCTTGATGGGGACGGGGCTCTGCTGAATTACGTGCCAGGCAAGGAAGACTCAAACGAGAGATTCAAAGCCGTCATCCCACGCCAGCTCAGACGAGCGGCATTGCAGCATTACCTCGACACAGATGGCCATGGGAGCGCATCAAAGACATGGAAGAAACTGTGTCGGCTCGCAACCTGGCCGGGCATGAAGCGTGATGTATGTAAATACGTGCAAACCTGCCACGTTTGCCAAGCAAGGAAGCCGAGAGGCGGGAAGCCGCCCGGCTTGTTACAACCGATCGTGAGCACGAAGCCATGGGAACTCGTGGCGTGCGACTTGATCAGACCGCTGCCGCACAGTAAGAGAGGGCACAAATTTGTGCTAGTGATCACTTGCCACTTCAGTGGAATCGCTGAACTGTACCCACTACGAGCAGCGACAACGAAGGAGGTCCTGAAGAAACTATCGGAGACCTTCTGTCGCTATGGGTTCCCCGAGTGACTGATCACCGACAATGCATCGTATTTCACGTCGAAAATCTTCGGAGATACGTGTACAGCGATGGGGGTCCGACAGGTGAAGACAACGTGCTACCATCCTCAGTCGAACGTGACGGAGCGCCGGAATCGAGCTTGTGAAGCCACTACTTGGGGCATACGCCCAAGCACACAACGACTGGGAACGAGCACCTAGATGCGATCTCCTTCGCCCTAAGAACGAGTGAAAACCGTTCGACGGGTTTCACGCCAGCTTTTCTGATGTTCGGGAGGGATCTCCAGACACCGACGGACACAATCTTGGCCAAACGGACAGACACACCCGGAGCAAAAACAGCAATCGCCGAATATGCCTGGCAACTGCGTGATCGCCTGGCAAACGCCGTGATAGAAGCGAGTAGCAACCGTGAAGGGGCAAGGGCGAGTCAAAAGGCCGCCTACGACCGGGCGCACCGGGACATGGAATTCCAAACGGGGGACCTGGTCCTGAAACGCAATCACGCACTCAGCGACGCGATCACCGGGTTTGCGGCGGGGTTAGCACCCAAATGGGTGGGACCCTTAGAAGTGGCAGAGAAATTCTCGCGACTAAACTACCAACTAAGAGACCTGAACACAGGTCGTATCAGCGCCCCAACGCACGTCGGAGAGCTGAAGCGTTACTTCCGTAGGGAAGACACTGAGGAAGCGGCTGCCCCGGAGACGCGTAACCGCACATCGAGCGCTACACACCGCTACAACACCAGAAGCCAACGAGGGAGCGGCGGGCGGTGAGAGAGAGAAAAAAAAGTTTGTAGGGAGGCAGCGAAAGCGCTCTTCCTCAGGACTAGTTCCCCAGTTAACCGGCAGGGAGCGCTGAGTTCTCGACTACCCCGGATGTCCCCTGAGCCACAGAAGCCTCTCTGCCCTCTCTACCCTCGCCCTGGCCTTCGCCTTCCTGACACGAACGAGTGAACACGGCCGCTAAGAGCAGCGATGACGACAAACGTGCAACACCGGACCCCGACCGTCGGCCAACACCCGATGCCGGGAACATCTCAAGCCAGGCGGCGTGGACCCGGAGGCGGCCAGCGGACCGATGCAGCCGGAGGCGGCCCGGGCAACGCGCAACGAGCGGGGCGGTCACGCCGTCCCTGGCTCCACCGGCGACCACGAGGGCGCGAGGCCTACCGCGACGAGGGTGGTTTCGGATCGTCGAATCGATCCCAGCACCGGGGCGATAGAGAGCGAGTGCCCCGGGACGACGCTAGCCGGATGGAATACCCAAACCCACGACCAGCACGGGGACCGCGTCGGACCATCGCCACATGGACCGGTCAAGTGGGGGACCAGCCGCCCAGAGTTTATTCGAACGCGGCACCCTGGCGCGACCAGATGCGGGTGCCGTCCGCGCTCGCCTTGGAGAGTGTGCCACGTATCTTCAAGGGATGCACACTCCAAGACTTCGGGGCGGCCCAACCCGGTGTGGTCCTGGCCACCGATCCCGGGGCCAAATACTGCGAGGCCTGTGGCGGCCTCATGGTAAACCTCGCACGGCACGAGGCCTCGAGGCTGCACCGGGACCGTGTGAAGGCCGGGACCCCCAGGAAAGACCGGTCCTCCCACCGAGACGCGGCTGAGGTGCGGGCCCGAATGGCGCGGGACCCGGAATTCGCGGCGTTGGTGCTGGGACCGGAGCTGCCGGAGCTGCCGGAACCTAGCGCGGAGGGCGTAGACCTCGGACAGGAGGAGACCTTGGAGGTCGACCTCCTGGAGTTGTGAGCCCACCAGGCTCAGTGGGTAACTTGAGCCCAAGTTACCATCGGTCTTAAGGGGGGAGGGATGTGGGAATTAGGGAAACCGATAATTCCGCACGTCCAGAGGCGCGCCAGGAGACGCGAGTAGAGCAGACGCTCCTTGGACGGTTCTCCAGCTCGGGAAGGCCAGGTGGCTTCCCGGCGGCGCGATCTCACCCCCTCCCTTCGAACCGGTCAGATACGTAGACCGTCACGTGGCCGCGGAGTCCCGCGCCCATTGAACCGAGCCCAGAACGAGGCGGGGTGGTCGCGATCGGCGCGGCCGGCGCACGCCGGGGACAGAGGAGACGACTGCGAGCCGCGACGAAGGACGGAGCTCAGGTAACCATCTTGTTCCCTTCCTTTGTCGTGCCCTACCTCGTTCGACCACGCTCGACCCCGACAAACGTCGAGGTCGACTCTATAGCCTGCTTCCAAGCGAATTCCCCCTAGAGCAATAAACCCTGTTTGTACTTGTTACACTATCGTGCGTTGTCGTGTTTCTGCCAGTCCTGATACCGCCGAACCCCGGTAGTACAGGGCAAGCACAAGGGAGTTGGCCTAAGCCTTAGGGACAAAGGCGGCTTGAGAGAACCCGGAGACTACAAGCTTTATTTAGAAATATGTGCCAAGCAAGAAGTTTAACTCACATTAAAAATAAGTTTAAGCCCTCCTGTCTCTTTAGGTACTGGGCTCTTAGGGTATGTATGTGATCATGCTTAAAATTACTAGTATATTTCCTGGCACATAGTTATTAAAAAGCAGAGCAGAGTCAGACAAAGAAGTGCCTTCAAATTAACATATGGTGTTTCATGGCTAAAAAGGCACTTATCAACTTGTCAAACAAGTCTGAGAGCCTCTCTCCATAATATAATCAATTTAAAACAGTGAACCTTTCTGCAGGTAAATGATCTGCTATCTTGATTAGAAAGTTAAATCGCATTTTATATTAAATCAAAAGCAAGTTTGGCATTTTGCACTGTCTAGCTGTCGCTTTTTTTGATACTTAAACATGACATAGTACAGGTTAAGCTGGTAGCATACAAAGGACTGGTGAAGTATCACAATGCAATGCTTCTGGGGTTGGGTCAATCACTTTTCTTGATAAATCTTTATCAGACCCTAATTGGCTTGGGGCAATACTTCACATCAATAACAGGTCACCTTGGATACCTCATACAAAATTGAAAGTATCTTATCATGTGATCAAACGAGAATATTGTTACGGTGTTACCCCGCACCTCCACCAAAAAGATGTTACGGGGAGTATTTAATTAACCGTGAACGGCTAGCGCTTGCCTAGTCAAGACTGCACAGAGCGCACAGGTTCCAGCAGGTTTTCAGTCTGACAAGAGAGCCTCTGACCCAGCCCCACTACAACGTCTTTGTCTTTGCCATTGCTCGTGACAATATTGCCCCCTGTCTTAGAAGTGTTAACATACTGGTTGCACCAGAAAGTGCAAAGTGATTTGTAGAGGTTGCAAGCTCATCAGTGCATCTATAGCCTCAAGTAATTCTGAGCATCTGCGTTGATTAGTAGTTGATAAGCCACTACCCACAAAAAACAGTATTCAAGTAATGGTCAACCTAGCAAAAGGTGAAACGTGGCAGCCTAGTCAGAGGGTCAAGAAAAATAAGTTGATAAATTCTGATAAACCTCTGACTGAGATTATTGAAATAGATTGCGCAAAAACAGCACCGGTAAAATAAGAGTTATGGCAAATTTTTGCAAAGCAGCTCGCATACTGCTGGAACCCGCAGTATCATGCCTGTTCTGCATGCACATGTCACAACATAATCTCAGACACATGCGCCACCACACATCATCGTGCGATATCCTCAGAGTAAGGTTAAATAGCAGTCTGCATAACCTGCCTGCGATCATTCATTCGGCAGGTGCCAGCCAAGTGCTGATGGTGTTAGAGCCAAATTGAAGTTTGTTCTTGTATGGAAGCCTCGGCCCACGTTTTATCAATCCGAGCAGCAAAGCACACATCCTGCAGCATACACAAAGATCTGAAATTAGACTCTCTGCTGATGCTGTACAGTAATTTCCTGTAAAGAAACTAAATTACACAGAAAACCTTTTAGAATAGCGAACTCATCACACACTGGCTTGAACACATTTGCGCATCGGGGAAGCAAAGCGCAACGTACACTTTTGTTGCAAAGTATCACTCATGTATGAAATACTCGTGAATGGTGAAACAACAGAGTTAATTTGGGAGTTCTTACATAGTATTGACTACCTACAGTTAAGTTTCGGAAGGCTTAAGAAAACTAAGTAGTAGTAGAAGGAAACTGTGTACACTGGTGCTGAGAAACTGAGAATAATAGTGGCAGCTCATTAGGGACAAGTGCATACAGTTGAAAAGCCCGTTGGCTAAATGCTAGATATTTGAAGTGAAGTGATCCCTGGTCTTAACCCATACACAAGTACTGTGAAGATCAGAGAATGTAATGTACATTGGCTTACACTGATCATAATGATGTGTAGAGGCCGGACCTTTAGGCATTAAAAAGCGCGTTTTACGCACCAAAAATAGGCAAGCAAAACAACGTTTTAGGCCTCCAACGTCGTAAATATAGGCGCAATAAATTTTTACATAAATGCATATAATTTCAAACGAAGACGTGCGCGGCCTATATCTACGATAGGAAAACAAGAAATGTTATTGTCTATGATGGCACAAAGGCGCCAACAGTTGAACATAGCCGTGAAATTGTCCCATAAAACTGCTGGACTAATGACGATCAATTGGCTTCATTCAATAAGCACACTGCTCATATTCATGTTCAATGGCCAGTGTACTCGAGCGTCGCATATAATGAATCAGGCATGAAAAAGAATACTTGAAAGCTGGGAATACCGATTAAAAAAAAACGAGAATTTTATGTCTGCCTGACGCAATTAAATTAAGACGCAACAAAAACATACAAATAACAAATGCGAGAGACTACTATTTATTAAGAAATTTGCATGTTCTTACATGAGGACTGTTAGGTACAACTCCTCGCAATTTTCTCATATACACTGACATTATCCGAATTGTACAGGTCAGACGTCCCAACACTGCCCAATAAAGTTCCGCCCATTTAAAGTGCACGTGTTTGAAGAAATATGTTTCCAGAGCCCGCGGAACGTAGTCGAAGAATCACTGTGAAGATTGTGTAAACAATAGCAAACTACCACCATCTCCAGATTTTCGGATTCAAAATTGTGTCTCTTGTCACTGAGAATGATCTCGTACGCTGAGAAGGAACGCCCAATGGCGGTGAACACCTTAAAAAGTAAATTACAAGCAAGACAAAAGCAGCGTGCACATCACATTTTTCTATCTTCATTCGCTCTTCACTCTCCTTTCCCCTGACGGCTCTCCGAGGTTTCGCATTCGCCAACCGCTCGCGCAATATCAGCGCGTCGGTGTATGCTGGCCAGCGCGTCTCATTTCAATGCTGCTAGCAGTTGTTTTCCTGGAGTTGGTTGAACTAAAGGACTAGGTTGAACCCCATAGAGTTCCGAACAGTCAATGTTGCCCGGTAACATGAATAACGGTCTCTAACTGCACTCGAAAGCGAAACTTGGGGCCAAATAGTGTTTATATAGGCGCCAAAAGGGAAAGTAGGCATTTATAGGCATTTAGGCACAAACGCCAAAATAGGCGTTTATAGGCACTACAAAAACACTATAAAAGCCCTTCTTAACCTCTAATTCGTGCTCATATATCAAAGTGGGGCGATAGGAGCGCAAGGAACAAAAAAGGCATTTGCCTAAAATCCGGTCTCTAATGATGAGGTCCCGCCATTCACTAAAGCCAAGAGACAATATGTCCAGCCGTCTATACAGTGAAAAGAACAAAATAAGAGGGTATCAGGTCAGTTGAAAGACAGATATGCAATTACAAATGAGGTGAACGACACTTATTAATTAATAAACGACAATCAGTAGTTATTGCACTCCCAGATAAAGTACGTACTAGGCTACAAGTTTTGCAGCTTATTTTTAACAAAGTACCAGTGCAATTTTTACATCAGCAGCCGACTGCATTTGGCATTGTATAGAACAAGTACGCATTGTGGTGGGAATGCTACAAGCTGTATAGTGGCATGCGGGCGCGCACACAGCTGTAACGTACCAATCGTACCCATGCATGCAAGAGCAAACGGACACAAAATAGGGCGAGTACAGTCTGGCTCAGGATTATGAGCAGCCTGTCCTCTCTGAATGCTCTCCCTTTGGTTGTTTCGTGCTACGTTAACCATAAGGACAAGCAGAACCTCCGTATAAAAATAAAGCTGACAAAAACCGGCACGGCAGAAGAGCCTCACCATCAATAATTGGTGAACACCTAAAAAAATTCGGACATTGTTGACGAGAAATGAAGTGCAAAGTATTCCACTTACCGGAAAAAGTGCTATCCTAACGTGCGACGTAAAAATGCGCATCAATAACGAAGACGGCGAACACACGTGTCGCCATTGTGGTAGTAATCCGTCGGCGAAAACACACAATACAGCCGATGTCACAAAGCACTGATGCTAAACACATGGTAAACAGCGTCGGCACAGCTAAATGACTCCAGCTGATGTCAAATAAATATATGGAACAGCGTAGAACGGCACACAACTAGTACAACGTACGAACCCACGAACGAGACAATGCGTACACCAGCCTTCCTGCTTCCCAGAGTTGCCAGCACGGAATGGGAGGCTGGAAAAATTTAGAGCCTGTCTACTTGACTATACGGCCAAAGTGATCGCCCCGCGGTGGCTGCTCTGTGACATCGATCACTTTAACACCGGCATTTCGCGCCAGCTGTCAGCTCATGGAGGAAGGAGAAAAAACTCCATGTGTTAGCTCCTGCATACAGCGCGAGCGTGGAATAATGGTTTCCAGGCGTCGTACATGTGTGCGCACTGGGTTGAAAGCAATAACACACATTTGATTGCTGAAGTTCCGGTGTGAAATTATTCAACAATGAAGCCAGCTTGTTATGTTGCTTCTTACCAGTTCGTTTATCTGTGGCGTCTGTTGTTCGTTAACGCCGATGGTAACCATAAATTTAACATTCCGTTTGGCATTTTATGCACTTTTAGACAAAAACATCTAAAAACTTTCTCGAGTTAGACATTCTGAATGCGTTTAACAAAATATACTCTGGTAACATTAGTAGTGAGTTGTTACCGCAGATAGGACATATACTAGTATACTTTAGGCACTTAAACTATGTTTAGAAGAAATTCTATTTGTAGTCTTGTCGTAGACCAAGACGTCTATAGCTGTTTTTAGCCGTTTCAGTACGTTTTTAAGAGGGTTTGTATTTCGTGGGTTCCACCAGTTCGATTGAAGTTAGTGCAAAAAACTCACGTAGAACAAATGCTGAGTTTGCATTACCGTGTTGCGAAAGCCAACGAACAACTCTTGCGAGAGATTTGGTCTCATGCAGCACACACGATCTCCCAGGCGCTGCAGGACCGCCCCGTAGAAAGTTTCAGTGACAGTTGAACCTTCAGTGAAAATTCATCATCATCAGCCTATATTTATGTCCACTGCAGGACGAAGGCCTCTCCTAACGATCTCCAATTATCCCTGTCTAGCACTGGCTCATTCGAACTTGCGCCTGCACATTTCTAAAATTTCATCAGCCCAACTAATTTTATGCCGTCTTCCACTGGGCTTCCCTTCTCTTTGTAGCCATTCTGCAACTGTAATGGTCCACAAAAATTCCACCCTACGCATTACATGGCCTGCCCAGCTCCATTTTTTCCTCTTAATATCAACTAGAGTATCGGCGATCCTCGTTTGATCTCTGATCCATACCGCTCCTTCCTGTCTCTTAACGCTATGCCTTCCATTTTTGGTTCGATTGCTCGTTCGTGCTCCTTAATTGTTGTCGAACGTCTTTGTTAACCTCCAAGCTTTTGCCCCATATGTTAGCACCGGTAGAATGCAATGATTGTACACTTTTCAACCACAGCGGTAAGCTCCCACTCAGTAATTAGTAATGCCTGCCGTATGCACTCTCACCCATTTTTATTCTTTTGCAAAGTTCCTTCGCATAGTCCGGGACCCATAAGAGTAATTGACCTAGATAAACATACTCCTGTGCAGACTCTAAGGCTCACTGGCGATCATAATTTCTCGTTTCTTTGCCAGGCTATTGAACATTACCTTTGGCTTCTGCATATTAATCTTCAACCCCACTCTTGCACTTTCTCGGCAAAGGTCCTCAATCATTTGCTGTATTTCGTCCCCATTGTTGCTGAACAGAGCAATGTCATTTGCGAACCGAAGGTTGCTGAGATATTCGCCGTTGATACTTACTTCTGCTAATTCCCAGTCAAATAGCTTGTGTACTTCTAAGCAGGCAGTGAATAGCCTTGGAGAAATTGGGTCTTCTGACCTGACCTCTTTCTTGATAGGTAACTTTCTACTTTTCTTGTGGAGAACCAAGGTAGCTGTGGAATCGTTGTAGATATTTGCCAAGATATTCACGTATGCCTCCTGTTCACTTGATTACGCAATGCCTCTATGACTGCTGGTATCTCTACTGAATCAAATACGTTTTCATAATCCATGAAACTATCTATCTATCTATACTATCTCGGGCGAACTATATCGGGCGAACCTATCTTATTATTTATTTACAAAATACTGCAGGCCCATGCGGGCCCAAGCAGGAGGGGCAAAATTACAACAGAGCATTCAGGATTACAATACAAGCATACAAGCACCCAAAAGAAAACAAACCAAAACGCTCACATATCTGTTGTGATATTAACAGATTAAAGATTGATCAGGTCTATTGAGTCAGTGCTGTTTAGCAATAATAATGTTACTGCGTTCCATTCTTCAATAGTAAGGGGGAAAAGGAAAATTTTAAAGTGTTAGTTCTTGTTTGATAGGGAGTTAAAGATTCAGAATGGTGATGTCTGGTTACTCTTGTAGTTAATGTGCGTATATATGGAGCAGGATCGATCGAGAGCTTGTTATTTTTGAGGAGGAAAAGAAGTTTAAGCCTTAGAAGTTTCCACCGTAGTTGTAATGTCTGTATACCATGATTGCGCATGATAGTTGTTGGTGAGTCGCTTATACGGTACTTAGAAAAAATAAACCTAACTTCTTTCCACTGAATCATTTCTAGTGCATTAATACTATATTTATTATGTGGATCCCAGACTGTGCATGCGTATTCCAATTTCGGCCGAATGAGTCATTTGTATGCATGAAGTTTAGTTTCCGGGGGCGCTTGTTTTAGTTTATGACGCAGAATACAGAGTTTACGAAATGAGGCAGCACATACATTAGAGATATGTGAATTCCAACTTAAGTTGTTAGTTATTGTTACACCTAAATATTTATATTCATTCACTTCAACGAGATGATGAGTAGGAAGATTATACGGAAACTTCCACCTATGTCGTTTCTTGGTTATTTGCATGTATACTGTTTTTTCTTCATTCAGCTGCATGCCCCATTGTTTACACCATGAATAAATGCTGTGAAGGCTAGTATTCAAAAGTTCCTGATCCTCTCGGGAAGCAATCTCATGAAACAAAATGCAGTCATCCGCAAATAAACGAACTTAACTGCACTGGTTCAGTAACAACGTTAACAATATCATTAATAAAAATCAAAAACAAGAGTGGTCCCAGTACGCTACCTTGTGGTACCCCCGAAGTAACTGGCAAACAACGCGAGTGGTGACCATTAACAGTAACCGACTGTACGCGGTTTGCCAAGTATGCGGAAGCACAGCGAACGCACGGCTGAGTGCAACTCTGCTTTTTCTCAGATGGTGACACAAGTCCTGTGCTTGGGTGGAATTTTCCAAAGTTTTCCTGGCTGCACAGAGGCTACACACGTCACTGACTGTTCATCGACTGACGCTTCGGCGTGGCGCTGCGGACTGTTCTGCAAAACAGATATAGCCTGGACGCTCCGTGGATCTTCGTAGTCGGCAGCAGCGGCAGCACAGCGAACGCACGACTGAGTGCAACTCTGCTTTTTCTCAGATGGTGACACAAGTCCTGTGCTTGGGTGGAATTTTCCAAAGTTTTCCTGGCTGCACAGAGGCTACACTACGTCACTGACTGTTCATCGACTGACGCTTCGGCGTGGCGCTGCGGACTGTTCTGCAAAACAGATATAGCCTGGACGCTCCGTGGATCTTCGTAGTCGGCAGCAGCGGCAGCACAGCGAACGCACGACTGAGTGCAACTCTGCTTTTCCGCAGGTTGGTAGTTCGTTCAATAGCGCTATTTAAAAGATTGTTTTTGCTACTGCTGCTGCCGCTGCTGCCACCATTAGAACAGTTGCTTTTGTGGTAGTTAAGCATTTCTCTAAATTCAACAATGTCGACGAAAGATGTTTGTGCTTCCTGTGAAAGTGGTTTTGACTCCCGGGACCAGTCGATTCAGTGTGCGGAATGCTCTGCTTCTTATCATTTCAGAACATGCTCCAGCCTTACAGAAAAACAATACAGGAGCAAAAGCATAGCACTTAGACAGAAATGGGCGTGTCCTACGTGTAAGGCCGCAAAGAACAACGATGGTGTTCGAAGCGACACGGCTGTCAGGAATGAAACTGCTGAAGTCAGATTACTTTTGTGCACCATAAATCAGAAACTGGACGGATTGATGCCACTGAAAGAGACTGTGTTAAATATTGAAAGAGCAGTTCAGATGATGTCAGAAAAATATGAGGAGCTTCTGAATCGGTTAGAGAACCAGGAAAGACAGACTAAGGAAATTCACAAAAAAGTGGATGCCATTGAAGTGCAGTGTAAGATGAATGCTGATGAGAAAAAGGCTCTGCAGGTGGAGCTGAATGATCTTGAGTGGCGGAACAGAAAGCTAAATTTGGAGTTCCATGGAATCCAAGTGACTGAAAGCGAAAACCTGCTGCAAAAAGTAAACAACTTGGCTGCTGTGATGAATGTGCCGAAACTGTCAGAAATGGAGGTTGCCGCCATTCATCGTCTGCCAGCGAAGCCAGGGAAAATTCTCGGTATAATCGTGACGTATGTGAGACAAGCAGTTAGGGATCAGTGGCTAGAAAAGCGGCATAAATTGAAGGAAGAAGGTTGTCGTGCGATTGTGCTGGAAAATCTAACTAGCTGCAACAGGCAGCTGCTTAATGCCGCGAAAGAGTAGGCGAAGGAAAACGGCTTTCAATATGCGTGGCACAGAAACGGAAAGGTCTTCGTGCGCAAGACAAATGGCGAACGTGCCATCGTCGTACGTAACACGAACGACTTTCCCGTATAATGTCGCACCGGTCATCTGTGAACACTTGTCATTTTATTTACCATAGATAAAACACAAAAGCATGTGTTTCTCTCGCAAGAATTCAACGTTATCGGTTCCACTGAACATAAAGGATCTTTGAAATGTTTGCATCTAAATGTTCGTTCCCTTAATAATAAGCAAGCTGACTTCCAGCTTCTTATCGATGGATTTTCATTCTCGTTCGACGTCGTATTCCTTACTGAAACATGAGGCAAAGATAAGGATGACGCACCCCCTTTGATTTGGTATCAGTCATTTAGTTTAAACCACCCATTGCGCCGTGGGGCTGGTGTTATGCTATTACTGAAAGAAGATATGCATTGTGAACTGATCCCTGATTTTTGTGTTACATGCAATGACTTTGAAGTTCTTACTGCTCGCGTAGGTAAATATCTATTTTCAGTGTGTTATAGGCAACCAAACAGAAACCCTGATAGCTTTTTTTGCTTCTATGAAAAACTCTTGCTTTTTCGTCGGAAACATGTATTATTTAGTATCAGCAGGAGACTTCAACATAGACATGTTAGATCAATCTACGTCACAACAAGCCATGAACACGCCGATTCTCTCAAATGGCTTCGATAGTGTTATTAATTCACCGACTAGAATTACAGAAAATAGTGCAACTTTATTAGGTTTGTTCGTTACGAATATAAACCGGAACACCGCCTTTACAGGAGTGCTGTCCGATGATATCAGCGATCACCTTCCTATATTTCTTTTCATAAAAAAATTTAGTTCGCGAGTATGTCGGAAACAGACGGTTACCGTTCAAGATATATCCGAGTCTAGCCTTGAAACCTTTAGAAATGAGTTGCTTAATAGTAACTTGGACGAGATTATTTCGATAAAAAGCGTAGAACAAGCGCATATACATTTTTAGAAAAAATTACAAACATTTACAAACAACATTTCCGAGAAAAACAAATTCGTTTGAATAAAAAAACCCGTAAACCATGGATGACCCCTGACCTGCTAAATAAAATTAAACATAAAAATGAACTCTACCATAAGTTCATTGTAACTAGGAACTTTACCATTCTAAAAGAATATAAGGTGTACAGAAATCGTTTAAATAAGGAAAGTAGAAAACGCAAATCGCAATACATACACAGAGAAATAGAAACTAGCGCAGATAACTCTCATGCCTTGTGGAAAAAACTGGACTTGTTTCTTAACATGAACACGCCCCGCCAGAGTGTTCAAAACATCACAGTCAACGGACGCAACATATCAGGAGTCGAACTTGCAAATACTTTCGATGACTACCTAGTGAACAATGCATATGATGTGACGTCTAATGAGTTTATTCAATTTCTTGCTGATCCAAATTCTTCCTCTATGTTTTAAAGCCTGTTTCAGAACAAGATGTTTATTCAGTATTTTCGCAACTTAAAAATAGTTCCTCTCGTGATATTGATGGCATAAAAATCAGGCATATCAAATATGTGCTGGATATTCTTGTGCCTTGTATTACTCATATTTTTAATCTTTGTTTGTCGAACACAGTCTTCCCCGAAAGAATGCAGATAGCGAAAGTTAGTGTTTTGTTTAAAAAAGGTGACAAAAATGATGTAAGAAACCATAGACCCATATCTATTCTATCAGTATTTTCTAAAGGATTAGAAAAGCTTATGCAGCGTCAGCTATACAAATTCTTCGAAAATCACAATGTAATCTCACCTACTCAGTTTGGTTTTAGAAAACACCGGTCCACAGAAATGGCATTACTGGAGCAAAAGGAATTCATTTTGTCTCAATTTGAAAAAAAAAACATGTCGTCTTGGACATGGACTTTACATGTCGTCTTGGACATGGACTTTAGCAAAGCTTTCGATAACATTCAACACTCTACATTATTTGAAAAGCTACACTGCTATGGAATTCGTGGTCATGCGTTGGACTTGTTTAAAAGTTATTTGAAACATCGGAAACAGGTAGTTGAAATGAATCGTAACTGTTAGACGTTAAAGCCAATAACTAAAGGTGTGCCACAGGGAAGCATCCTTGGTCCTCTTCTGTTCATTGCCTTTATAAATGATTTAATACGCATTTATCCTGATGCTATGTATGTTCTATATGCTGATGATGTCAGATATTTATTTCTGCTGCAAACAGCGAAATACTTCAGCAAAAGATGAACCAGATTCTTGCACAACTAAAAATGTGGTCATGTTCCCATAATTTAGGTATAACCACTAGTAAAACAAAGGCGGTACTATTCAGACCAAAGAACAAACCGGCCAACGATAATTTACATCTTGTGTACGGTGATACCGAAATAGGGTTAGTAAATCATATAAAAATTCTAGGAGTTAACATTTTCAAGTAATATGCTTTGGAACGAACATATCAACGGCGTGTTGGAACAGTTATCGCACGTTGTGGGCATGGTACACCGTTGCAAAACAGCGTTACCATATAATGTAAAGCTTTTACTGTATAAATCACTTTTTTATTCACACCTTACCTATTGTTTTTTGGTATGGGGCACTACAACTTACACAAACCTACAAAAGTTATACTTGATGCAGAAGAAATACATAAGAATACTTTCCAATTTGCCGTATGATGCCCACACGCGTGGCTTGTTTGAGCGGGCTGGGATATTACCCGTTCATAACCTGTATGCATTTATATTGACTGTAGCAGTCAGACGCGAAGTCAAAGAAAATAGACATTTTTTACATGACCTTTCCAACCTACAGCAAAACGTTACATCGCTTGACACACGAAAGACACGTGGAAAGTAAAAACACCCAGAACAAATTACTCAGAAGGTAAACTATCGTACATTCTTCCCAAACTACTTAACAAATATGTGAAAGCCTGTGTTGATCCCTACAAGTGTACACTGCCTAAACTACGTGAGTTACATATGTTTGGAATCTAAGTTGCGTTACTGCTATGTATGTCTTTTTGTTTTTGTTTGACTAAAGTGGGCTATGCTTCTTGTAGTATGTACTACACAAAGGTAGCTGCGGGCTCTTGTCAAGCTGCCTCTACAAAGAGCAGCTTTTACCCGCAGCTTTCCTGTCAGTGAACTGATGAAAATAAAGATTATTATTATTATTATTATTATTATTATTATTATTATTATTATTATTATTATTATTATTATTATTATTATTATTATTATGAAAGGTGGGAGGCCAATGTATTTTAGCTTGAAAACTAACTTTTGATGTGAAACAAGGTCAAATGCTTTTCGAAAGTCCAAAAAAATTACGTCAGTTTCACCAGACTTGTCCATAACACTTGCAAAATTGTGAATTACTGTGGTTAGTTGTGTGACTGTAGAAAGGCCGTTCCTAAACCCATGTTGAAATGAAGACAGAATGTTGTTATCTGTTAAAAACGTGATTAGCAATAATATGTTCAAGCATCTTACAGCACGAAGAAGTCAGAGATATAGGACGATAATTTGAAATCAGCGGATTGTCACCTTTCTTGTGTATGGGCACCACACGAGCCTTTCGCCAGTCAGCTGGTACATTCCCAGAAGATATCGATGCGCGAAAAATGCATGTAAGGAATGGGGCGAGCACTTCAGCGTAACGACGAAGGAACGCATTCGGAAGCCCATCAGGACCGGGTGATGTTTTAGTCTTCAGGTTAAGAAGCATAGCCACAATACCCTGCAGCGACACAATATCTTGGACATCAGAGCAAGATACAGGAGTAAGACGGACTCTTTCAGAAGGGATGGAAAACACGCTGTGGAAATACGAGTTAAAATGTTCCGCAATGGCCTCCTTGTCAACAATTTGAACACCATCAATTTGTATCTCGTCAATCGACTTTTTCTTCCGATTCAAGAAGTCCCAGAACTTCTGAGGGGATTCGTTTAAACAATTTGGTAAGGTATGTTGACAATAATGCCTTTTGGAACGTTTCAACGCCTCATTAAATGCCGTTCGAGTAGTTTCAACAATGTTTGCGGCTGCTCCTCTTTTTTTGATGCGCTTAAGTTTTCTTTTTAGGTGTAAGACCTCTCTCGTGATCCAGGGATTCGATTTTCTTGTTTTCTTTGTTTTGATTGGTATGAAATTGTCAAGGACAGTAAGTGCATATCTGTTTAAATTGATCCCAAAGTACATTAACATCTGAGCCTTGAAAGCTGTTGAATTTTATTTCAAGATAATCCAGAACACTTTCATCCCGGGCACGAGAAAAATCTTTTACAGAAACTATTTCGGAGGAAGCAATACAAGTTTTTTTCAAGGTTACATGATAACAACACCATCGCATGATCAGAAATACCGAGATTCACAGAGACTGTACATTCTTCAATTGTCCTAGTAACAAAAGCAAGATCTAAGATTGAAGAGGACGCATCACAAACTCGTGTAGGCTCTGTTACTACTTGTCGCACATCCAGGTTTAGCATACTGTCAAGCAAGAATCCAACATCAGAATGTCGATCTGTATTTGAGAATGGATAGCGCCAGTCAACAGAAGGTAAATTAAAATCGCCAACTATCATTACTTGTCCTGTGGTCTTCGTTCCTTTCTCGTCTTTGTTCATTACGCGCTGTTACGTCATACCTTCGCTCAACTATGAACCAACTAGCCCTCATCAAGTTGTTACTAATCATTACTTCTTTGCAGGAAAATGACCCTAAATGGTCGCGTAGATCCTTCAGAAATCGAGGTGGTGCATCCGGTGCTCTATAAACAGCAGACAACAATAAAGTGCGCCCTGAACAGAACAATTTCAAAGTAAGACTATCGTGATTTTCTATCTGACGTAGCAGTGATGTTCGAATGCCATGTTTTATCAAGACAGCCACACCGCCGCCTCTATTTACAAATTTGCAGTGGAAACCAGGTGAACAGACAACTTTCTCAAACCAAGTGCTTCTGATTTCGTTGCTAACAGTCATTTGACGGTCACTGAGCACAAGAAAACTTACACGATACATGTTTTAATTCTTCACATGAGATGGAGGGGCGTCCTGATTTTGAATCGTCCATGTGGTCTTCACGGCTTCCTGAAAACGCTGGACCCAATTAAGGACAATGCTTTTTTTTCTTAAGGCATCTTTTTCATGGGCCGTTTTCATCGTTAGCCGAGTCTCCGAATCCTGCTTGCCTAATTTCACAAAACATTTCATATTCATCCTTCCGTCTGTGTGTTCGTCGATCTCTATTTTGAAAAGACATGGCTGCACAAGTGCACATGTAAAATTCGACTTGCTCATACAGCCGGGCGGCTCGCATCAGAGGTCAACCGGGGTCCGTACAGTGGAGAAAGTGAGAGAGTGGTGCCGCTACACCATCTCTCACTTTCTTGCTTACTCATTGCATGAACTTTTGGTACAGACCTCACATATCGCTTTCGTCCTATAGTGATGTCACTGGCCCAACGACTCGTGCTGTACACCCGCCTGATATTTTGTTTGCATTTTGATCGAGTTTGTGAATGTTGTAAAGGAGAAATATAAACATTGCATGAGACTAAAGTGACCAGCGGCATGTACAAACGTGAACATTGCTTGCGAATACACAATGCATGAGATGAAAATAAAGAAATTGTGCGCATTGTATATTGTTTTATTGCATTTCTTTACCTGCCTAACCAAACTTCACATAACATATAGATAAATTTAAATTGTTCCACATCGCTTCACAAAATGTACGTTGGATCGGCACAGTATTCTTGGTCGGACTTCCGACGTTTCTGTTCATTTCTCGCGAAATTTCTGGTTATAAAACGCACTCACAGCAATCAAGTGCTAGCATATGCATACTTTCTACGTTAGACTTATGCGAAGAAATGCGTAACTCTTTCCTCTTGTTGTGAAATATACATGTCCGGTCCGACAACCAAGCACATGCGCTCAGTCACATTTTCTCTGAGCACTTCTCTGGTGCTCATTGAGCATGCTCAGCATGCGTTCTGCCTAATAGGATGAAATTTCTGTGGCTGAATCAAACTGATACCGCATTTACTTTAGGCTTTTTCAGCGGTGTACAAAAAAGCAGTAATACGGCTGAATGATGTTAAAGAAGTAACTTTGGGTGCACTCTACATGCAGTAGTGTTTGTTTGTAGCTCGGTGATGGAAAACATTTGTTGAGTTCCGGTTAACAAGCTGTATCCCCCTGAGCCATTAGGCGTAACCGGATTGCGAGGTTGCTTCGCACTCTCTTGCTTTTTTAAGGCGAAAGCCTTATATGTCTCATCGTTCAGTCGACCTTTAACGTTCTTGAGTGAAAACCGTGTCGTCGAAGCGAAATCATACACTATGACAACTCGATGTAGTAATTCACTTACTACACAAACCCAGTATTGTGTCTTACCTAAATACAAACGATCACGCAACAATTTTGATGGCGTGCGGTTCACCGTCGTCATCGTCTCCGATGAGTAAGCAAGCAACGCTCACGCAACAATTCTGATGGTGCGCGCGTCACCGTCGTCATCGTGTTAATTAAGATGGTGTTAAATCATGCACTCTAACCCACGACCAACGGTAGGAGTCGAACCCACCACCTTTGGCGTTGAAGCGGAGTTTATTAAGGCACAGGTAATTATTATAGAGTTAATCAAGGTACTCGAACCCTAGACCTTTGGTGTTATTAGGGCGAGGCTAATTATGGCATAGCTGAATAAGGTAGTGTAAGTTAAGGCACTCAAACCCGCGACCTTTGGTGGAAAAAGAAGTTATAAGAAGTGTCAACGCATTTGAATAAAAAAACACCGCCCAAGCACTCCGTGCAGGCGCTTAGCCAACGAAGCTGAAACGGGCGGCGCCGGTGTTTAGCAGTTGGTTAATGCCGACGCTGTATTGATACGTTTCTCAATTATTGGTTCCATGTTTGTGTTTCTAGTGGAACGCAAGCGCCAATGGCGGGCGGATGCTGCTAACCACGACGCCGAGCTAACTCGAGATATCGAACGCATGCGACAACGGCGACCCGATAAGCCGGTGTTGCGGGCAGAGCAGGTACGACGCCGAGAACGGCGTCATTAACAGCACTGCCAATGCCGCGCGCGTTTGGGTGCGACGTAGAGAACGATGCAACTGACTGCGCAGCCAATGCAGACGTTTAGCGAAACATGGGACGAGCGGTTTTTCGTTTCACCTAGCCATATACAGCTTTCGCTGTAAAATGTCAAGTAATTAAATGAATGTCTCTTGAGAGCGCAGGCTTTGTCACCCTCTTTGGCGTATGTTAATGTGACTGGCAACTTTTTGCCTTTAATGGTAAAAAAAACTAAACATTTAAGCAATTAAGGCTGGCATTAAGTGGCTATGCATATGATAATCCTCAGAAACACTGTTTAAAAAGCCACAATGGCAGCTTGTCCTGTTTATTTAATCAGGTTACGATAATCGCTATGCCGTTTCATCAAGCTAACGACACTGCACAAAAGGGCGAAATTCAATATCTTGCCGAACTCAATGTTTTGACCTGGTGGCTCATAGACTATCGCGTCAGCAATGTTCACGCAACACTGTTTAATTTATGTCTCATTTCTTAGCTTTCTTTTATTTATTTATTTCATTTATTTATGTAAACATATACTGCCACCTTGCATAGCAAGATATTCCAGGAGTGAGTGCATATATATGTCAATCAATTGAAGAATACATTCTAGGGGCAAAAATAGAACAAACAAATGTAGATAATTGTTACACAGCATGTCCTTCACATTGTCCGTTGTGTTCTTGCGTTCGGCTGAGGAAAAATGTTGTGATCAGCTTCTAACCATGATTGTGCCAACTGCGTCTGTGTGGTTGGTCACCACTGCTGTCTGTCCGAGGTGAGTGGTGTAAATATCATAGGAAGCCTTGTGTCACTTCAACAAAGCGCCGAGCAACCCGCGCGCCTCTGGCGTATAGAGGTCGGGGCTAATGTTGGCGGCGAGACGTTACGAGTACTGTGGATTGGTCGACGATGGTGGCTTAGGCTAAGCACCGATAAGTGCTACAAGAGAATCGGGGCCGGTATCGGCGCAGTAGGTCATGGCCGTACCTTGAGGCTTGAGGATTTTCAGGTGTTGTGTTTAGTGCAACAGCGAGAGCAGACCCGCTGGCAATGCGAACCAGGCTTGCGCCTATCTATATCCCAAAGGCAAAGCAGTGGTCACAAGGGACAAATAATACGTTACCGTTGACAATGTCATCAAAGATAACAGCTTGCACAACCTCTTGACATGTAGCAAACACTCAGTCTTGAGAAGTCACAAAACGAATGTGTCGGTCGCCATAGTCAGAATGGCCGTGTTTGTCAGGCGTGAAATGCCTGACAAACAGACAGACGCATACGATAGAAAGTGCCATTGGGAAATCAGTGGATGCTCTCACGAAGACCCAACTGCAATCGAAATGAGAAGACGTCCACCGTCGATAAAAATCAGTAGCCCCTCCCCTGTCGAGGAATGGGGGGGGGGGGGGGGCGTATGCCATGCTTGTGTGCTTCTTCAGTGCTCCTCCGATCGAATGGCACTGACGAGTACCACGTTGTGCTCGAACCACAACCGGTCCAGCGCACTGCAGCTGGCTCCGAAGTTCCGGTTGAGAAACTCGCGTTGAAACCTGGCCATCACACCGGGGAAGTCGGCGCTAGCGTAGCCGAGGCGTGCAACACCGTTGTCGGGGTCGTGGAGGGCAAGACGACGCTGACATTTGGCCTCAACATCGTGCTCCCTCAACTCGGGGTCCGCGGCTCTTCGCTGACGTTTCGCCTCGGCTTCAGAAGCCCTCACGCTAGAATCGGCATGGCGACGGCGAGCCCTTTCCCGAGTGTGCTCATTCTGGATGGATTTCCAAAAAATTGCTTAAAATTTATTATGTCCGTTACGTAAGACAATCAGTAGCTCATACCCCCTTAAGCAATCGCTCACACACCCGTAAACGCGGCCTCCCCATTACGACGACAGAAGATAAACGAAATTCTACGCTAGAATGGTTACAGGCAACGCATCCAGCTGTGGAAACAGACGACGACAACGAGGAACGCGGGAGTAGTGGCACGAGCACATGCCTAGCACGAGCCAACGAGCCAGCTGAGGAAAGAAGACGACGATGCTCGAGCAGCTCTGAGAGCAGCTGGTTCTTTAGGTGTACAACGTATACAATGTATACCGTATACAACGGTATACGTTGTAGACGGTATACGATTATACGTTGTATACGTTGTATTCGGTATACGGCTTGTATTCGTTGTATACAAAGGTATACAACGTATACAAGTTTCGCTTGAAAGACACGCACAGTCCATTGCGCGGACGGGCAAATAGCGGCTGCCTTGGCTCCCTGCATGCTTGGCAACGGCATATGAAATTTTCGAACACGGCAGCACACGTTGGCCTGGATAATATAAATAGATGCTCCCTTGTCAAATAAGGCTTCAATTGGCATACCTTCATGACATGGTTATGCCATATCAGGCTAAGGCTATCCGACTAAAACTTTATGGAGGAATTGTAGTCAGTCCGGTCGACGCAGTTCCTCCACCTAACACTGCGCAACTTAGTTTTCCGAGCACCCGCCGGGGTGGCTCAGTCAGCTAAGGCGTTGTGCTGCTGAGCACGAGATCGCGGGATCGAATCCCGGCCTCGGCGGCCGCATTTCGATGGAGGCGAAATGCAAAAACGCCCTTGTGCTTACGTTGTAGTGCACGTTAAAGAACCCCAGGTGGTCAAAATTAATCCGGAGCCCTCCACTACGGCGTGCCTCATAATCAGAACTGGTTTGGCACGTAAAACCGCAGAAAGAAGAAGAAAGTTTTCCGAGCGGGCAGCAGGGTCTTCAGTGGCAGGGTGAAGTGGAGATACAAAAGCCGGCAGATCCGACGCTATGTGGGAA
Source organism: Dermacentor silvarum (assembly GCF_013339745.2). Taxonomy (NCBI): domain Eukaryota; kingdom Metazoa; phylum Arthropoda; class Arachnida; order Ixodida; family Ixodidae; genus Dermacentor; species Dermacentor silvarum. The sequence continues at coordinate 31,376,081 of NC_051155.1, forward strand.
TCGATGTTGTGCGAAGCATTGTGCGATGAGGAGACTAAGTTAACGAAACGACCATGAGAGCACCAAGACGTAGGCGGCTCTGTTATGACCTACATGACATTCTTGTCATGAGTCCTCAGGAGTCCCTTTAGCTACACCTAAGAGACCTTAAGGCGAAAGCTTTAGTCATGCTCATGAGTATGACTTAGACCATCAACCTTTAGCCTTTTCCTTTACTTAGTACCACATCCGAACCCATTACATTGGTTTTTGAGTGTTAATATTTTTTGCTGGGTCATCCGCATTTTTGCTGAGTCATGGTCGTGACTATCACTACTACCACAATCATAAAGTGTTTCCTTCACTTAGTATCCACGTCGGAACCCATTTCAGCAGTTTTGTGCGTTAATCTTTTTTCGCTGAGTCATTGTAACTTTTGCTCAGTCATGCGCATGACTATTACTTCTACCATCATCCTTTATTGTTTCCTTGACTTAGTACCCACGTCAGAACCCATTTCAGTGGTTCTGGAATGTTACCCTTTTTTCGCTGAGTCATTGTCATTTTAGCTGAGTCGTGCTTATCACTATGATTTCTGCCATCATCCTTTAGTGTTTCATTGACTTAGTGCCCACGTCCGAACCCATTCCAGTGGTTTTTGAGTGCTATCGCTCTTTCGAGGAGTCATTGTCATTTTTGCTGAGTCATGCTCATGACTATGACTTCTACCAGCTTCCTCTAGTGTTTCCTTCACTTCGTACCCACGTCACAACCCATTTCAGTGGCTTCTGAGTGTTAATCTTTCTTTCGCTGAGTCATTGTCATTGATGCTGAGTCATGCTCATGACTATGATTTCTACCATCATCCTTTGTGTTTCATTCACTTAGTACGCACGTGCGAACCCATTCCAATAGTTTTTGAGTGTTCATCTTTTTCGGTGGGTCATTGTCATACCTACATGACACGCATCTCATGACATTTATGTCATGACCTATCACTTCTAATATTCATACACTCCTGTCATACTATGCCAATTTTGATACCTACAAAATTAACGAAACGACCACGAGAGCACCAAGACGCAAGCGGCTGTTTCATGACCTACATGACTAGCATGTCATGACATCATTTATGTTCGTCATATACTCTTGACATAGTATGCCAAGTTTGGTACATACCAAGTTAACGAAACGACCACGAGAGCACGAAGTGGTAGGAGGCTAGAAAGATAGATAGATAGATAGATAGATACATACATACATACTGTCAAAGTAGCAAATGTTCGCCAAGAAATACTTCGCATTTAAAATGGCGACATGCTTAAAGGGTACGGCGTATCACTGTGTGAGCTGTGCGAGCAATGTTAAGAGACCAGGCTGGCACAAAAAGGACAAAGCCAAGAATGGCGGAAGGAACGACGTGGGTACCTCACGGTTGGAGCGGGATTGTCGGGTTCAAAAGTGTCGTATCTGTGGCGTTGACGTCGGCGGAAAACCTGTAAATGTGTCCACCGATGCCAGAGTAAAAAAATGCTGAGGTACTTTGGGGCTGCACAGCAGGATCAGCTCCCTTTGGGGCAATTAATTCCCAAAAAGAATCGACACTTAAGACTGCTTACGTGTGGGAACGCGAAAGCATTATAGTACCTTTGCCGAAGTGTTTTTTTTTTTTTCGTGCGTTCCTTCTCGGCTCAAGCGCTTCGGTAAGGCGATATCAAAACGCGCAAACGTCTCAACGCACTCGCTTGCCCGCGAGGAGTTCGTAACTCGAAGGACCGCTCAGCGGCGTTGAAATGGAGATTAATGATTTGTATTTTAAACATTCATTTCATACACCCATGACATCACGCCACCTCCTCACCATTGGCTACGTCGTCACGTCCCCAATGGTGCACGCACTAGGCAGCACCTTTAGTCAGCCAGATTGCTGCGACGTGACGTGTGCAATGAAGCACGCAGACCTTTGGTCAGTCAGAACCGCGGAGCCGCCGTGGCGTGGGGGAAGCGTGCTCGTCGCACCCAGGAGGCCCGGGTTTGATTCCCACCCAGACCGAAATTCACCAAATTTTCTTTTAGAGACATCGATGAACTTTGTTTACAGGAACCTCCCTGACAAATCTGATATTAATCTTAGCATTTTCGACGCGTTCTTACTCTTTGCGCCACCGGCCACTTTTTGTACGACTCGTTACCGACAACAACGCCGGCTTCTCTGCCTCATGAGACACATAATGCTTTCGCAATAATAATTAGATGTCGGTTACTGAGGACGTCTTGCTTGACGCTACATCACTTATCAGCGTTGACGGCGATATGGCGAATAGTACGGCGGAACAAAGGGATGCATTGCAAAGGAAGTGTGAGAACAGAAGACTCGGAACAAGCAAACATTTATTCGGCGGGCAACTGATGATGATGATGATGATGATGATGACATTCTCAGCACATGGCTCGTACCCACTCCGGGGGATTGGCCAAGAATTGGGCACCTGAACTTTGAGATACGGTTTTTGAAACCGTATCTAAACAACTATCTAAACGGCGGGCAACTAAGCTGATGTTGTGGCCATGATGTCGAGCTTTTCTTCTTCTGCGGACGTGAAGCACACTGTCCACTACATGGCTCCCCCCCCCCTAGCGATGAAGGCATTGCCGACCAGCGGTTTATCTGCTTCAAATGGCCTTGCCAGCGTCCATGTGAGCTGGCTGCAAACGGTCTATAGATATCGTCTCTTCGCGTCCGTTAACAAGGAGAGTGAAGTATACTTAGGATCGCGCTTGAGGACTTTAAAAGGACCGTCGTAAGGTGCTTGTAGTGGAGTGTGACTGGCATCGTGACGGATGAAGACATGGCTGGTATGAAGTAATGATGGGTTCATATAAACGGTCTTGCAATCCTGACGAAGCGCTGGTGGTACGACAGTTGCCATAGTAGTTCGCAGGCGGTTGGCGTAAGAGTGTAGCTCAGCTGATGCCGGTTCCGAGGCAAAGAATTCGCCGGGTACGCGAAGTGTCGTGCCGAAAAACAGCTCTGTGGATGAACACTGTGTGTCTTCTTTCGCCGCGGTGCGAAGACCTAGTAGAATCAGAGGCAGGCGCTCTGTCCCTGGAACTGTTGAGTCCTGCGCACGCCGTGATGCCTTCAGTTGACGGTGGAAGCGTTCCACCTAGCCGTTGGAACTGGGGTGGTAAGCGATAGTTCGTATGTGTGTTACGCCTAGAAGGTGGCAGAGAGCCCAACTGGCGCCTGACAACGGTCGATGGCAGATACGAAAGGATGGGAAGTATCCATGATCTGGTCGGCCGTTGTTGCTAAGTCGTCAATAGACGTTGCCGCAGGTGAGGCACATAAAATCGCCCGTACCTGATTCGATAGACGCTGAAGGAAGAGCTCGCGGACGATTTTTGAGTCTGTTGAAGATGAATTGCCTCCGAGTAGCAGGGTCATATGGCGAAGCAGCTCGGTCGACTTTCAGTCGCCAAGTTCCTCCGATGATAGAAGATGTTGAATGCGTCACGACTCGGAGTCGGTCGTGCGTCGTAGCAACTCCCGTTTCAGGATGCCGTAGGGGTTGTCGGGGGGGAGAGTGAGCAAAACGTCGCGGATCAAAGCTGTGGTGGTCGGGCTGAGCGCACTCACGGCATAGTCGTACTTGGCCGTCTGCGATGCGATGCGGTGACGGCGGAACTGCGCTTCGATGTGGAGAAACCAGAGCTCACTATCTGTGGGCCACAACTCCGGAAGCTTGAGTGTGGCGATGGAAGGTGTGGCATATAGTCTTGGGAGTTCGCTTCCATGGCATCGAAGAGAAGCGGCGGGACGAATAGTGGCGATGCAGGAAGCGTCCGAGGTCACCAACTTGTGAGAACAGAAGACTCGGAACAAGCAAACATTTATTCGGCGGGCAACTAATGATGATGATGATGATGATGCACCTCCGTTATGGCTCGCACCCACCAAGGGGGATAGGCCAAGAATCGGGCGGCAGTGGGAATGCTAAAGAAAATTCATATTTTAAAACAAGAAAACAAGAAATGCCAAGTAAAAGACAAAAAAGACAGATGTCGCACTAACCAGATTAGCACGCGAGCGAGCAGTCAGACTGACTGAAAAAGGTGAAAGTGAAGAGTTGTTACAATCAGAGGGAGGTAATATTAACAAAACAATTTGGAGAAATCAATTTAGGTGATATGATCGAATGCATCTGATGTGTAGAATCCAAATACAATAATTAGCAGGGTAATCGTTCTGTTTCAGTTAAGAAATTAAATACTGCGCAACACACGTCTCTGTGACTGTAGCCTAGTGCTGAAGCCCCCAATGATAACAATACTGGTATGTTTATACCTAATCCAATTTTGTAAAGTGGAGCTTCCAGTAATAACTTTCTGTGGCGTGAATATCGTCTGCATGATAAAAAGTAATGTTCTATTGATTCAATTTCCTTACAGTTTTGACATAGAGGGGACATCGTGAGACCAGCTCTATGTAAATAAAAATTCAATTGCGGGATGCGACAGCGTAGTCTGGTGTAAGTAACTTCCAACTGCCGAGAAGAGCACCACTGTTTATTCCAGCAAAAAGCTAGATGCTGAAAGTCTGTAGATGGTTTCAGCGGTAAGTTGCTTAAATCATTTTGCAAACAAAATTTTCTGTATCTCGATGCAGTGACGTAAGAAGTGTCCGGTAAAACAGGGATCAAAGGCCCACTTAGAGACGTTCTTGCTAATAATTCTGCCATTTCGTTTAGATATAAACCGCGGTGTCCAGGAACCCACAGCAAGTTAATTTTTTGTAAACTTTTAGGGACTAAATTGTGAAACAAGCTAAGGAGAGCTGCATTCGTTTCCGTGGAAAGCGACACACATACCGATAGAGAATCTGTAACTACGACAGCTGTTGATTGATTTGCAGGAAGTTTACGTAGCGCTAGGACAATGGCCAATAATTCTGCTATGAAAATAGGTGTGTAATCTGAAAGGCGAATGGAGAAGGACCAATTAAGAGAAGGAGAGAAAATGCCTACGCCAGCCTTCTCTTCGGACTGTGAAGCATCAGTGGCTATGATATTGTTTGTTTCCAGGTGAGAGAGGTAATCTTGTAACTGATCATTTAAATATTGGTATGGCATTAGTTTAGCATTTGAGGGGAAAATATCGTCAAATTCTATCTGGAGGCTTATTTTTGATTGACTTGTTGGTTGAACGCGCTGAATTTGTACATTCAATGGTGATAGCAGTGCCTGTACGAATACGATCTGAGGGGTGTGTAATCGCGACCAATGACTATTAAAGAATAAACTTGGTTCGTTAATAAAAATATACATTGGTCTTCTTTGAGGAGATTCGCAAATTCTTAAATACGTTTGGACTGTAAGAATCCTCAATCTGCTTTTTAAGCTTGGCATTCGTGCTTCCATATACAGCACGGTGTTGGCAACAAACTTAGGGAGTCCAAGGCACAATCGCAGAGCTTCCCTTTCTAATATTATCAGAGGTTGAATTTTATAAGCTGGGCTACCAGAAAACAAGACACTTCCAAATTCCATGATCGGTCGGACATACATTTTATATATCATAATTAATGTATGCCTTCGCAGCCCATATCGTTGATGCCTTATCTTACGTAGCCATCCCACGGCACGAGTTGCCTTAGACGCAACTCTTTCAATGTGGCTTCTCCAGTTTAGTGACCCATCATACCTGATTCCCAGGTATTTAAGGCAATTCACTTGGGGAATGAACTCTTGACGATACACCAATGAAATATTAATGGGAACATCTAAAGGAAAGACAAGAACTGCACTTTTTCTAACGTTCAGAGACATATGTATATTAGCAATCGAGGTTTCAAGCATGCATAAGTAATTTTGTAACGATTGATACAGTGCATTTAGATTATCATTGGGCGCGAAAAAAGCGATGTCATCGGCATAAACGTATACATGAATGTCATGGAGCGAAGGGATGGAGTTTAAAAATATATTAAATAAAACAGGAGATAACACTGATCCTTGTGGTACTCCGCGTTTCTGTCTATACCTTGACGATGAACATCCGCTTTGAAAACAATAAAATTCTCTTTCCCTTAAAAATTCTGCAATCCACGCCGTGATGTATTTCGGAAACCTGTACATCTCTAGCTGCTTTATCAGAAGTCTATGTTCCACTGAATCATAAGCTTTAGCTATATCTAAAGTCACCAATGCTGAATATTCTCGCTTACGACGTGCATGTAGTACTCGACTCTCTAGATCTATGTGCGCACACCATATCGAGCACCCTGATATAAAGCCAATTTGACTGGGGCTAAGTATTGAGTTTTCAGCTATGTATGTCGTTATTCGGCTATTCAAAATTCTTTCTATTAGTTTAACCAAGTTGGATGTGAGAGAAATTGGTCTAATATTATCTAAATAATATCCACCTCCATGTTTTTTGAGTATCGGAATTACCTTAGCAATTTTCCATTCTGAGGGTATCCAGGCATTTTTTAAAGAATAATTTACCATATTCAACATTTCGTGCGGAGACAATTCATACAGAATTTTTATCACAGCTGTGGTAACTCCATCTGGTCCTGGTGCTGAAGAAGGCAGAGAGCGAACAACAGCCGCCAATTCTTGAAACGTAACTTCCTTAAATTCTTCTAGCGGTAGTGATTTCAATTGGTATGGTGGAACTATTGAAGAAAACCTATCTTCTAGGCCCTTTCCAATATTTTCCAATAATTCGGACAATTCGCGTGGCGAGAGGACGAAAGAGTCAATATTTGCTGGAACCGGAATCATCTTTCGTGAGCGTAAAAATCTAAAAAGGGCTTTCTTGTTTTTAGAATTAGAGAGATAAGTTGATTTATTCTCGTCATACTCATGTTTGGCTTTAGCTATCGTACGCTTGAAAGATGCAACAACGAATTGGTAATCACTCCAATTTTTCGGACATTGATTACAGAGAAGTTTCTTCCAAGCAGCTTTCCGTTTTCGGCGAGCCCGCGTGCATTCTGAATTCCACCAAGGGCTAAAAGATTTACCTGTGGCGGAGTTTAAATTAAAAGCTGAACTCTTTAAGGAACGTTTTAAAACTGCACAGAGACTCATAGCCCTAATATCCTTTTGCATATTCATACGGGAGAGCATCGTAGACTTCAACTCCTTTTGAAGTTTGTCATAATTTACAAATGTGATATGTTTTCTGCTGAGGGGAATCACAGGGATATCAATCTCAAATATAATAGGAAGGTGGTCGCTGTTGGTTGCACAGTCTATAGTTTTCCACGAGGATATAGTTAAAGATGAGCTGGAAAAAGTGAGATCTAGATCTGATTGAGAATGGCCGCGAACAAACGTAACAACTTTTCAATTTAGACAAGAAAGGTTATTGTCAAGAGTCCATTCCCACAGGCGTTTTCCACCCAAGTCAGTTTTAAACCCCCAAGACACGTGATGAGAATTGAAGTCACCAGCGAGTATTATGTCTTTTTTGCACGAAGCTAATGCGATGTCTAGGCATCGGGTATCCTGCACTCCTGCCGGGAAATATAAATTAACTAGAGAAAAAGGGGAGCAGTCTGGAAGTGTTATGTCTAATGCTAAAATTTCACATTCAGCAGACATACATTGATACGATATCGTGGCCTTGTGACTAAATTTTGTTGAAATCAAGAAAGCAATGCCGCCACCTCTAGAAGGGCGATCCAAACGAAATAATCGATAATTTTTTAGGAAAAACTTTTGATCATTTGAGAGCCAGGTTTCTTGTAATAAAATTATGTCTGGGGAAAATTCAGAAGAAATATATGATAAATCTGTAGCAGCAGAAGCAATCGAACGGCAATTCCACTGTAAGATTTTTAGAGAGCCTATGGTGAAGATAGAACGGTGGCGGAGACCGCCTGCTCTAAAATGCTCTCTTTCAAGAAGTATTTCTTGGAAAGATTCTCTTTTATAAATTTTTTAGGTTTTGACTTAGGGGAATATTTTGGGGGAGGAGATCTGGTGCGTTTCATACTCTTAAGTTCCATGTCTACATCCTGAAATTCTTCATAATCATCTGTTAGGGGTGCTGGTTCCGTCTCTACACGAGTGGAAGGTCCTGCGCAAGGAGAGTTAGTTACTGGGTTGGGTGACGATGTTTGGTTTGGACCTAGATTTAGAATATTTGAAACTTGGCATGCTTGAACCTGGGTAGAGGTGGTGTTAATGAGCTGCGCCAGCTGACTAGACAGCATTTGTGCCAAGGACTCAAAAATAGTTGTCGCAAGACGTTCCATGGCCTTTTCTGTAGCCTTCTCTACTGCCTCTGCTATGGCCTTGGATACAGAAATATCTAAGCCAGCGGGTTGACGAGCTGTTACACCTGCATAGCCCTGGGTTCTTCCTTGAACCTCAATAAACGCTTCTCTACGTGAGCATCGCCTGCGTTCCACCACTTCAAGAATTCTCAATTCTTGCTCCTTCGCCGTGCAGTTCGAATAGTCTGCCGCGTGAGCTTCGTGACACAGACAACATTTTTCCTCCTGAGATTTAGTCTGTGCTGTCGTGATTTTCTCCACATACTCGGCATCGAGTGACAGACCTGCAGCCTTTTATGCTGTGCCCGTAACGCCAACATTTCGAGCACTGTAGTGGTCGTGGAGTTAGTGGCTCTGCTTTGTATATTAGGGGCCATGCCTTAATTTCAGATGGACGGGCTGTTCCCGCGAACGTAACAATGACCGATTCCGTAGGCGACTTCTTGTTCTCGATAAATCGGCTGCATCGGTATACAGAAACAGCACCAGCAACTGAAAATAAGTCTAATACCTCTGATGGGTCCAGGCTCGCGTCGACACCGCGAACTAAGCCTTTCGAGCATGCAAGGTGTGCTGGAATAAGCGGGCTCACCGGAATTGATGCAAATTCGGAACAGTTGAGAAGTTCTTGAACACATTCCTGGTCTGATGAGCAGCACAGAATACCACCGCGACCAAATTGACGGACCTCGGTGATCTTCTGGAAGTGGGTGGTGGCCTTTCGAAGCTCCACTTGAATGGCTTTCGGGTTTTTCATTTGAATTGATCCCCCATTGGTAGGTACTAGAGCCACAGGGACAATCCTGTTGCCACTGCTTAAAAATTTGTCTATCGGCCACTCTCGAGCCGGGAGAAAAGCTAGCCAAAGGGAATGCCCTTGACCGGGAGAAGAGAGAGACATCAGGTTAGTCTGACTGGCTCGCAACACACTAAACTAGAAGGTGAAAAAAGAAACGATATAAAACTCAAAATAAAAACGAAAACTCCAAACGAACAGTATAATACCGCCGCCCGATACTTGACCACACCGACTTAGAACATGGTCACGTTCACTGATCCAGGAACCAGAGAAAAGGCGGTCAGCGTCCGTGGGCCCTGCTACTGCTGCTACGTCGTCAGCGTCGTAAGATTACCAGCTGATGTTGCGGCCATGATCTCGAGCTTTTCTTCTTCGGACGCGAAGCACACTGTTCACTACAGCAGCATCGTAGTCAGGAGCAGGCGCCCTCGGTGTAGAGGGTACAATGGCTGGAGCCATGGCGCCAACCTCTGTTTACATAGTGGGCTGATGGCAACGGACAAGCTCCGGCATAATAATGGGGCTTTCGATAGACTTGAATTCATCCCGTATTATGAACGCAGCATTGGAAACGGGAGCATGGGCAGCTGACTGGCAGGTCGACGGGTATCCAGACAATGCCTCGCGAATTATAGTGCTTATTAGACTCCGTAGCTTGGTTTATGTGCTGTGACTAGAATCTGCACAAGCGGACAGTAAGCCAGACCGAAGAGCAGCCTCCACTACTTGTGTTAGTTGTTTAACCGCCAACATATATCTATGGCTGAGTAAGAGCGGCCGAAAGATGAGTATGTTCAGATGAGGAAGACGAAGTGAACTGCGGTCTCACAATATCATACAACAACAACAACAACAACAACAACATCTGCACTGTTGAAAGTATTGCACCTGCGCGGAGAAATATTGGTTCTTTTAAAGCCTTTCCCTGATTAAACAGTTGATAGTGGTGCTTGTGTGTGTGTCGTGTTCTCCGTGTGCTTTTCGCGCCATTAGAACGTTTGGAAGGTAGTCTTCTTGTCGCGCAGCATTAACACGTAGGCATTGTTCGACCTCTGTAGCAAGTTTTAAGCCTAGAGGCATTAGAGAAGAGTGCAAGTTTTTCGAACATTTCCGCCGCCTTTTGTAAGATCAATTGGTATTGTGCCTTTTCCAGCTACTTTTGTCTAAGAGACATCAGCTTCCCTTGGAAAATTCAATATTTTCTCTCCAACTTCGTGCACTGATAGCAACGCTTCTAGCCTGTGTATTAAACGGTTGCATAAAAGTTTTAAAGCTACCCTTGTTATATAATCGAAAGTACTGGCGGTATGTGTTTGTTTTTAGTTTACTGCATATATATGATTCTTAGCAGAGCAAACAATGTTGCCTCTTGATTTCGTTGATCTTGCGTTATTTATTTATGCTTATGCTTATTTATCCTCGACAGTACTTCCAGTTTTTTTTGTGTGTTTCTTCCTGACACGAGATTATTTGTCTCCGCTCTGTAGTGGGGCTATGTGCCATAGCTCAGGACCATCGTCGTCATCGTCATCTCTCCCGTGTACAGCTTCGAAAACAGAAAAGTTGTCAAATGCTTGCTCCCATGGCTGTGAATCATGAGTACACTCTGCCGTTCCAGTATTCCACGTTTGGGCCCGAGTTGCCGTGCTCTGGTAAGTTCTGGTGTTTCATGTGCAGGTAGGCACAATTTATCTATCTGGCGGGCTGTGCGATCTTACCTACTCTGCCTTAGAACACAATGTTGTAGGCTACCGTCGCTAGCATAACCTCAAGCAATCAGCACACACAAAAAAAGAAAACAAAAACCCTCGTTTGGAAAATAAGTTGCCACCTTTGCCACAGCACTTAAATAAGAAAAGGGTTGAGTAAGCTTGCCTAGTTGGAGGCAACCTTGTTATTTAAAATGAATGTAATCAAAGGGAAGAACTGTTCACCGAACGAAATAAAAATAGACTGTAACAACACTTTGTGGCACAGCAAATGGAGTTGCAGTAAATGAAGAATGAAAATGAAGTTTGAAGTTTATTTTTCATCAATTCAAGCACACATATCTTATCCCGTGGTACCGCGGGAAGGGGTGGTGAAAAGGCAACTGAATGCCTGACAATGCGCCAATCCCCGCCCAGACCACAATATTGCCCAACACTCAGCGTGTCACTCTACGTCATACATAAATTCAGTGAACAAAATAACAAGAATATTGCAAAACACTCAGCCTGGTGCTCTAATACATAAATGCAGTGAAAAAAACCCAAGAAAAGAAAGAGGAAAGAAAAAAAAACTAAGCCGTGGTTTTAACAAGTGATCTAGAACATATCTGGTTATCAAGAGCTTATCGAAAAAAAATCTTGACGGCTGAATTTTAGGGCACAGTACATTTCTGTAAAAAGTATAGACGATACGCAAGTCGTACACAGAAGAGAAAAGAAAATGTCATGTTTGCAGCGTGAGTAGATAAGCGTGTTTTTTTTTTTTGGTAAATTGCTTCTGACCGGCTTTCATTCATTATGCTCATGGCCATCCTGTTAGAGTTCAAAAACCAAGGAATAAGGTGTGTTAGTTTTTGCTTGCCGTAGTTAGTCCGAATCCTTTCACTGTAATAGGTGGTTTTCCTAAGACTGTACGTGTGTCTTCCGGGAGTAAGTATCTTTAAACATATCTGTGTTCAATTTAATTTGATCGTAGATGACTGTCGCTAGCTTTTTATAAAATATATTTTCGAATAAGATGCTGTGCTTATGGAAAAGTGGAGCAGAAGGCGTTCGGCGCGGAACATTTTAGATTATACGCAAGATTCTTTTTTGCAGCCTGTGAATAATATCTTCATTTGTTTTGGTTGTTGTTCCCCAAATTAATAGGCAATAATGTATGCGCGAGTAAACTAGAGTGTAGTAAAGCTGCTTTGTCACCCAAAGGGGCAGTAAGCATCTGATTTTGCCAATTATGCCAATGGACTGTGATATGTTGGTGCGAAGATTATCTATGTGATTAGACCAACTCAATGTTTCGTGAAAGATAACGCCTAAGAACTTTTGAGTCTGAACGCGCTCAATCAAAGCTCCTCGGAATGTGAGCTGCGTATTGCGGAGAATACAATGGCTTCGTGGTCGAAAATAATGTACTTTGTTTTCTTAATGTTTAATTCTAACTTATTTGTTCTCAGCCAAAACGACATATTGCTAAGCCAAAGCTTCGCTTCTTTTTCTAGACTAGACATATCTTGACCCCCCAAAAAAAGACGTTAGTGTCATCTGCATATAATATAATATCTGGTGTTAGAGGTAAGTTTACGATGTCATTTATATAAAATAAGAATAGCGGTGGCCCAAGTATAGATCCCTGTGGGACACCGTAATTTATCTTGCCCATTTGTGACTTCGAGTGTTGCAAATCCGTATACTGAAACCGATTAGTAAGGTAACTTCTTATTAAATTGAGGGGCGTACATCTTATTCCATATTCATTCAGCTTTTGCAAAAGAATTTCATGCTTGATCGAATCAAAAGCTTTCTTAAAATCAAGAAATATTTCAATGGTGTGATGTTTTTGCTCAAAATGTTCAATAATTTGATCTTTAATAGATAATAGGGCCTTTTCAGTACACTTGTTTTACTGAAATCCATATTGCGGTTCTGTTATAATTTTTTTGAGCTACAGAAGTTTGCAATTCGCACATATATGACACGTTCTATAATTTTTGAAAAAATGGGAAAACAGAAATGGGCCTATAGTTATTCATGTAATTTTCATGACCACCTTTGTGAATAACGGATACTCTAGCTATTTAAAATTTGTCCGGGAACGTTCCAGTGCTCAAAATGAGGTTGCAAATATGTGTAAATGGTGCGCTAATGTGCTTTGAAACTGCTTTTAATGGTTCGGCCTTTATACTGTCAAAACTCACAGCACATTTGTTACTTAAATTCTGTATCAGCGAGGCTACTTCCGATTCATCCGTGGGAGTTAGGAAAACAGATTCCGAGACGTGTGCTGTAATATACGATTTGTAAGACTGGTCAGCACTATTTGAAATATCGGGAGCTCCCGAATTAAAAAAAAATGATCATTGAACATATGGCAAGTAAAGTACCTGAACAAGATCTGCCCTCTATTTGAAGCTCAGAGATGGTCTTCGTATTCTTCTTTTGCAAGAGATCGTTCACTTTGTTCCAGATGGCTTCCTAGTCATTAAGTATGCTTGCAAATTTTTTTTTCGTAGTAGCTGATTCGTAGGTGCCTCGAGCTCCCGCTGCTGCTAATCATAACGTGCTTGTCATTCATTGCTTAAAACCTGTAGTTAACTTTTGGTCACCGCGTGTGGCTAATAAAGTTCTGTACTTGAAAACGTCAGTACGAATAAGGAAAGGAGAAAGAAGAGTTGCTAAGAGATGAGGCTATGATGAGTGAGACAATCACACAAGCGTAATATTGTTTGTGCCGATAAGCTTGTACAATTTATGTCTTTTCATTTACACTGAATATTAGTTAAATGAAGACGCACGAGAATGGTGTGTTTGCTTCAGCGTACCTTGTTACAGTGCCCACGTTAACGCAGTAATTAAACTACTCTGAAAGCGAAGAAATGCAAACGACACTGTGTTGGCCATGGGCTTTTCTTTCAGCAGAAACTGATACCGCCGCTTTTGGGTGGTGTAATGTGTCTTACCGTTTGTTGTCATGTTGGCAATGAGTAACTAAATAAACTGATAAAGAGGGGGAATTTGCGCAACGTCCTTTACCTACACATATACGGTTACATTGTAGTGACGGCGAAAAACACAGCAAACTGAATCATGCAAGGAACTCTTTATTGGGTGATCCTGTGCCCACAAAAGCAAGTGACACTCAAAGCACAACTAAAGCGGCGAGCGCAGTCTCCAAATGGTGGAAATCTGATCTACCGGTCACGCCTGTCGGTTTTTATACATGACTCGTCGAGTTTCCAGGGCAATCACTGGTGCCCGCGTGCCTTCCAGAAAGTACTACGCAGTTCGTTTCGCGCTTACATTTATTACAGAAGTTTAGAAGAGAACATACACAACAGATAGAATCAACGATAACATTCACGTAGGTTCCAATCACGGAGACGTGTCTGGCGCTGAGCGATAACCTTAAGTTATTAGCGGGTGAAATGCAGTCCCCGATAAAAGGATAAATAAGTGCACGTGTCAATACAGCAGTTGTGTCACTGTTAGCGGTGGCTGAGTAATAAACTCGAAAAATATAACTTTCGAGCGCTAAACATAAACATTGGATCAGATTGAGCGTTGCGTAGCACGAAAATAAACACACTAGTATAAAGTACCGTCGATTGTGGAAGTGAAAGTGAAAGTTTGTTCCATTCCAATAAAAAGAAGGCACCAAGGTAAAAGGCAATAGCCTGACATGATTCTGGTCACTCCTAAAACAATTAGTTGTAGATTGTTCATTATCTTCTTCACTAACGCTTCCCTTCGCAAAGATTGCAGCATGCACGCTACATGTGGACAATTTCTAGCGAATCTGACAGTGCGACTAGTCCCACCAGAAAACGTGACATGCGGGTTTTCGTTGTATCCTGGAATAACTACGAACTTTATAGCATTTACGTTTAGAGAATGTGGGGTATGATAGCTATTACGTGCAGGAAAAAGTAGTGTAGTGCGTCGATTCTTTAAGTGTTCAAGTAAAGTTGCTACACCTTAATTTTCTCGGCAGTTTACGACAAGAGGTGGTATATGAAGCGCTTACAATGTTTTCTCGCGGCCTTGAAGAACATAAAGTTTTAACAATTCTATTTTTCAAGGAGATGAGTGAGGGGCGCCTTAAGTTGAAAGCCTGCAGGTTAATTATTGTATTTGAAGAAAATCACAAAATTGTTTTGCAGCATCACAAGCCTGTTTTACATACCGCATATTAAGTTCTTTCAAATTACTGAGGAAGCTCAACATACTGCGAATGTAATAATTCGAGGAAATATAGGAAATTTTATTGGCCACGTGCGGGCAATGGTTAAAGAGCATCAGTTAATTATGGTTTATGTGAAAATTTCTGTACTCAAATATTCTAAAGCATTGTAGGCTCTTTATCAGCTACATTATCAAGTATCCCGAGGTAACCCTGCGTCACACCAAGTTTACATTTATTGAAAATGAGCTGCAGCTTAAGTGTTATGTATGACGAAGCTCTGACATGCGCCGATAAATTATGATCTTTAAAAAATATTTGCTAAATCCTCGTCTTCTGCCAATTTTTATGCGTTCCACGAGGTACACGTAGTTTCCCCTATCTTCCTGATGAACTACAGAGGTACATGGTATTGTATTTAGTGAAAACAAGGGGCAGGATGCGTTAAATGAGTCGCGAAAGTTGGAGCTTTGTGGGCAAGTTCCGGCTTTTGCAGTAAATGACGAATGCACAATTCACAATTCTCCCAAGCATAGTGAGTGTGTTTGATGAAAGGCGCGTAATTGATCCACCGTCGTAGTTAAACCATTACGCCACGTACATACACTTTTCTTAAAACTGGAGTAACATGCTTCCAATGTGAAAGCATATTTTTGTTCCCCTGAACCTGAACCAAGTTTGCACTAGCATTAGACGAGGGCATGACCTCTAAATCATCTGTACCAGTCAACGACATCGTGACGTTGTCTCTCTTTCTGATCACTGCAGGTTCCCCAAGAGCGACGAGGCACCAAGGAAAGTACGTAGGAAATCTTGCTTGGAGCTCAGTCCAACGTGCTAAGTGACGTTTTATGCTTGATTTTATGGTGTACACATCTGTGCTACGAATGGACTGAAACGTTATCAATTTCTGCTCTGTTAGCGTATGCATGCGTGTAGAAGTGTCTACAGTGCACCCCAGCCAGCGTTCGCTAAGCTGTTAAAAATACTGCCGCTATATACAATTATAAAGACTACAGTGTTCGGTGATCAGCAACTAACTCGTCCCACGTGCGACTCTGAATGATGTCGGGGCTAGCTTGGACTGATCGCGAGCTGCGTATTCCATGTGACGTTCGCCGACTATATGGTGTCCCACCTATAATGCCCCGAACTTTAAAAATATGCAAATGCCACGTAGCTGGACAGAACTAAGTTAATGTTGTTTGCTGTCGAATGTTATAATTAGATGAAAAGTGTCAACGATAAAATTGGAGAGCAACACGAAAAACTCTCGACACAGCTTTCTGTTGCTCAATACGTGCTACATAAAAGTGTTTTTCCAAGAGTGAAAGAAGACCGCGAATACATGCAAAGTGCCTGCTTCGAGCGGCCAGTCGTTCGGCAATTTTGCGTGTATTGTGTGTATTGCGTGTATTAAAAACGCGAGAGACGGACTCGAACACCGAGGGCCCGCTCGAACCTCATCCTCCTTTTCTTTATTCTACGAGCGCCCATTCTTTATTATACCACTTTTTTTCTACATTCTCTCCGCCCGAAGAAACAGATGTCATCTCTAGCGGGTACAATTTTTGCACAGGCCTTCTTAACTTCCCATACTGAGTCTGAACTCGGCAGGCTCGTACCAATCCGTCACATCTAGGATAGACCTCAGTTATTCTTCCGAGTGGCCAAACGCATGGTCACGCATTGGGTACCTCGACAAAAACTATGTCGTTCACCTTCAAACCTTTATTTGTCGCTGTTGGGTAATGATGAAGCCAACGATGTTTGAGTAGATACTCTTTCTTCCAACGAAGCCACTGGTGTTTGAGAAACTTGATCCGATATCGTACTCTTTTAATGAGGTATTCTTGGCTTGTCTGGAAAATTCGGCACTGGCATTCCTCGCCGCCGTACTCCGCTTTAGCCAACAAAGAATTTCCGACAAAAAATGGCTAGTCGCAGCAAATTCTATTGCGTCCGTGTACGTATAGGTCAGTGGTCTAGAATTGATTACGGCCTCGCCTTTCGCCAGTAATGTTGTTAGCTCTTCGCTATCGAGCGTGTGTTTTCCAAGTCTCTTGCTTAGCGCCGTTATGCATTGTATCATTTGCAGAAAAAAAACAGGCGTTGATGGCTCTTTTGGCCTCTTGCCATGCCTCTATAACCCAAAATCTCTGTCGACTTGCATCATTGTGCATGACAAGTTACCATGTAAAACACGATAGTGTCCATCTGTCATAATCAGTCTTGTAAACGCATGCTTACATGGAAGAATGACAAGATGTTTCTTCTGGTAGGTGCCATCCATCTCTTGAAGTCGTCCGCCAGGGCGAAGTGCTCCTTCGGGAACAAAGAATGGATGCAGATCTCTCAGCGCAGAATTCTTGTTATTGGCGTTTCCGCGCGACAACTGGGATATATCTTCTTTTAAAACTTCTTTCTGAACACGAAGAATCCATCATTCTCAGGATGCCTAATTTCTCCTGCAGAAATCTTTCCTTGACAGGGTCTTCGCGTATGACAGAATCTATCAATTAACCATAATACCAGCGCAGTGATACGTAGTAACTTCTGTAAATCACTGAAGCTCGTTAAATCGATGGAAGTGTCATCTTTCTTTTGGGCCTGCATGGAGAAATTAAACACTGTAGGCTCGGATCCTAGCTCAGTCTTTTCCTCTCATAGTATAGTTGGTTCTGCAGGCCATTCTGAACTCACTCGCGTGAGCCAATCTGCACCACTCCAGCAGATGCGGCTTTCTAAAAGAGTATTTGCAGATACGCCACGTGTGAGCATGTCTGCCGCATTCTCTTTTCTCGGACAATAATGCCATTCTTCGGGGACTGGTACAGTCAAAATTTCCCTCACTATTTTCTTGGCGAACTGGTTCAGTTTATCGCCGCTTCCTCGGATACAGCTGAGAACAATAGCAGAGGAAGTTCACATAATACATGGAAAATGTCGGAAATCCCACACAGATTGGATGTACATCAACAACCTTGCTGCGATAACTGCGCCCATTAGCTCCAACTTCGGCAACGGGAGCGTCTCCATCAGTGGAACTCGACATTTTGCTGCTGTGAGCGTAGTAATGGCTTCGCCTTGCAAGTTGGTTCCCTTCAGATATGCGCATGCACCATACGCTGTAACTAGCATCCAGAAAAATGTGGAGTTTCGTCGCATCCGTGATTCCTTGGAGATTGCTGCTTACGAAGCTTGAAATTCTAATCAAGCCCAGCTGTAGGACGTCCGTGAACAATTCACTCATAGGCTTACTAATTTCCTTGGGTAACTCTTCGTCCCAGAGTTCGACAAGAACACTTCACCTTATTCATCGCATTGCAGCAAAAGCAGCTGGAGCTCGTACTGACGTAGCTCAGCGGCTGGCACGTGCAGTCTTGCAGTGACGAATTTTATATCAGGCATAATTTCAACGGCTGACTTTGGTACAGTTTGCGCAGTTGGAGACAATTAACCGCGATGCTGTGTGCACAATCACAGCACTACCCCGTATCACTCCGACACCAGCCTTACAGGAACATGCCCAGCTCAAAACAACCGCACAGTTAATTTTGAAATGTCAAAAAGCACGTCAAATCAAAAAGCAACTTGTTCGAGCTGACGCTGTGTTGCATGCTCATTTTCAACGCGGCTCTCAGACTGACAATCAGCTCTATCCAATGCGTCCCTGGGAATTCACCAGCATCACAACTAATAAGCCAACGAATTTACGACGCAGTGATACATGTATTATTAACGAACGCAATATCATCGATGAATCATGCGCTAACACATGCAAAGTCTACATGGATGCTGCTATCCTACCAGACGGTGGGAGGAAATTATTCCTCAGTACTAGGCATAATTTCATCAACGGTCACCAGCGTTATTTACCTACGGAAGCCAGCACTCTAGTAATGGAACTCCAAGCCATCCACGAAGCTATGCAAGATGTCACATATAAGCTGCCTACAATTAACTAAATATCTTCACTGATTCGTTAGCGGTTATTCAAGAAATCAAGAATGTTGACAAGGCGATGGAAATCTGCGAGACAATACACACTATGAATAGTAAAACAGCTACGTGCGTCAAGGTACACTGCATTCAAGGCCATGCTGCGAACCCTCACAACATAGCTGCTGACCAGCAGGCACACTGCACTCCTAATCCCGATCTTCCATCTAGTCCCCTCCCATCTCAATCCCTTAACTCACTCGGAGTCCATAAAATATTATCCAGCAGGACACAAGCGCTCTTATCACACCGTGTGTCTGCTCCCTCCCCCTTCTCCTTACTAGGGCGGAGGAAGCTGTGCTTAAGAGGCGTCGGGTCGGGGTGGCCCTTACACTGGCTGTGATCTCAACGTGGAACTGGTCGCATTTACCACTGGGTGCTCGTCTCTATACTGCTCCGTCCCAGTGAAGGAGGCAGATGCGTACCACCTAATATGGACATGTCCAGGCTTACAATAGGAACGCTCGCGTCTCCTACAGCAAGCCGGCCTCCGCTACTGTGTCACAACTAGCTAGGACCGCTGGATACACGATAAGAGATTCCACAGAACACCGCTTCAATTCGTACACAACACAGGCCTCACAGCACACATATATACATATACACATCAAGAATTATGCCCAAAGGGCAAGTCTTTATCGCAATAAAAAAAAAACTCTTCCTCCTACGAAACGTGCCGAACCTTCCATTGTTGAAATGAAAGTTTCGCTGACACTATGAAGGGTGAAAGAACTCCGAGAGGATCAAAGATCTTGGATGCAGTCTTTAGCAAATACCGTTTTGTATTTGTCTTTGTTGACGTTAAGTATTCGATTAATGATATCTGATTAAACAGAACATTATCATGATTTGTATCCCACTTCATGCCTAATAAAGCCGTAACATCGCTAATGCATCCATCTATCGGCTTTTCTCTTGTCAGTAAAACTTACTGCAGTGTCTTGTTATTAGTTATGCACTTCCGGAAATCCATTCCAGCGGCATTCATGATTGTCTTTGTCCTTTCATAAACGTTAAGGCCTTCTTTGTATGTATCTACCCCAATAAGCAAGTCATGAACGTAAAATGACTTCGGACTCGCCGCCAGCTTCTCCTCTTCAGTACCAACGTTGTCTAGATGGTTATCAATAGTAGCCATCAACAGGACTGGGCTTGACATTGAGCCAAAAGGCGCGCGGGCTGTGCATCATTCGACGAAATTAGCGTTCTTCTCATTGGGCGTGGTATTAAACCAAAAAAATCGAAAAGCGCCTCTGTTTGGCTCTTGTATTTCAATCAGCAGGAACGCTTTTTCGATGTTTGAGGGCGATTAAAAAGCATCGAAAACGAAGTAGCCCACGCCAAAAGCTGCGAATTTAGGTTAACTCCCTTTTCCAGGCTGCCGTTGAGTGAAAGCAGTCCTGGGGCATGGACGGTGCATCGAACACAGCCCTGAGTTTGGTGGTTAATGACTCTTCTTTGGTTACCTCGCAATGCGGCATGTAATAGACTGATGGCGGTCGTGAATATCTTCGGGCACAACTTCTACATGACCATACGACATATAATTTCGTATGACTGCATCGTAGTGTTCAGTAAGCCTTCGTGTCATGGTAGTCACAAGCTTCTGTAGATGATTGACGACAATGTCACGATTGTCACCGATGAGGTGTTTGTGATCTTTCTACGGAAATGCGACAGCGAACCTGCCGTTGGAATTTCGGCTGGTCTTTTGGAAGCGATCTGGATGGGGGGAGGGGGGGGCGTAAGAGTCCACTAGGTGTAAGAGTCCACCTAGTGGACTGTCCACTTCGGCTGTTGCCATTGGCTGCCGCTTCACGAGCGCGAAGGTGCCAGCCAGTCTCCTTCGCGCTCGTGAAGCGGCAGCCAATGGTGACAACCGAAGTGGACAGTCCACTAGGTGGACTCTTTCAGAATAACCCCCTTGGTTGCAGACGATGCACAGACGTCCTCCATGGCCATTGCTTCGAGTTTCCAAAAAGATTGCAAAGTCATTTGATCTTCAACTTTTGCGATGCCACAGAATATAAACCAGCAAGTTAGTGCTGTGATCTTGAAAGCCTCTCTGACGAACCGGTACTTGCAGCGTCCACCCGAAACAAGTGTTGGTTGCACTGAGCCCTTGAATTTCCATGCTGCGAACAACTTCACCCGTCAAAATGGCCCACCGATAATGAGATTCTGTCCACACACTAAGTCCTGGCTCCTCATCAACTTGCATCAACATTTGGTCATCAGCCAAGAACTTGTGTTCCAATCGCAGCTGTTGCATGAAACGGCTGTCAGTTGACGTTGCAGCGATGTCGTGGCAGATTACCAGAACTACAATTGCTTGTACGAGGCAAAAATTTGTGCCGTGTTGACTGCGTAACGGTACTTCTACTTTGCGAAGTTCAGTTCGAGAAGGAGATGCGCTTTCATCTTCATTGCTATGTCTTCTTGTGTTCTTTGATGAAGGACCTCTGACTTGCACCATCCAAAATGCCTCTGACACAGCGGTGCTTGTTGTGGGTGAGCAAAGCACGAAAATACTACAAATATACTTCGTTGTCCTTGCTGTTCACTCTCTACCCACTACTCGATAACCCTCTAGAGCGTGACATTGATGTTTCTGGGGAAACGTATACTGCTGTGCAGCTTCCTGATGCCTCTGGATCGATACGCGTTTACTCCTACGAGGGATCACACATGCTTGTTAAATGTCTTCTATGGCAAGACGAGGTCGTCAGCTTAACTTGACAGGTTCGCGCCTGATGACCTCTCGACGTGCAGCGAAAACATATGCTGTCCTTGAAGACTTAATCCTTCCTTGCAGCCAGTGAGAGGTCTCTGTCACATGCACGCGTACGATGCTTCTTCAAGCGACACAAGAAACAGTTCGCTTTCTTTACAAATATACGATTTAAAACAGAAGCTGTGGCACCTGTTATTGTCGTTTCAGCTCGTTCACAATGTTTTTTTTTTCGCATGGCGCCATGCACGGCTCACGACTTTCCAACTCGACACGAATGAATGCCAGTAGTTCCTTCAGCTTGGCATCTGAGGAAGCCACTTCTGAACCTGATTCTGATACAACTTTAGTGTCGTCTGATGAGTCCCACCTCAGTGCGTTAGTTCGCTGCTCTCGAGTAAACGCAAGAACGATATGCTATGGTAGAGCCGTATACGGCAAGCTTGGTGTTGTCAACATCGGCCGCATTCAGAACAGATCTGACTTCCTAATGATCTTTGTGTTTTGCGCTCGTCGGGGCTGCTAGCTTGGTCTTCAGACGTGCATTAGTCGAAGTTGCCTGCGATCTCACAGCTGAGTAGCACGGAAGTCGATCCTCACGTAAGCGTGTATCGTTCCTCACCACTTGTGGCAGACGAGCCCCTCGACGTGTGCGAAGAGAACAAGGACGTGTCCGCTACGGGGTTTTCGGCAGAAAAATAATATTAAAAACGCGAGAGACTGATTCGAACATCGAGGGCCCGCTCGAACCTCATCCCCTTTCCTTTATTCTACGAGCATCTATTCTTTATTATATCGCTTCTTTTTCTACAGCGTGTATATATAGATGACGCAATGCATAAGCGTGCCTACGTCTTGCATCTTGCTCACTGCTGAGACTTGTCTAGCGCAGGGTGGCATCGCTGATTAATCAAGGGTAGGGAAATAATTGTTTCTCAGAAAGAAGCGCTAGCAGTTGCCACCAGACCATCTGTCGACGCGGGCTCAGAGCAAGTCGCACCAAATCAGCGGCTAACAGTAGATGGCGCTCGCCTGAGCGACTACTCCGGTGCTCTACAAGAATGTTGCCGGGAGCTCTGCCACATGGGACATAAGTTTAATCGTTCTCCAAAAGTGCGGTCAAAAAATCGTTGAATAGATTCGGGTTTTTGCTAGTCTAGAAGTGGCAGCCAGAAATTTTGTGAGAAGCCCATACTTTTGCCAGCGAAACTTTAAGGCAGCGCATTCACGGACTTTAATAAAGGCATTGCAGTCTTCCCTGTGGCAGACTGGTAATTATATTTCTATCGAATACACGGCTATACCTACTATTTGGCATCGTGGTGACAAGTGTAATTTCAAATGTGCGTGGTTGTAGTTCAAGTAAAGTAAAGCTTGCTTGCGAAGGATGTTTTTCTCACTGTTTGCCGTCTCACCTGTCCGTCTGGGGTACTTATGCTGCTGGCTTCAAGGACTTGGGACGGTGGGACCTCATAGTCTAATGTGGCAGGCTTCATCATCGATATACGTACATAGGACTGCTCAAGCAGACGTTTAAAAAAAGTAATTTTTTAGTAGTACAAGACCGTGCTTTACTTTACGCTATGGCTCAGGGCATGGAAAGAAGATGCTTCAGCAATCATTAGACAATGTATATAAAATATAGTGACCCAGACAGAGATTCTGGGTCCTCTGAGCACAGTATGTTTTGCGCTGTGTTATGCCAGACCGCTAGACAAGGGCGATAGCCTTTAGAACACTCACTGGTATGTTAGGTTATTCGTACCGCATCGCGCTCACAACATGCTTATTCCAAAAATGTACAACAGCGAAGCCGAATACATAAGACACTATATGAGGAATTACGTGCGCGCTGGTGAGCCAAATATTAGGGATATCTGGAGAGATCAGCTGAGTGAGACGCTTGGCATGCTACTACAGACTTTATATATCACTGCAGATCACACAACCAGATAAAATAATCGAAAAATCACGTACATTCACTCGCTCGAAACTAGGAATTGTAGGCTTCAGTGAGCACATTGATATGGACAGTGAAAAGTGCTACTTGAGAGCACCGTTATAAAACAAAATGTTATCCATTTCTTTAAGTTCGGCTGCAGCAGTGCGCGTTCTGTCTGGCAGTATGAAAAAAAAATTAACTGCACCGAATAGCTTGGTATCCACGTAATGAACTTTCAATTTACGCTACCAGGCGTACAATGTACGGAAAGTAGGAATAAGAGGTGGACGACGAGGGAATGGTGGAGATCGCATTTTCCAGGGTACGCGAACATTTTATCTCATAAATATTTATTTTGACAACATGACATCTGGCACAACTTCAGCAGAAAAGATCAACCTCTAAACTCATCTCATTTCAGGCAAGCTCCGGCGGCGGGTCCCGTTCGCTACAGCCACGCGTTGTCTCGGGTGCTGGCACTGGTGCTGCCGCTACTCATCGTGATGCTGGTGGCAGTGGCCATGGTGGCCGCCACCACCAACAGCAGCAGGCGCCAAGAATACCATAGCACCCATGTCGACAACGAAGGCTAGTGGCTTTGTCATTGGAAGAGTTATTTAGCCATGTCTGAATCGAAGACAGCTTTAAGTTGTACAAGGCGTAATTTCTGGACTATTCAGCATTAGTTGGGTGGGAGCGCCGTAATATTTTTTTTCGGATGTATTACATAAAGCAGGCCCTGAAAGGGACCACGCAGAGTAGGCAAGAAAGAAGAAGAAAGTACAAATATGCAGCAGAAGGTACAGTACAAAAAACACAGACATAATATTTCACGCAGGTTACTCAATGTGAATATTTGGTACATTTTTTTTGTCTGTCCGACTCGGTTAGAGTACTAGAAAAAAACGGAGTTCCCTAAACGTATTGGTTCTTGCGAAGAACGGTGTTAGGAAATGCGATTTGACATGCCGTGTAAGCCTAATTGCTAGTGGCGACGTGTACTCGTTAGGGTCGACAGCAAGCTTCATATCCCACAGTAAGTGGGATATGAGTTGAATTCCCTGAGATTTTCTGCATAAGTAGACGGGTTCGTGTGACGTTATTTTTCATTAGTTGGGAAGGGGAATCATGCCGAGAGTACTTTCAGTAAGTAAACCTGACAGCTTTTTTTTTGTATTCGTTGAATTTTGATAATATTGTCGTCCGCATACGGGTCCCACACAATACGCAAGTGCTTCCTTCGCGATGAAATGTTGTCCTTCTTTGCCAGTTGATTTGACTCGAACTTTCTCTGGCTCCTTCACGATAAATAAATGCCATTCTTAGCATGTAAGGAGTTGACTAGGACTAGCTCGGCTTCCTTCACAATGAAATGTGTCCCTTCTTTGCCCGTAGAATTGTCTGCAACTCGAGATCTCACGTATTCAAGCGCTGGTCTGATGATAGTAGTATAACTAATTAGTTTAGTGCATGAAGGGACGTTGTGTAGCTTGTGTCTTCGTAAAAATAGTTTTGGAGAGGCCGACATGCATATTTTATCAACGAGCATGCTAAAAAGTACGTTATTAGTGACATATCATAAGAAGCCTACAAACAATGACACCAATGCAACATAGGGGAAATTAGTTGTACTTACCTATTGAATTAAAGAAGTTATAAATTTATAGAAATGAAAATGAAGGAAAAAGCAACTGGCGGCAGGTGGGACCGATCCCACGTCTTCGCATTACGCGTGCAATGCTCTTACCATTGAGCTACTGCAGCGCCATTTTGCCATCCACTTTCTGGGTTACTTATGCTTTACAACTAGAACTAACCCTGGGAGTGTTAGCCAGCGCCGCCGCTCAGAAACCTAGGCGGCGGATGTGGACCATCTTTTCTGCCACAGGCGTCACGAGTACCCAAAAAGATCGCGTACTTGTGACGCCTGTGGCAGAAATAATGTTCCACATCTGAGCGGTGGCTTATGATTAACAAAAATGGGGCCCTCCAGTTCCCATTCTTCTTCTTCATTAGATAACAAGGGCTCGACTCCGGCAACATTGATGACTTCAGGTAGCATATATGGGTTTATTGACCAGTGGCCTTCACCCGAAGCAGTCGCAGTTTCGCCCGAAAGGCGAAGCATCAATTGCGATAGCAAATTGGTATACAGCTTACGAAGTAAGGATCGTAGTTTTATTGGCCGCATTCTCTTACTCTAAATATTATCTTACTAACTAAATAAACGAGCACGATGTCACGCGCGCACACGTAAACATGGACACATCTCGCTGACCGCGGAAACTCGTAAAAACGCTGGAGTGAGAAAGCGCGCCAGCAGCAGCGGGCAAATTGGCCTTCGCGCTGTCTTTCGTCTTGCTTCAATGCGAACGTCGAAGGCACAGCGCATACGAAGCTACCGGCACTCTGCGAGGGCACTTTGTACCCATCGCAGATCGTTTTGAAGATGAGGCCCCCGCGGGCACACACTTCGGCCACATAGCAGATCGCTTTCAAGATACGGTGCCTGCGCGGCAGCTCCGTCAGCAGCAGTCGCGAGAGCAAGCGCAAACGAGGCGGGGGGCGGGGGGGGGTGGGGGGTGCGTTCTCCGACGGGTACAGGATTTCCGACAGGAACTGCCGAAGATAGGTAGTAACCGCTGCAGTCATACCTATTTGCTTGCAGCTACTAACTTTGTACTAACTTTTTCATAGGAGGGCATGAGAAGATCCACCACGCCATCAGCCAGGTCGCGTTAATTCCCGCTCCGCCTTTGAATTCTTGCCGACTGTCGCCAGCCCTTTGCGAGGACTGCAAGAAGTACATCTAGGTGGCCCATCCGGTAAGCTCTTGAACGTCAGTACAAACACCCGGCAACCAAGGCAGCGCATGGAACCACTACCGAAGCTCCTAACCGAGGTGAGGTACAGCGCCAGCTTATCCTGAACAATGACATGATTATCGCCAACCCAGGACCCCAGATCATTGCTAGAACGTAGGACACGTTCGAGCTGCCACTTCCTTAACCACCCACACACATTTATCATAGTCCGCGACGCCAAAATAGGCGCTGTGCAACGTGAGTAAAAGGAGACATCAATGACTAGCAGCGTGATTCAAATCCACTTAGATTTCGACTCGTACGCGCCTACCAGCTCTCACTACACAGTGCATACGCACCGGAAGACTCGGAGCTAGTCTCGTTACCTTCAGAAGCCCAATTGAAAAAAATCACCACAGCTCTTGCACTTCTCACGAAGCGCTACCGCAGCGACGAGACCCAAACCACCGGCTAGGCATCCCTAGAATGTGTAGCCCCCAAACCAGCATATTGACAGCATCAAGGGCTTCTAACATTTTCTTCAACAACAAATAGGGCACAATTTACTACAGCAACCACCACAAGAATGACTGCTTTGCGATTCCGAAATACCGCTACGTGCAGCCACCCCGGTTCCGGTCGTCCCGGCGTGAGTGCTATTGTGTTGAGGGCGTATGCAACCCCGACCGGGTTGTATGCGACTGCACCGACATCTGAGGTCAAGCTCACTTTTATACAACAGCAGAGCTGCGGCCCAGCTACAACGCCGGAAAATCCACCATCACCAGAGATGTCCGATGACTCTAAGTTCGACCACTTCTTCAGGCAACGTCACGTGAAAGTGTACAACTTTCTGGAACTGTTATTACCTACCGGCGGACCGCCGCGCCTATGTACCACCCAACACCTTCGAAGCATCTACACCGAGAACGTGAATTACGACATCCGCAACCTGCTCATAATATATAAGTCCTAGGAGAAGGGGAAGCAACCTCCCCCGGCGCCTCCTTCAGTCGCTCGCGCATCATCAGTTCATTCATGGGCTTTAGTTGGTAAGGGTTCACAAAGCAAAAAGGTAAGGCGTGCAGACATGGAAACAAGAAAGCAGTGGACAACACGAACGCCGTCGTTCATGTAGCCCACTCTTGTCTTCTTGTGTCCGTGTCTGCACGCCTCACTTTTTTGCATTAGGCTTTGTTCCAGCCTGGTGAGATGCCAGCAGAAACCGCAAATGCCGCCGCCGCAGCAGCCAGCTCACCTAGTTCTTGTAGGCTTAAGAATTCACGACAACATCTACTAGCTGCGGGGATTCAACCGCAGCCAAATGGAGAATGTCATACGCAAGACTAAGTTAACGCAATTTGTCCAGGATTCTACGAAGAGAAGTGTGGTGTTGCGGCTCTTGCCGGACGCCGAGCGCAGCCGGGCTGCGGGCAGGAAGGAACTAAGCCCGACTCCGATCCTGGGCACGATAACAACACCCACCTTTGTTTCACGCAAGCAGCCTATTTATATAGAAACACTCAAGTGACAAGTGACGTCATGGACAGACAACGTTTCACACATCAGGGCAAAAGCACCCGATAACGCAGACACATGGCACACGGCATAGGCGCTATCAGCACATATCCCGTTTTTCTTTTAAGGATACACTGGCATTTGCAACAAAACTTAGCAGCACAGCTAACAAAAGATGAATACATGGAAGCAACCAATGCTCAAAAGAAAATAACAGTCAGTTACTGAACCCATATCGGTCTGGTGGTCGGACATGACGGCCTAATCGCGTTCTGTATCCAGGAGGGTCAGTTCTTGGCAAGGGAGTGCTAGATGGATCGGCAGCTGCATTGTTAGTAGCTGGATTAGTTTCCCGTTCCATTTCTGCCGGACCTACCGGACTATCATATGCGTGCGGAAATTCATAACTGCCTCCTTCGTCCTCGCACTCATTCTGCTGTGAAACAAAGCGAACTAGGATTTTCCTGTTTCTTTCTAGAACTACATCATGGGAAGCTCTAATTATACACGACCTCGGACGCTGTGCAAGACGCAAGATTCGCGCTTTCACTTTGTAGTTTGTCACCCATACTTCCGCTCCCGGTTTGAGAACTGGCAGCGGAAGAGCCCTATGACGACTGTTGTAGTACCTACGCTACCGCTGTCGGATGGTTCCATCGCGACCTCCGAACTTCTTCAGGCTCACCCTCTGGGGCAGAAGGCTCTTGGGAGGAAGAGGAACTGTTGTGGGTAGCCGCCTGCCCATCAGAAGATCTGCAGGGCTTTTTCCAAATGACCCTGGGGTGTCCCTGTACGCTAGCAGCCAAAGACAGGGGTCCTTAGCTTTTATAATCAGCCGTTTAATTGTTTGGACAATCCTTTCTACTTACCCATTTGTCTGGGGGTATCTGGGGCTCGTCGGCACAGTGCGAAAGCCATAGTCATAAGCAAACGACTTAAATTCCTTGGATACAAATTGTGTTCCATTACCCGACATGGCTCTGGTATGCCATGTATTGCAAAGACCGTAGAGGCTTGGGCTAGTCTTGCAAAGAAACTTTTGATGTGCATAATGACAGTGGTACCTTTCGTCGAAAATAGCAAGGCTATCTCTGGTATCTAGAAAAATAATCTACGACCACCAAATACCACTTTCCCTCAATATGGCCGAGTTCAACGCCTAGCTTTTGCCAAGGACACTGTGGAGTGGTTGTCGGAGTCATTGGTTCCGACTTTTGCTCCCTGTGCTCCGCGCATACAGGACAATCTGTCGCCAAAGCTCTCAGCTGACAACTCAACCCAGGCCACCATAGAGACTCTCTGGCTCGAGCGCTGCATTTTTCAATTCCCTGGTGACTCTCGTGCAAGCGCATCAAGACCTGTGCGCGCAATTTTTGTGAGATCACCAGCCGCACACCTTTGAGTAGCACGCCGTCAGCGACTGTCAGCGTTGCTTTTTCCTGACAGTATGGACGCAAGACCATCGACAGCGATGAGAACTTTGGCCAGCCTTCCCGGCTGAACATTACGAGAGCTTAACAGACTTCATCGGCTGGTTGTTCAGCTTTGACTCGTTCAAGAAGGCTAGCCTCGACGGCATTTGACAAACAGCCAGAAACGAACTTGGTGACTTCGCCAACATTCAGTGCATAAGCATCAATTTCTTTTCCCTGAATCGGGGCTCTGGACAACAGATCTGCAGTAACGAGGCTCTTACCCGGGACATGCACAACCGCATAGCTGAACCGCATGAGCCTCATGCGAAAACGCTGAATACGAGGTAGGAAAACATCGTAATGTGATTTTCCCAATGAATGTTACAAGTTTTTGGGGTCGATTTCAAACAAAATTTCAAGAACTTTGATGTACGCTTTGGATCGTGCTGCCGCCCAAGATGCTTCCTTCTCAATCTGAGAGTATCTGGTTTCGGCGGGCGTCAACGAGCTCGACGCAAATGCAACAGGGCTTTTTTCATTGTTTGGTTCAACTTGCATCAGTATGGGCCCCCAAACCGAATGATGACGCGTCAGCGGAAAGAATCGTAGGGTACTTTGCATCATAGTTAGCCATGACGTGCGTCGAAGATATAACGTCCTTCAAGTACGACAGCGCTTGCTCTTGGGCTGGTCCCTAAAGAACACTTTAAACACCCTAAAGGAACACTTTTCTGTGTTTAGCGTAACGCCAGCACTTGCGAGACGATCTAAAGTTAGACGCCGGCGCACGTCATGTTGAGCCTTGTCGTTGCCAAAAATGAGCACATCATGCATCATGTTTATCACTCCTGGGATTTGCATAAATGTGTTTGTCACATAATCGTGAGCAGCTCTCTTTGTTAATAAATTTTCCTGCGAGTACTTTCGCTTCTTTAAATGGAACGTTTGCGTCCAATGGGAAAAGATCTTTAGAATGCCAGAAACCATAACCTCCATATTCTATTCATAACGTCTGTGACGTGTATCTGCGTCTCTTCTTTGTAATTGTGCCCTCGCCCTACATTATGTCGGTAAGAAAACTCCAGCGAGCACAACAAGTCCTATTACAGGAGTTTTACGGAGTTTTCTTCATTAAGATTAACGCCCCATTTTACTCCCCAAATTAAAAAAACATGAACACGATAACGCTTGACCGGTGCTTGTGTTACGAAGCCATTCGAAGCGTGAATATACGCACCACAAGATGTAACGGACTTTCCGTGCGTAAAGTAATTTATTGCACCCAGGTCAAAATATAGACAAAAATACCAGGATCATTCACTGGGTGGCCAAACCGGCGCTCGCGGTAGTCATGCGGTGTTTGATGAGTTCACGCTTGGCAGCTTCGCCAACAGCTGCTTGTTGGACTATCGAGGCCAATGAAACTTTTCTCGGAGCAGTGGCGGGCGAGGCAAGGGCAGTCGTCCACGATGGCTCCTTGCACACTGTTTCGTTGGCGTACCCATGTCAGCGCCTTCATCTCCGAACAATCATTCATGTAATGGACGTGCACCGACTCGATCCGTGGCAAGCGCTCTCGCATGATATCGACATAGACAGCTGCAGCGTTGCGCGACGTCGAAGCCCTGGTAATCAAGCAAAGGTTTTTGAGGTTCTTCACCAAGAGAAGTGCTACGGCGAAGTTGCTGATGCCCAGCTCCACTTTGCTGGCTGCAACGGTGAGCCGTGAGAGGCGCTGATTGAGGCGGAGAAAGTGACCGATTTTTGAAAACCTGTCTGCTTCGTCGGTCAGGCTGCGGAGGCACAGTCGAAGCTCGCTTACTCTGCACCTCAGCAATAACGCGTTGGACGCGATTCTTGCGGCTTCGCCGAAGAATAGTCGCCACAGCTTTCTAAAAGTGTGCGCCCACTCAAAGTTCATTTCCATGAGCCTGGGTCGCAGCGCGCAAGTGGCACTCGCAAGAGTATTTGTTGTCGAGATTTCAAGCTCCTCGATGAACTTGCAGGCCTGGGCCAGCAGCGCGAACTAATTTTCCTGGTGGACTGTGCAAGGGGACAGTGCAAGCTTTTGCAACCGGGGCAGTGCCGTGGCCACGATGCGGGCGCAGTTGCTGCCGTACGTGGAATGGTACGAAGTCACGTTGAATTCCGTAATTCCCCACACGCAGATACGGAGGAATTGTCGCAACTTGTAAAGGTGCGCGTCATTTGCACACGGGGATCGTGGGAATCGTACTGATTGCGGTTCCGGTAGCAAGGCGAGCCTCAGCGAGTTGATCATGCTAAACAATTCGGTTCGTTCGGAGGCCAGGAGCAAGCGGTCGCCGGGGCAGTCGTCCTCTACGACGACAATGGCTTGTTGGAATGCTTGCAGGGACACGTTTTGTCCTTAGAAGGTCGTTCAAAAAACCAAGTTGTAGATGGTCGGATTGCTGAAGCGGAAGACGAGGTCCTCTCCAAGCAGGGACACTTCACTGCTGTCTATGATTCACACGTCCGCGGGTGAGCGCACACGCTCCACACTGTAACTGAATCTGACGAGGCTACGATAGATCGGGACGCGCTTCATAAAGTCGTTGCCACTGGACACACCCGCGGCGCCCTTGAGTACAGCGTGGACGCGCAAGTGCAGCAGAACGTCGCACTTGCGCAAGGCGCGCTCCAGCAGAAGAGTGTTCAAAGGCATCGCAACTACTTCGACGTACATGCTCTCAAGTTGTACACTGCAACACGCGTCGATGTCGTTGGCAGCTTCGCTTAGGAGCCACTCCAGCTTTGTGACACTTCGGAGATTTTCGCAAAGCAAACAAAACAGTTCCGCTGGCTCAACCACGCAGTACACGATGCGCAGTTGCTGGAGCCGCTCGCACCTGAAGGCGCAGTCCAGTGTCGCTTTGCTAGAAAGCGCCAGGCAGCTGTTGAAGCATAGTTTGACTACATGCTGAGCGGCAAACAGTTTTCTAATGGAGCCTTCAGCAAATACTTTTACCAGTCTGAATTTCCCAAGAGTCCGATCGTCAGTATCTGACGTCACAGTAGCAGTCTTCAGCACGCCTTTGGAAAAAGAGCATGATTTGAGCGCGGGCTCTGCCCCGACCACGGACAGTAGGGACGCGACATCCAGGTGCTGTATTATCGTCTCCCACACATCCAGTGGTAAGCGGTCGTACAGTGGCTTGTTGCGAAAAGGTGGCTCCATGGCGGAGGTCTTTCGATTAGCGGGGTTCGCGTCTCCCTGGACTGTGACGGTGGTAGGGCCTTGACCATGGTAGCCTGGACAGAGCATGAGTCACTTCAACGTTTCTTTCGTTGCGATATTTTAGTTTATACCTGTATGCTGCCAACGTAATTGCCCATCTTTGCATTCGAGCTGCCGCAAGTGTAGGCACCGATTTGTCTTGGCCTAATATTCCGAGCGGTGGCTGATGGCCTATGTAAAGTGTGAACTCTCTTCCATACAAGTAGCGGTGAAATTTGTTTAACCCAAAGATCAGTGCTAATGCTTCCCGCTCACCCTGAGCACAGTTCTTCTCAGCTGGTGTAAGTATTCTAGACGCAAACGCCACTGGCCTCTCTTGTGCCTCTGCAGTCTCATGAAAAAGAACAGCACCCAACCCATACGACGAAGCATCACATGACAGAGCAAATTGTTTCGCTACAGCGTAAAAGGTGAGCCCAGTACCCTTGACAAGCAACTGCTTCGTAGCAGCAAAAGCTTCGCTACACTCGCGTGTCCACGACCACTTTTCGCACTTGCGCAACAGACGATACAATGGTTCTGCCACGCAGGCAATGATGCTTAAAAACTTTGCGTAAAATTTAACATGCCTAGCTTATGCCTTTAGCTCCGTTTGGCAAGTGGGCTCTGGTGCTTCCGTGATCGCTTTTATCTTTTCTTCCGTGGGATTGATACCGTCAGCGCACACAGTGTGACCTAGATAAGTCACCGTGTCCTGAAAAAAACAAAACTCTTCTTCTTTCAGAATCAGGTTGTAATCATTAAGCCGCCGCAGGACTAGTTCCAACGTCTTTTGATAATCGGTGAAGTTTTTTCCCGACACAATGACGTCATCTATGTAGCAACCCCCGTTCGGTATGCCCTTGAGCACCTCATCCATGAATGACTGAAAAATGGCTGGCGCGCTGGCTACACTAAACGTTAAACGCTGGGACTCGAAAAGTCCCATGTGCGTATTAATGGTTAGCAGTGGTCGGGACTCGGTAGTAAGCGGAATCTGCTGATACGGGGCTGAAAGATCCAGCACGCAAAACTCTTTGCCACCCGCTATTGAAGAGTACACGTCTTCCGGATGAGGCAATGGGTAGTGGTCGGTCTTTAGCACAGGATTTATTGTTGCTTTGTAGTCCCCGCACAATCTCAGCGAGCCATCTTTCTTCTGAATCTCAACCACAGGCGCTACCCAATCGCTTTGCATCACGCGGTGTATATCTCCGCTTTTTTGCACACTTTCCAGCTCCTTTTATACGTCATCTCGTATCGCATATGGAACGTTTCCGGCCTTGCCAAAGACTGGCGTACAGTTCTGATTAAGAACTATCCTTACTTGGTAGTTCTTTACTACTCCGGGTTGCTTAGAAAAAACCTCTGGGAACTTTTGCTTAACTGCTTCCACTTTCCTAGCGTCGCTTACATTTACAGACACTTTTCCAGTCAAGCCCTAGCATTTCGAGCCAATTTCGCCCCATCAGCAGTGGAAGCTGTTTGCCGTGATCTTTGACAATGATAACTGGCAGTCGCAAAGACTGGTTGCCAGTCATAACGAAAACGTTGCATTGCCCCTTCAACTAGAACGGGTTCCCCAGTGTATGTTCTTATAGGGTGACTCGCGATGGCTCGCACTTGACATGAGGAAATGCGTTCAGCCTAACACTCTTTGCGGAATTAGGGTTACAGCAGCTCCCGTGTCAATCTGCATGCAGATTTCTTTCCCTTCTACGTTTACTTGCACTTTGTATCCAGAACGAATTGTATTGATAACATGGTACACATCTAATTCAGAGTCACTATCAGAGCAGTCCACTACGTTCGCAGTCCTTCAGTTCTCTGCACTTACTGGGACACGTCTTCTTTAAACGGCCGATTTGTGAACAGCTGTGACAATGGACATTCTTATACCAGTAAACACTAGCGGCATGCGCCTTGCCAGATCTTTCGCAGACTCGCTTGACGTCCTTGAATTTACGAAGCTTCCATTTATGTTCAGTTGCCTGTTCTCTTATCGACATGGCTTGCAGCGTCGCTTCCTTGCCTTCTGCATGCAGTAACGCTGTTTGTCGCGCAGCTTGCTCCAGGTCCAAGGCTATCTTGCATGCCTTTTCAAAGGTTAAACTGCCTTCAGCAAACAAGGCGAGTTGCGTTTCTTCGCGTCTTATGCCTGCCACTAATCTGTCTCGCAGTGCGTCCTGCAGGAACAGAGCGAAATCGCACTTCCCTGCTAAATGCTTTAAGGCGCCTATGAAGTCCTGGACGCTTTCTTGTTGCTCTTGTGCTCACCTGTTAAATTTGCAACGTTCGGCGATGACCGAACAGCTTGGACTATAGTGCTTCTTCAGCAGCACTGTCACCTCTTCAAAGGATTTGTCCTCAGGAAACGGCGGGTACTACCAAACTTTTGAGCACCTCGTACGTTCGTGGTCCTATCAAGCTCAAGAATACGGCCAGCTCCTTTTCCTCTTTGATATCGTTTGCTGTGACGAAATGCTCAAAGCGTTCTAAATAGGATTCATAATTCTGCTCCTTCTCGTGGTACTCGTCTAGCTTCCCCAGTCGCGCCATTTCCAGTGAAGTGACTGTATACTTATCGGTTCGCTCGCCCGATGACTGCGTTCACTCGTTGCTGTGGTACCGAAGATTTCAACCGTTCAGGGCCATGGCTGCAGCCGCTTTCCTTTCCGTTGCTGTCGACCGCCGACCATCTATGATACTGCTTCCGTACTGAGCTATTGGAAGCGGGCCCATCCAATCTTCGTCGCTAGTGCGATAAAACAAACAGGCAGCATTCCAACAAGCAAAATGATGACCGTTTATTTAACAGTGCACTTATATAGACAAAGGATCACGTGATCCGTAACAAAAGGAAGCGCGCACTGGCTGCGCACTGATATGCGACGTCACGCTATAACACACGCGACCTTTGACGAAGCAGCACGAATGCGTTGCCGACGAATTGCAGCAGCGCTGAAGGGGGTCGCAGGACGATGTCTCGAAGACGGCTTCTCGAAGCAACTGCGACTACATGTGCTCGGAGTGAACCAAGTTCTTATACCTTTTCGAGGTAAGCACCAACCCCTATCAGTCGGATTAGTGCTCGTGGGATGAGAGCATTGACTGGAGAAAGAGTAACAGATGACGAGATGGAGGGGGAAGCAAGTAAGTGGTCACAAGAGGGAGAGTCCAGAAGTTCTCGGCAAACGTACTCTCCAAAAATGCCACCCTTTTGTCGGCCTGTCTGCCTCACCTCCTCTGCACTCCGAGTTTGATTGCGACTGGTTGCTTTTTTGTGCTCAAAACAGATGTCTTGGTGAATCAGTATAGAGCTGCTTTGAACTACTACCTCAGGCAAGGCTTAATGTGAAGGGGGCTAGGAATGTGGCCGCTCTTAGGGTGCCTCAATGTGCCCCGCCCCCCCTGCATGGTGACGACATTCTTTCAAGCAGGGAGCCTCAGCGCGCACCTACTAAAGGGAAGAAAAGGATAACCAAATAACTTTAATTGCAATCAATCACGCACTATTCTTTCTGGGAACGCTCCAGGGCTGTTATTAATTGCACGGATGTCTGCATATACACAAAACAATCCCGCGTCACCGTGCCAGGTGCACGGTACTGCGCGTGTCGCTCGCAGTAGCAGGCGCCGCAAGTGCCGCCACCCTGGGGCGTCCCAGCATTTTTTTTTTGGAAGGATGGGAACAATTGTTTTTTCCTAATTAAGCGACGAATTTATTTATTTCTAGCCCTTTAGCGCACGAGAAACACAAGGACAAAAAAGAAAAAAAAACTATTTGGACAAATCACGCTCAAACTTGTATTATTTAATTTTGTTTAAAACTTAATGGATTTAAAGAAACAGCAGCGTTTACGGACGTATGGTGAAAACGTTACCTATTCTAGCCACCATTTGCAGAAATATTCTGCGTATGCGTCAAAAGGTTATTCTCCAAACAAGGTACTTTCGCCAAAAGACCAGTAAAGCAAATTACTGTTCCCTTTTAACATATTCGCCTTCACCACACCCTTTGCTCTACGAGGGTTCGGCGGTAGTATACTCTAAAAAAAAAGGGAGTGAGAAGGGAGCAACGGGCTCTGTTCCTCCTTCAGGCCAGCGAGTTCCTCCTTCGAGCAAGGTTCACGCGCTGCGCCCTCTTGCGGCAATCGTAAATGGAGGAACTTTCCTCCCTTAGCGCGAGCACCCCGGGACCTGAAAATGAGTTGCGCCGTGATCCCGTGTAGCGCATTGCGATTTCATCGGCTGCGACCGATCGGTTCCATCTCTACGAGCACCATAGGCGATCACTTCACCCACTGACTGTGTTTGAGTGCCTTCAATGTGCTGCGTGGATACTTCATCGCGCAACGATGCGCATGCGATATCATGAACGTCGGTGGAGGAAGGTTGATCGCAAAACAGGCAAGTTATTTTATTCTCGATCATTGGTATGCGCATACGAATTGCTCTCAGCAATAGGCTATATACATTTTAGACGCAGTCCTGTTAGACAGTATTTACTGCACCGAGATGCAAGCAAGACCTTAAAATGTATTGGTAATCTAGATCTTCTTGCTCATGTAGGGGATAATGCTTAAGGATATTTCTTTTCTTTATTCTCGCGGTACATGCGGCTGTCGTGCGATTATTATTAGTGCGAAAGTGCCTATTAAGTTGCGTTAACAAAAAATAAATATGTGGAAACGCGTACGTGTAATGAAAGCGGTGCAGAAAGTGACCGATAGTATCCCGAAATCGATCGCCACTGAAATTTATAGCCGCAGTGGCTATGGTGCTTTATTTCCTTATGGTCGCGGCTTCGACTCTGGTTCCTGTGGCCGATTGCGGTGGGGGCGGAATTTGAAAGCAACTGTAGTCTCTTGTCAAGTTTGTATGCAAATTGTAACATATTATTCTACAGCTATTTAACTATATGTTGTTTACGTGGTTCAAAACAAAGGCCAAGTGATCTGATTTGTTTTTCATGCACCATGCTACATCATATTCGGTTTGAAAAAAACTTTGTCCACTTTTTTCAGTGTCATGCGTTACTGCATTTGAGAATGACATTTTCACAATTCAATTTTTTATTCCTTTTAGAATACATGGCTAACTGGAACAAGCACTGGACCTTTATATGTACATCATCGAAGTGGAAGTTCAGCACATCAAAAGACGCGACTTAATTGCTTCTATAACCTGCATGACTTCTGAAAATAAATACAGACGCCAGAGCCAACCATAAATGACACAATTGCCAATTTTGTTTACACAACAATTCCTTTCTTTTTTCTTTCATAAGCAACTTTCCTGTCATGTTTAGTTGCGTATAAGTTATGTCAACAAACCTTGTCTTAAAAAGTAAGCTGTACTAGTAGCAAGCTGTGATTTTTTTCTCATAAACTGCTCGTAAACCGAAAACCTCATAAGCAGATTATTTACGACGTCGAAGCATTTATAAGCGAGGAAACGGGATTGCAGTAAGAATCGGTGAAGCACATGGGTCGCTATTATGCAACTTCAGCAGAAAAGCACAGGTGCACATGATGATCATGATTATTTCCGAACGTAATATTTCTCATCGGAAGAAGACGCTTATCAAGATTTTCAATTTCGCATTGAGGCAATAAACTCGCATAACTAAATTCTGCCAACCGGCGCTCAGCAAGCATCAGCACAGGTATTACTGTTGTCGTGGGAGTACCATTTCCTACGTTCACGCATTCTGTGCACACATGGGGAGCACGCACAATACGCGTGTAGTTAGCAAGCACGATTACTTACCTTTCAAACGGTACGACGCGGTCTAAAAGCGCTCTCCAAGTTGCCGGTGCTGCATCGACGATGTTAGTCCCAGCCAGCGCCTCCTCTATTTTTCTAAAAATAAAGGAGACGCTGTCGCAGCATACATACCGCTGCGTAGTGGACGAGCTCAGGCACGCTAATAATTCGCATGCTTTCTTTGCGCCATGCACCCAACTTTCCGCAACCATGACACAAAGGCAACGCACTACCCGGCACGAAAATCGTTGGTCCACATTTGCCTGGCGCGCCACGCATACGGCGAGTTTGCAGCAAGACACATGCTATCTTCTCGCACTATTATTGAAGCTAATTACGTCACATTTCATTACCGCAAACACAAAAACACACGATCAAACGCTCGCACATCCAACAAGCACGTTGTAGACGGAGGAATGACAACGGCGCCACCTGCACACTAGTGAGGCTGTGGTGGCCTCGGTGATACATGATTAACTAGCCGTGTTGCGCCCAACAATGTTGCGAGACAAAACGGTTAGTTCTGTAATGTATTTTCGAGGTCTTTAAACGTGCATTCAATGCACTGTACGAGCGTTTTTACTTCCTGCCTAAAAGCGGCCGTCACGTCCTCGAGCCCAGCGGTAGGGTGGCTAGCGTCGCAACGCCGTAGCCACGGGACTACATTAAAACCATGTAATTAAACCGTTCAAAATTCTGCATCTTTATATTAAAAGGTCTGTGTGCGTTGCCTGCACCTGTAATACCACCTAATACGTTTAGCTTTGTCTTACCAGCAATTGTTTAACTTGGCAGAAAACTGATTTGCATTCCGGCACAATAAGGGGGGTCGCATTTCGTGACTATATAAGACCGTACGCAGGTACACAAGGCATGTAAAAAAAAAAAAAAAAGGTGAACCGTGTCGTTATATGCGAATGTGTGCGAGTTGGTTCTGTCAGTGCTCTATGAATTGTTGTGTCAATGAATCTGATTGATTACGTGTGTGTAAAAAATGTCTATGTATGCTTGTTAATATGACCATGTGTATTATATAAACCGGACAGAGTGACTATGTGCGTATGTTGTTGATTGTCAAGTGCTCTATGAATTTCTGTGTACATTCGAATACTGCTCTAGGTGAATGACCAGTGTAAGCTCAATTAATTAAGTGTTATTAATTAATTAAGTGTTATATTATAATGTCTGCGAATTAATAGAATGTTATATAAGAAATGTGTGTCATAATATTATAATAATACGTTCACACATATTTCGCGTGTGGGAAAAATCTTTTTGTACATACAATTTTTTAAAATCTTTTATTGCATGTAGCCTCCGAGACCATTGCTCAGTGCGTGCGAATCTCGAAGCCTTGTATTGGTGCCCCTAGTAGCTTCAATCGTAGTTGTTAAGCCTATAGTCGTGTTGCTGGCTTCACTTGCCTGGAGTCGGCCATGTTGGTTTTGGAAAGGGAGTAACAGTTGCTCCCAGCCATGAGGGAGGAAAGTTCCTCCATTTAAAGACGAACATAGGGGACATCGCCGTTCCTCCATTAAAGGAGCAAGGGTCACTCCTTTTTTTTTTTAGAGTGTAAATGCTGTTGAAAGGCAACAATACATTCCCTCTGGGTGGCTAAGTGTGTGGGTGTTTGGGAAAGCACAAGACATGGCATTTTGAGCGGAATTCCGGGAAACAAGTTCTGTTCGCGCTTCCTGTGGGCATTCATAGAGAGTCTGTGGAAGAGAGCCTTTTGGTTAGCAAACAGCCGTACAAGGCAGCCGACATTTTCCCAACTGTTCTGCAGAATTTGCCATGACATATTCAGCTATTGACAGCGCTAGGAGGGCTACACCTGGCTGGTGTGAAGAGCGCGGGGCATTTCCCTTGCCCGGAAGTGTCGCCTTGTGCGATTCCTCCGCTAGATCGAGCTGCGGTCGGGTTAGAAAACGTCTCGCTCGAGTGACTCAGCGCAGCAGGAACTATGCGCACTCAGCTAACCATGTAATATATATATATATATATATATATATATATATATATATATATATATATATATAGTGAAGTAAGGAGTAACCGGAGCCGGCACAGTAGTAGTTCAAAAATAGAAGCACGTAGGAAAAACATAACAAGACTTTACTGACGTTTCGGCCGGGGTCCGGCCTTCATCAAGAGATGTGATGAAGGCCGGACCATGAAGGCCGGACCCCGGCCGAAACGTCAGTAAAGTCTTGTTATGTTTTGCCTACGTGCTTCTATTTTTTGAACTATATATATATATATATATATATATATATATATAGTTCAAAAAATAGATTCAAAAATAGTTCAAAAATTTTTTGAACTATATATATATATATATATATATATATATATAGTTCAAAAAATAGAAGCACGTAGGCAAAACATAACAAGACTTTACTGACGTTTCGGCCGGGGTCCGGCCTTCATGGTCCGGCCTTCATCACATCTCTTGATGAAGGCCGGACCCCGGCCGAAACGTCAGTAAAGTCTTGTTATCTTTTTCCTACGCCTCTACAATATTCCAGCCAGCCTCTACCAGCCAACCTCTATACCAAACAGCCTCTACAATATATATATATATATATATATATATATATATATATATATTGTAGAGGAACAGAGAGACCACCCGTTCCTGGACCGGCTGTTCTATTCTCTGCCTCGTCGTCTACCCGTCCAGCACCCGCCTAGCGACCGCCCGCGGCCAAGTTCCCTTCGTGTTTACACTGGGCCACGCTGCTAGTTTCCGGCACGCTTGCAAGACAGCAACTTGTCCAGGGTGTGGGGTCGTCGTTGGTGAGCCATCCTGCGCACAACCAGCTTCTCTGGCGGTTGGCACTGGCTGTTGCGCGCTGGTCGCAGGTCTTGCCGACTGTTGTTAGAAAAAGATGACCACACATTGTCCGAGAATGTAGACCGGGACATATTGAGCAGAACGCAACTACTTTGTTGGCTCCACTTTGTTGTGGTGGCCACCATGCCTTCGGCGCCGCACTGACTCTGAAGGACGCACCTTCACTCGTGCGTGGATGTTGCGCTTAACGGTCACAGCACCGATACGGGCACCAGGGGTGTTCTCGGAAATAGCGGAGCGTAGTAATGGGTGCTTCTGATAAATGGCCTTGTCGGCGGCTGACGCTTGCTTTAACGTCAAACCCTGCCCTCTGCAAGGTAGCAGGAATCGAAACTTGCCACCACGACTGCTGCTGGAACCACGAGGTGTTGGCGCTCTTTGCTCCTGAACACTAGAAGATACCGAAGTACTGCAACTACTCTCCTGGTGCGGTCGTGGCTTCGGGTAACAGGCATCCTGCAGTGAAGGCCGTCTTGTGAAGCCTCCCTTGCGACCTAGTATAACTGACACTCCCGAAGACGAGGACGATGACGGCACCGGGTGGAGGGGACTGCAGGAGGCTGCTGCTACGGCCCAGGGAGGAGTAGCACAGGGCTCTGGGCCATTTGGCCCAGGCCGTGGTGCGGAATTCGCTCTTGGACATGGAAGTCTAACGCCGTCTCGTAGATGCGCCGCTGGCGGGCAATCGCGGCGGTGGACGCCGCCCTCCCTGCAGCAGAGGTGGTATGCGCTGGAGTGGGGCTTTTGTTGCGCTGCTCTTCAGCTCTCAGCTGCCGCAGAGCCACGGCGGCTGGGCCGGTGTCCCAAGGGTCGCAGTACTGCACCTGGCACGCGTCGTCACCGCATGCCTCTGTTGCTGACGGTGCTGCTGATGCAGCTTCATCCACTGTCTTGGAGGCAATGCTGCGGGGTTGGCTATGGATGTTAGAGGACGCCGACATGGAGCTCGAACCGGAGGCCTGTGACTGATGCGGTGGCGGTTGAGGGCTCGACTCACTGCCGCTGTTGTTCAACCGTTGGTTCTCGGCAGCCATCTGGGAAGACGACAAGCCGCAGCTGATGCTCGGGGATGTAGGGGCCGCAAAGGCATAAGGAAGCGGGCCGAAAGCGGCTATCAGAGCAGCGCTCCATTCAGGCCAGGACTGCTGCTTGATCTCTGCGAAGTTATCCCATGCCTTTGCGGCACCGCAAAGTCGTTTTGCTGCAATCAACCATCTGGTGTGGTCGGGCCAGGCATGACGATCACCCAAGGCATTCATGTTGCGAAGGCAAAGGGTGACGTCGTCTTGAAAGCCGCGGAACATCGGCATTAATTCCTTCAAGTATCTGCGACATATTATGCTGAAAGAACTCGGGTGCTGACGTTATTCCAAACGGCAGTCTTTGAAAACAGTATCGCCCAACTGGCGTTATGAACGTAGTTAACAACTCACTTTCGGGGGACAACTTAATTTGATAAAAGCCAGAGTTGGCATCCAACTTCGAAAACAGAGATGCCCCACGTAAAATTATATCATCAGCAGTCGGCATGACATAGCGCTCGTGAAGTACACTTTTGTCTAATTGGGTCAAGTTAACGCAAATACGAAGCGCTTCAGATGGTTTGAGTACTGGCACAATTCCTGCACACCATTCTGTTGGTTCTTCTACTTTGCGGATCACACCATACCGCTCGAGGTTGCCGCTTAACTCGGTCCCGAAAAGGTAAGGCTGTGCGCCGCGCAACATGAATTGCAAAAATAATCGAGCTCGGCTTTAGCCTAATTTTGTATTCTCCTTTCATCGCTCCAACACCACTGAAAAGCTGCGGGTACGAGGCTTCTACGGCTGTTGCGCTATTGAACGAGTCTGTGAGCTTAATAACTTCAAGAGCCTAAGCGCTGTGAGACCCAAAAGTACGGAGCGTAATGGTGAGACCACGTACAAGATTCGCTAGACAGTGTTTTCTTTCCACTGGATAGTGGCATGCAACTTTCCCAGAACATTCAGTGGCTCATTCGACGGGCCTGTTAGGATTAGGTCGCACTTGTCTAGCCTGGTAGGCAAACCGGGAAACGTTGGGGGCACAACGGAAACTTCGGCACCGGAATCTAATTTAGCGAACACCGCAGTGCCGTTAATGACAACCTGTACATACCTGTTAGGAAGGGCACG
This sequence comes from Dermacentor silvarum, assembly GCF_013339745.2. Taxonomy (NCBI): domain Eukaryota; kingdom Metazoa; phylum Arthropoda; class Arachnida; order Ixodida; family Ixodidae; genus Dermacentor; species Dermacentor silvarum. Next base: position 31,419,468 of record NC_051155.1, read on the forward strand.
GCAGGACCAACAGAATGCATCCGCCTAATCCGTTCACCTTCTTTACGCACTTATTGGTCGTTCTGCTACTACAGTCGACGGGCTGCGACGAGCCAGCTTCCGATGCACACGGCAGCATGAGGCAGATACTCGACTACGGGAAATTCCACGTGTCATCGAGGCCACAGATACAGAGCGACGTCACCAGCGCTGCGCGCTTTGTGACAGCAGCAGCCAATACTGAGGCTGAAGTCAACGGCTCTCTGGTGGCAAAGTTGGCATCGTGGCATATAAAAGGCGCATACGAAGGCCGCTCGCACGAAGGGCACGGCAGGACCACCAGAATGCATCCGCCTAATCCGTTCACCTTCTTTACGCAGTTATTGGTCGTTCTGCTACTACGGTCGACGGGCTGCGACGAGCCAGCTTCCGATGCACACGGTAGCATGAGGCAGATACTCGACTACGGGAAATTCCACGTGTCATCGAGGCCACAGATACAGAGCGACGTCACCAGCGCTGCGCGCTTTGTGACAGCAGCAGCCAATACTGAGACTGAAGTCAACGGCTCCCTGGTGCCAAAGTTGGCATCGTGGCATATAAAAGGCGCATACGAAGGCCGCTCGCACGAAGGGCACGGCAGGACCACCAGAATGCATCCGCCTAATCCGTTCACCTTCTTTACGCAGTTATTGGTCGTTCTGCTACTACAGTCGACGGGCTGCGACGAGTCAGCTTCCGATGCACACGGCAGCATGAGGCAGATACTCGACTACGGGAAATTCCACGTGTCATCGAGGCCACAGATACAGAGCGACGTCACCAGCGCTGCGCGCTTTGTGACAGCAGCAGCCAATACTGAGGCTGAAGTCAACGGCTCCCTGGTGCCAAAGTTGGCATCGTGGCATATTGACACGTACACATGTTTATCTTTCACTGGTACATTGGCTGACAAATGTTAAACGTTATCGCTCGGCGCAGGACGCGCCTGCATTGGAAGCTTCTCGGACGTTATCGATGCTTCTATCCGTCGTCTGTGGTCACCGACGCCCATGTAATCTGATTGTATGAGCGACGCGAATTGTCTAGAACTTTCTGGAAGACACGCGGGCATCAGGGATTAATCTGGAACCTTCGATGACTCAGGTATAAAAGCCGACGCGTTTCGCCGCTGATCAGATTTTCGACGATCGCCGACTGTGTTCGCCGCTATCGTTGTGCTTTGAGTGTACCTTGCTTTTGTGGGCACAGGTTCGCCCAATAAACAACCAGTTTCGTCGTACACAGTTTTACGACTGTTTTCTTCAGCGTCACTACTACGTGACAATATAAAAGGCGCATACGAAGGCCGCTCGCACGAAGGGCACGGCAGGACCACCAGAATGCATCCGCCTAATCCGTTCACCTTCTTTACGCAGGTGAGTAAACGCTATGACAAATGTTATCGGTCAAATAATGTGTTTTTGGTTGTGCTGCCGTGCCCAAGGCTGCTTGCTGAGCTGCTGTGTGAATGCGTTGGTGTTTCATTTAACAAAACACTATTGTTATTATGTGGTGACATTGAGAGTGACCCCGGTCCCGATACCGCTACTATAATGAAGCAACTGCAACTGATTGCTGAGGACCTGAAGGAAATCAAGCAAGAACGATTAACCGCAATTGATTCCAAGCTGGAACTGCTGATGGCATTAGATGGTAAAGTAATGACTTGTATGAATGAATTGGCTAGTTTGGAGAAAACTATACATGCCCTCGAGCTTAAGGTTGACGATCTGGAAAATCGTTCCAGAAGGTGTAATCTTATCATTTATGGTGTCCCTGAGAATGAAAAAGAAAGTGACGACTCCCTTGAATCAGTTGTAAATGAAACAATCGTTAAAAGCATTCTGAAAATGGACCCTGTTACTATCGAAAGAATCCACCGAATGGGAAAACTTGCAGCCAAAAAAACACGGCCGGTAATCATGAAACTTGCCGACTTTCGAGATAAAACAAGGGTATTGAAGAGCTGCCGCAGGTTGAAAGGGACCAATTATTCAATAAGTGAAGATTTCTCAGTCCGTATTCGAGAAATTAGAAAAAAAACTCTGGAACTACGGCAAAACAAAGAAGAGGCTGGAGAGAGCGTTTCTTTAACTTATGACAAACTGAGAATTAAGGGTGAGCTGTACTGTTGGGATGAGAGTCAAAATGATGTGGTACCATTAAATAGACAGTCGACCATCCTTACCTCGAAAAAAAAACCAGCAAGGCGAACCAAAGTCGCTGCGTCCACGCCGACTCCAGCATCATTCGAAATAAGTTTGGTAAACTTAAATGCACGTAGCATTGTTAATAAAGTAGATTCTCTGGAGTCGGTCTTAATTAGTCTAGAACCGGATTTTGTTGCCATGACAGAAACATGGCTGACACATGATGTCCTGGACGTTGAATTGGCCCCACCAAACTATTCAGTAGTACGAAAAGACAGACAGACACGTGGCGGGGGCGTTGCCATATTTATAAAGAAAGATATCCCTTTTTCAAGGCTCCCTGATGTAGAAAATGTTGAAGCAATTTTTTGCAAACTAACGTTGGCCCAGCGCGCGGTTACGTTGGGGTGCGTTTACCGCAGTCCCACATCTGACTGTAGCGTCACCCGTTCACTATATGACTATCTACAACGTCATGTGTCATGTGGCCGGCTAATCTTAGTGGGCGACTTTAACTTACCCGATATTGATTGGAAAGCCATGCACTTTCCATCGATGTCCTCTGAAATAATCAGTGATATGATGTTGCATTTTAACCTGAATCAGGTAGTCACCCAGCCCACACGCACTAAGGGAACTACATCAAATATTGTTGATCTGACATTTCTCAGTCAACACTTTCCACTTGAAAACATAAAGTTACAAATTCTGCAAGGCATATCGGACCACGAAATAACACATTGCACCGTCCACACAGAAACCCCTATTCATGTCGTTGAAAAGTGTAGTACGTTTTATGATTTTTCAAATGCTGATGACGTCAGTATTATCGGCCATCTCAGTTTTGAATATGCTACCTTTCAAGAGCTTACTATGGACGTTTCCATAGATATAGACGCTTTGTGGAAAAAATACACAGACATTGTATTTTTCAGCCTTCAAAATTACGTGCCAATCAAGACGAAAAAAATGAAAAATAACAAATCCATGGATAACACGCGAAATAATCCAAGCTAAACGAAAAGTAAAACGGCTACGTAAGGCCCTCAAGCTAAAGCCTATGCACGTAAACAGACATACGCTTAACGCATCAATTACAAATATGAAATCAAAAATTAAGGCAGCTAAGGAAACCAATTTTTCTAAAACTCTTCCTAACTTTTTGAAAAGCGCGCCACATAAATTTTGGCATTACCTTAACCCTAAACAACATGACAGCGGGCCCGCCGCTTCCAGTGATAATGGAAACTCCGCAAATTCCTTTAACAGTTATTTTCAGTCAGTATTTAGCCTCGAGGATGGAAAACTTCCGCACGTAGTACCAAGTAGCCGAACGCCTATCGAGCCGCTCACAATCACAGTCGCCAACCGAACCTTATACTGACGCAAGTGGTGTAGGCCTTGCTGCTGTGTTGGCACAACGTCGACCTGGCCACACAGAATACGTCGTAGCATACGCGAGTCGCACAGCGTAAAACAAGCGAGTGTTTGGCCATTGTGTGGGCGCTTGGCAAGTTTCGCCCATATTTATACGGCCGATCTTTTGACGTAGTGACCGACCACCACGCACTATGTTGGTTGTCGACGCTAAACGACCCATCGGGCCGCCTTGCCCGCTGGGCATTGGGAATTCAGGAATATGACATCCGCGTGGTTTACCGTTCCGGGCGAAAGCACTCCGACGCTGACGCGCTATCGCGATCACCGCTTCCCCCGAAGGCCAGTCACGACTCCTCCTGCGAGTGCACATTGTCATCTCTGGACTTTGACACTATCGCTGCTGCACAGCGTGATGATCCCTGGACTGCATCTCTGTTCGACCTTCTCTCGGATACGTCGAAAGTTCCAGCGTCACGCACGCTTCGGCGTCAAGTTCCTCATTTTGCGTTCCGAGACCAGCTACTGTATCGCCGCAATTATGACCCAGAGGGATGCACATAGTTACTCGTCATTCCGCGAGCCTTGCGATCAGAGATTTGCTCCTCGTTCCACGTCGACCCTCAGTGTGGCCACGTGGAAGTCTTCAAGACCTACGAAAGACTTCGACACCGCTATTACTGGCGGGTAATGTAGAATTTCGTCCGCCACTTCGTCCGCTATTGTCATGAATTCCAACGCCGCAAAGCGCCACCGCACAACTCCGCCTGTGAACTCCAGCCTTTACAATGCCCATCCCGACCCTTTGATCGCGTGGGCATAGATCTCTAGGGGCCACTTCCGTTGACTCCTGCCGGCAACAGGTGGATAATCGTTGCGGTAGACCACTTAACACGTTATGCAGAGACTGCTGCTCAACCAAATGCTACAGCGCAGGAGGTCGCCAATTTCATACTACGCCGTTTTCTCCTTCGTCATGGAGGTCCACGTGAACTTTTGAGCGATAGAGACCGCACCTTCTTATCTGAAGTCATCGAACAACTGCTTGCTGCATGCGCTATTGTTCATCGTAAATGCACTGCCTATCACCCACAGACTAACGGTACCACGGAACGCTTCAACCGAACTCTTGGTGACATGCTCGCCATGTACGTCTCACCTGATCACTCTAATTGGGACCTAGTTCTTCCGTTTGTCACCTACGCCTACAACACCGCGACTCAGGCCACTACCGGATTCTCACCCTTTTACCTTCTTTACGGCCGTCATCTTTCGCACACAATCGACACCATCCTGCCCTACCGGCCGGACCCATCCGAATGCCTGCCGATCTTGGAAGTAGCCAGACACGCCGAAGAATGTCGCCAACTGGCCCGCCAATTCACCTCAGACGACCAGAACCGTCAAAAGGCCGTTCACGACGCCCGGAACTCGACTCTCAATTTTCTCCCTGGCGCCCTCGTCTGGTTGTTAGTGCCACACCACACGCCTAGGCTCGCTTCAAAACTTATTCCGAAGTACGACGGGCTATACCGCGTTCTCGAAAGAACATCACCCGTTAATTACCTGGTTGAGCCGCTCACGCTGCCGTCCGACATGCGACGTCGGAACCGTGAAGTCGTTCACGTTCAGCGCCTCAAGCCGTATCACCTTTCTATCGTTCTTCCGGACAACTAAGTCGCCACGATGGCTCCTTTATTCCCGCGGGGCCCTTGTAAGGAAGATGACGAACGTCGGCGCAGAGTCAGCAGCATCGGCAGCATCAAGCGCGCACCAGAAGCTCGAGCAAGAGGACTGTGCTCGGTGCATCCTACGACCGGCTGTCGCTGCGAACCTCAATAAATCTCCTTTATACAATGTACGTTCGTACGTCGCACGGTGTGCCAACAACACAAACGGCTTCCCGTAGGTCAACATGGATTCCTTATGTCCATTACGCCTCCTGAGACGGTTTTCCACACGCTGGGCATAGATCACATCGGGCCTCTCTAATTGTCGGCAGCGGGTAATCGCTTTATTATAGTGGCGGTGGATTACTTGTCCAAGCTCGTAGAGGTCACTGCCATGCCTTCGCTTGCCGCCAGCTATGTCATCCGTTTCCTGCAGGACCGCTTCGAATGGAGACACGGTCTTCCAAAAAAAGTTGCTCTCTGACCGGTCGACCACCTTCCGCAGTCACGAGCTCGGCCCTTACCTACAACAAGCTGGAGTTGCGACAAGTTTCTGAGGATGGTCAAGAAGTCGTTGCCGTCAGAGAAGCGCCGAGCCCTGGTCCGTGTTCTGGCCAAGAATTAGAGATGGGCAAAACGGCTCACTTCAGTGAGCGGCTCGGAACGGCTCAGCTCACTGAAATGAACCGGTTCATTTGAACGGCTCAACGGCTCTCTTAAACGTGTAACCTGTGTTATGCATATTCTATAGTTATGTGGCTTTGAAAAAAAAAAGAGGATATATGCATAATTTAACAACCGTGTTATTGGTATTTTCGCTATGTTTAGAGAATATTTTACATGTATTAAAAGCGTGAATTTTTAGTTGTAATGAAGCTTTCTTTTCTGATATTGAGGATATAATGCTTATGATACTGTGGCAGGCAAAATGTCACGTACTTTTTTCTGAAAAAAATGTAACTTCATCATCATTAAAGAAGCTTGTCCGTTTTTGTGGTACTTTAAAATGAACTTTTGTCAAACTAAGAACACAAAAGGATTGTACATTATGTTTCAGCTTTATTCATTTATTCACATACGTACGTTCACTATAATAAGAGTAAGCTGTAACGCCATGCAAAATGAATGTAGAAATCATTTCTTGAAGTACAATACAAAAATCATACGAAAGATCCACAAAACTGCAGCACGTACCTTTAGTTTTTTTTTTTTTTTTTCTCGAGTGCACGCGCTATACTGGCGATCATGCCATCATACACCAGGACAAAAAAAAAAAGAAAAAAAAGAAATGAAGTTCTATTACAACACAACAGATCATTGGCCTCATTTTATTGACATGCTAATGATACACGCTCAGAAAATGCACTGAAGTGGATGTCATGGGCGACATTTTAATGACTACACTAATTAGCACACATGCAGACCAGGGCGTAAATTGTAGGTTCACCTCTTGTCGTTAAAGGGCCCCTAAACCACCCAGAGGTCGAAATTTACTTGTGGTGTTGCAGTTGTGTACTAGTCTACAACGAACACGTAGCCGCGAGAATTTTTCGAAATGTTGCCGTAATAGCGGAGTTACACGCGTTTGATGATTGAAAAACGGCGCTCGCTCGTTTCGCTCTTTTCTTCGCTACTCTCCTCATCGGCTGGTCCCCCCTCCTCGCCGAGTGCTTCTCGAAAGGTCACGTGGCATACGTCATCGCCAACGCGCTTCTCAAAACACTGCATACTTCCGGCATAGCCTCCTATATACTTTCTGTGCCCGCGCAATCACTCCGGGAGCGCCGTTCAACGTCCTCTCCTGACCTCCTCGCAGGTCGCCCGCTAGGGGCGCTGCTACCCCAGAATATTTCGCTAGCCGCCGTGCATGGTTAAAGGCGGGAAAAATTCCCTGTGTGCGTCTCCATTAGTGTCAAATCGAGACAATATTAATTTGCCTCGCCTGCCGACGGTTCGCTGGTTTGCTGGGAGATCACCTTTCTGCAGCAGTTCACGGCTGGAAAACAAACTTGCCTTCTGCCTTGGATTAACGCGGTGAGCTGCGGCAGGGTATTGAAGGACTGTGGCTGTGGTGACACTGTCGGTTCCGTATTGAGGATGTCTAGCAGCAGCGCAAATGAGAGCCTTCTGGCCGAAAAGAAGACATTGTGGTCACGAGTGAGTTGTGCTACTTTAAATGGTTTGATAGGGCGCTTTGCGAGTTGATACCCAGTAGTATGGCGTATTGTTGTGGACCTGGATGCACCTGGTGCAGTAAGAGAAAGGTCCCGAGCATCTCATTTCATGAAATTCCGAGCGATGAAGAACTTCCAGAGAAGTGGCTCCAAGTTTGAATGTGTCAAACGTGAAATGCGTCAGATACTTGCTGAGAGAGATGCACTTTCGATTTGTTCTGACTAGAAAGCTCTCCTCAGACGCCAATGAATATTTCTTGGGTGGTTGAGGAGGTCAGCTGGAAGCAACGATCAGACAGACTCACGGGCAGTTTTGTGCGGAACAGAAAAGTCTCTGAAGACAGGCATTGCGTCAACATCGACAAGCAGCAACGTGATGGACACGGAAGATAGCACATGCTCGTCGCTACGCCGGCAACTGAGCGTAAGTACTACGCCAGAAACATCAAAAAATTTCCCAAAGAGGCGACAGCAGCGCTGTTCAACCACATTACCCGGCGCAAGGAAACGTTTCGTTCGCCAGAATGTGCAGCACTAGCGATGGTTCAGGGGCGTAGCCAGGGGGGTGGGGGTTGGGGGGGTTCAACCCCCCCCCCCCCCCGCCCCACTTACCCACCCTTTGTTCTCGTCGCTTCGCACTGACATAATTCAAGGAACCGGTGCTACTATCACAATTTCATTCCTGGGCGCTTCTGTTTGGGTTGGTAATTTACAGCGAATCATTTCTGCATATGGAAAAAAACTGTCATGGTGTTTGTCAAGGCTTTGACACTCTCTGAGGTTTTGGGCGAGAATGTCGCGGCCGCATGCTGAAGCAAAAAATGCGGCAGCCGCAATTTAGATGAAGGCGAAAATGCTCGAGGTCGGTTTACTTAGATTTAGGTGCACGTTAAAGACCCCAGGTGGTTGAAATTTCCAGTATACATTTCCGCCGCTTCCCTTCAGGTGCCGGTTAGGCCGCGCTCGCGCAGGATCTTAGGCTACGTTCACACTTGGTCTCGGAGCTGTCGGAAGCGGCAAAATCTTGCAAAAATCCACCCGCCTAGGCGGCAAAACAAGCAGAAAAACAAGCGGCGAGCCAAATCGGTCTCGGACCGATTTTTTCGCTATGGCGAAGCGGAAACGCCGCGGAAAGTCGTTCTGCTCGACGGGAAGCTACACTAGCATGTAAACAACCGGTCGTAATTTAATTGAACATGGCACCAAAAGAGCAGGCTGCAATGCTCATCGACGCGATCAAGAACCACCCCTTGCTCTACGGCAAGAGTGGTACTAAAACGTACTGTCAGCAATACTCGCGATAGTATTCAATATCGCGTGACCGTAGGTGCGGCAACGAAGCCTTGGCGTGACCCAACTTCTCGCGCTTTTGCAAGGCCAGGCGAACCCACCACCACCGTTTCCGAGGTGTTCGCGTCTTCCGTTTATTCATTGTCCATTTCTAGGAAACAAGTAGGTACAAGTATAAAAGCCATTTCTTCTTCCACTTCCATGGCAGACAATAGTTAGGCAGATTCCTCGTTGGCGCTCTATAATTCTCCTCGCACGTGCACGGTATGTTGCAGTAGTCGCCGTGTGCTTTTCTCGTCGCGACGATAGATTGGGAGCGTAGGTCTCACGTAGGACGCGCAGGCTTTGGCGAGCCCCAAGACAAGGGCCAGCCAGGGTTTTAGCTTTGGTGTTACCGTTGCCGCTTTGGTGTCCTGGAGGCGCCGACAATAATACGAAATGATGAAATGTTATTACAACTTGTAAATAAAAGGTATTAAAGAAATATAATCACGCCTAGGCACTAACCTATGACTCGGCGCTACCGCGCCCGTGTGAGGAGAATCACGGAACGCCAACGAGGAATTTACCGAAGGTCGCAGATGACACGCGAAGTTGCGCAAAATGACCACTTTTGATGATGGGTGGGTCAATGAATGAGCATACCGCTCGAAATAATGCGATAATGAGCGCCACCACGCCGACAAACGTACGCAGACTAGATGGATGTGGACGAAAGCGGCAGCGGTGGTAGCAAAACAAATGTGAACAACTTGGACATGCGCGGAAAAGATTTTCCAGCCGGTTTGGCCTTTCCGCCCGCTTGCCGCTTCCCAAGTGTGAACGTAGCCTTAGTCTGCGCGCGAAACGTCTCTTGTTTGCGATTGCGCCCCTACGGAAGGCTGGTAATTACTGTTGTGTTGTTGAATCCCAAACCAGCAATTACGGAAGGCTGGTAGTTGCTGTTTTGTTGTGGAATCCCAAACCAGCAATGTACACACGAAGGGGTTGATGACAGCAGTGAAATTCCACCGACTCGCAACAGAATGCACGAAACAGACAGCCGACAAGCATGGATTACTGTTCTGCGCAGTACAGCGTAAGTAAACTCTTGTTGCAGGCGCTGACAGTTCTCGTCGGAGTTCACGCCTCCTGAGAAATTGATTATGTGCACTATGCACTGAACAAGACCGGAGTTCGTTCCTGCATCGCTACTACACCAAACAGTCGAGATTCTGCGAGGTACAAGGCCGCTTACTGTTTGCACCGGCGTAAGTGAAGCAGAAATGAGATGCCCGCATTAGAGCACTGCACGGGCTCGGGCATACCCGAAAGCCCGGGCCCGGGCCGGGTAGAGCAGTTTTTTCACGGGCTCGGGCCGGGCTAGGGCCGGGCTCGGGCACTGCATGTGCTTTTTGACGCGGGCCCGGGCCGGGCTCGGGCTTTCTGGTGGTGTGCATGTAACGTGCAGCGAGTTATCCTCGCGCGTCTCGACTCTGAAAAACATGTCTTTTTCGGTCTCGGGCCGGGTTCGGGCTGGTTTCGAGCCGGGCTGGGGCCGGGCTCGGGCCTAAGGTAAAGGGGTGGCGGGATGGGCCGGGCGGATAACGTAGAAAATTTCCGGGCCCGGGCCGGGCCCGGGTTCCCCATAAATTTTTTGGTCGGGCTCGGTCGGTCAGGCCAACGTAATATAATCGGCTTAAATAATCGGCCCGTGCAGTGCAGTGTCTCTAGCACGCACTACTTAAAATGCGTGCACATGCCATATCTATGCTGTGCGGTGAAATATTCTGTACGCATTATGAATCTGATGACGTAAAGGCAAATGACGGTGCACGCTCGCACACAGCGGAAGACACAGCGGCCCGTGCTCTTGCCGCAGGAAATGCAACCTTCTCGTATGAGGGAGCAGGGCGACAAAAGCTTCGAAAAAAAAAGCCTTACGCGTTTTTGCGCGTACTTAAGTTTTCTAGCGCAAAGACACAGCGAACAAGCTAGTGTTATGGGAGTAGGTATAGCCTGGTCACGCATGCATTTTGACGTGTATAGCCGGCCTTGACTTCTGAAACGCACTTCGCCCCGACGAGGACGACGCCATCTACGCTTAACGAAGATTAACAATTAATGATGTCTTCTCTGATCGGGCGGGTCGTGTCAATGATGCGTTTTCGAAGACTGGTCCATTCAGTGGCGCGATGCGAGACCGTTGCTCCTAACGCCCACTGTACCTGTCGTACTTACTGTATTTTCCTGAGCTTACTGTACTTTTTAGTTAATTTCTTCACAAGCACACGCGAGGGGGGGTCCCATGTCTTTGACATACATGTATAGAGTCTGCTTAAAGTACCGATATTTATTATCGAGCACGTCACGTAGAGACAACAGACGCTTCCCCCCCCCCCCCCCTGTCGGGCCGGTGAACCCCCCCCCCCCCCGAAAAAAATTTCTGGCTACGCCCCTGCGATGGTTGGCGGATACCTATCGAGAGCTGTTAAGCTGTTAATGAGCGGGTGCCTTGCAAAGAAAGCCTCAGTTTGTTGACAAAGCCCAAGCCCTCGGCGCCATCAGATTCTCTGATTAGGCTTCAAGACAGAAGCCGTCTGCTGTATCGGTCAAACGAACACGTAGTTATGCTGAACTCTTTGCGCAAGTAGGTTGAAGTAGTGCTCGCTAAGCTAAGAAATTTTACGCAGCCGCTGAGGGAGACTGCCGTGAATGCTGCTCAAGTGCTGCGAGAGCGTGAACTATGTAATTGTTCAGTGCCTGAGCATCACGAGAAGCTGTTTGAGATCATGGTGACAAAGTTCTTCCGCCCTCTATTCACTAATTTTGCGCTGAAGATAACGGACAAGAACGAAATCGCAAAAGTTTTTCACAGAAGCCCCTGTCACGAAAGCTCCATAAACTTTAAATCCAAATGATGGCAATAAAAGCTTTTGTTGTGCAGTTATTAGAGCCGACGTTATTTTTTTTTCGACACTGACACAGAAAACATATGTAATAATAAGCAGAAGGAAAATGAAGCTTCATACTAGTACAGATGAGAGCTGTGGTTTTCCTTTTATCGTTTTTTTTCTTTTGGAAGAAGCAATGCGCGGCGGCCTGTACGCTTCTGTGTCGGCGTTAAACGCCCGGAGATGTTGTAAAACAATAGAATCGGCACCGGTAAAAAAAAAATTGCGTGATATATAGTTATGCTACAGCGCACGCCGCCGTAGAGTGTCCTGTATTTCTATTCTGGGGTAGCACCGCCAACTGGTGGTGAGTGACGGCACTAGGCGCGACGACCGGTTCCCTGCGTTCTCGGCGCCGATGGGCAGGCATGAAGTATATAGGAGGCTATGCTTCTGGTCACGTCCACGCTAGCGGCACATATACCGACGGCGAACCGTCCGCGAGTAGAACGTCTGCCGCGCGAGAGGTGTCCAAAGTAGACGGTAGTTCGGCCGGCGCCCCGCCCGCTGCACCATCAATGGCCCAATCGACGACCGCGAACCTGCGTGCCTCCGCCACCGGTAACGAAAACATCAGCTGCAGCCGGCAGACGACGGGCTCGGCTGTGCTCGCTTCGCAGCCGACGACGCCGCTAATATCAGCGTATTTTTCTTCTTTGTGTACAAGTATTGCGAAGAGCGATAACAACGATAAGAAAATTTTGCGGCTTGTGAGCGTCGGTATTTCATTTCAAATCGCCGTCCGTTTTAGCTTTGAAGGGAACCAGAAAAGGCCTAGCGACGATATCGGCGCCGTCAAGCGATCAGCGACGGTGAATCTGCCGCACAAATGAGTCCCAGTCTCATCCTCTCTACGTACGGCAAGGAAATCTCGCCGTTCGCGAGCAAGAACCGCTGTCGAACGGCGGCCCGCGAATGGAAAACGGCGTGCGATGAGTTACCGTGCCGGTAACGTGGACTCAGCGCTTCTCGGCTACCCGCTGTTGCTGCGGTGCCAGCCCGTGTTATGCGAAGCGTAACGCTATAGAACCTGTGTTGCGCGCATGTCTGGAAAGGCCAACACTGTCGCACTCTGTTCGCGCAGCTAATCAGACCGCTAAGCACGACTGTGTTGGAACGCGAGCGATTTGGCACATGCGTTGCGGGGTGTAATTACCGATTCGCAAGGACGCACAAACGAGCAACACGACGAGGAAGAGCAGAAAGCGCGCGTACCTGCTAGCAGACTAACCAGAAGTTGTAGGTTCTTGTTCAACCAATGGACATCATTTCCGCAGTTGACAACACCAGATTCCCCCTGCTGACATCGTGACGACCGCTGGGGATACCGGAAAGGCGAGGGGAGGAGAACGGCATTGTTATTTTTTAATGTTCAAAATATATCTGAGTTGTTTTAGGGGCCCTTTAAAGACATGGAAGACCATCTTCGAAGTGGTATTGGACCAGCACACGATGTGCGATCGGTGAGAGTCGTGCGACATCGTTCGAACAGCAGCAGGCAACGAACGGTACCATTCTTTGCCGATTAGGACTTCTTTACTTCTCCCCTCGGTGGCATCGGGTGCCCCCACCATAAGACACACAAAAAACTAAGGGGACTGCTGCGCACACCACACACTGCGAGCGAGTGCCAGTAGCGCGAGTCGGCCCACACCGGCCACCATTCGTCGGTCAGAAATCTAAAAACATCGAAAACCAGCAGAAGACCCAGCTCTGACGGAACGGTTCGGCACGGCTCATTCAAAGAGAGAGCACCGGCTTCCTCACTCCGAAAGAACCGCCGCTCACTTACTGAACCACGGCTCCCTCGGTCTTCAAAAGAGCGGCCCGCTCCTGAGCGCTCAGGAGCGAGCCGGGTCTTTTGAAGAGCGAGGGAGCCGAGGCGAAAAGAGCGGCTGGCTGCTGAGCGCTCAGGAGCGAGCTGGATCTTTTGAGCCGCTCTTTTGAAGAGCGAGGGAACCGTGGTTCAGTAAGTGAGTGGCGGTTCTTTCGCTCTTCAGCCGAGAAAGCGAGGGGGTGAATGCGACTCTTGCGAGGAAGGGCGGGAGGGCAGCTGCTTTCTCGTACCGCTAATAGATGGCGCTGAAGTCGCATCCAGCAGAAGACCCGGCTCTGACGGAACGCATCGGTACGGCTTCTCTGGACGCGAGACACCAGCTCCCTTTCTCCAAAAGAACCGCCGCTCATTTTTACTGAACGACCGCTCACTCGCTCTTTAAAAAGAGCCGCTCAAAAGATCCGGCTCGCTCCTGAGCGACCCATCTCTACCAAGCATGCCGCAGTCTTTGATTTCGCGCAGAGCGAGTAACATTTAAATGGGCCAGAGTCACGTACTCGTCACGTGATCGACACGGGATCCGCTCATCCTATCTGGCAGAAACCGTACCGTGTCTCACCTGCAAAGCGCAAAATTATTGCTCAACAGGTGGAAGAAAAGAAGAAAATCATTCAGGGGGAGTCATGCAGCCCTTGGGCTGCACCTGTGATCCTTGTAAGAAAGAAAGGTGGTTCTTGGAGATTCTGTGTGGATTACCGACGTCTCTACTATATCACCGACAAGGATGTGTACCCGCTTCCCAGGATCGATGACGTAATTGACTGCTTGCATTATGCGTCGTATTTCTCCTCCGTGGTTCTAAGGTCTGGTTATTAGCAAATTCCCATGAATTTTGATGACAAGGAGAAAAAGGCCTTTGTAACCCCACATGGTCTGTTTGAATTCAATGTAATGCCGTTTGGCTCGTGTAACGCCCCAGCAATGTTTGAGCGCTTCATAGATACTGTTCTGCATGGACTGAAGTGGGAAATTTGTCTACGTTATCTTGATGAGATTGTAATTTTTGGCCGTACATTTGACGATCACAACAGCCGGCTTGACATCGTTCTTACATCTCTTGAGAGAGCTTCGCTCACCTTGAATTCTAAGAAGTGTAACTTCGGCAACCGTGAGACTCTGGTTCTTGGTCATCTAGTCGACAAGCACGGCGTTCGGCCTGACCCTCGAAAAGTCACTGCAGTTAGCAGTTTCAAACAACCGCAGTCACTACGAGAGTTACGAAGTTTCTTGTGCTTGTGCTCGTACTTCCGTCGCTTCATGTTTAAATTTGCCGACCTGGCTTACCCCCTGACATGTCTACTCAACAAGGACGTGCCTTTTCAACGGTCAGCATAATGCGAGTCATCGTTTAAGAAGCTTCAGTTTGTACTAACTTCAGGGCCCGTACATCGGCACTATGACACCCATCTGCTGTCACCGAAGTACACACCGACGCCCAGGGGCGGATCCAGGTCTTTGCTGAGGGGGGGGGGGGGGGGGGGGTCAGCTTCTGTCGATGATGATGATGATGATGATAGTAGCTTATCTTATTTACTAAAATTCACCGTTTCTGCTCAAGTTTAGCGCGCCTCTTATACGGCTAGTGCAACACCTGTAACGAAACGAAGCCATGTATCGGTTTCACCGAACTTATAGGAAAAGGACGTCGCCCAACACAGCCATGTGATAATATATTTAGGTCTGTATTGTTTCTGATAATAAAATTTGGGATGATCTCCTGCAGATTCGTTATAGGTGCGTAAGCACGGGTTCGTCATTGGAGTTCTGTTGGGACACCTTGAGTTCCTAACAAGGTTCTTTGTGTTCGGCTGAGACACCTTCGTTAGCTTTGGAGGGCTAACGCTTCCGCTCCAACGCGCCAACCACTACGCTGGTTGTTTACGATATGCGATTCACCGCGTATGATGACTCACGACGCCACCTACAAGAAGAACGATGTGGCTTGTTAGCCGAGAGCGCGAGCCAGCGTCTTTTTCTTCATGTTTTGTTTCCCACACGACGTCATCCTTTTACACAAGGCGCACATCTGCTCCCGTTTAAATTTAATTTACCTCGCGACGCCATTCGCGCGCTGGCGTTGGCCGCTGACCTCACGCTCCCCCACTGCGCAGCCGCGGCTTCGCCTGCTATGCGAGAACGCCCACTCAGACAAGCAGATCCGCCGGGTTTGAGCCTCCTATGCTTAATGTACGACAATAAAACAGCCCGAAGTTAAGAGCTCGTATAATGCAAAACTTGTAGCGCACGAACATTACTGTGCTTGTACTGGATATTGTCAATGTGTAATTGATCACATTGCGCGTTTTAGGTAATAAAGTTGCCTATG
This sequence comes from Dermacentor silvarum, assembly GCF_013339745.2. NCBI lineage: Eukaryota > Metazoa > Arthropoda > Arachnida > Ixodida > Ixodidae > Dermacentor > Dermacentor silvarum. The sequence continues at coordinate 31,435,246 of NC_051155.1, forward strand.
CGTAGTTCTTAGTTTAGTTGTTAGTTGTTATTACTTATAAACACTTCAGCGAGAGAACTTCGTTAAGCAGGTTGGTCGCGGAACCACCTTGAGAAATGTGAAACTGAAAGCTGCATACTCCACCCGAAGAACAGATGAGTTGTGAAAAGAGCGCGGGGAGAGTTACTCACTCCTTTTAATAAGTCTGACACAACGCTCAACTCTTAAATATAAATAGGGCATAGCTTAACAGTTTATTATTTTATTACCGTTTACACTGAGAATGAAATAAGCACGGGAATAAACCAACGTATAACAAAAAAATTACTGCTGCATTTGTGCACTGTTTGCTCCATGACGATCCCCGAGTTCCCTGACAATCCACGCAGGGCAACAGCGAGATGTGATGAGTGGACCTCGCTTCTTCTATACTTATTTTACAAAGGCTCATTATACATTTGAGGTAGCGGCTGGGTATTTCTTCATTTTTGTTGAAACGCACGATACAATTTACATGTCACATACAAATGGCGTAACAACATGGTATGAAGTTTTTTGTGTAAAACTGGCTAGAACTCGCGTGAAGCAAGAAAATCATGAGCCATTCCACTCTGTGAAGGTGGATGACCAGAAGCTGTTTAGCACACGACACAGAGGTGACACATAATTTTTATCAAAGGTACGAACACATTTTTTTGTCTTGAGTGGCGGCGGTAATCGCGACGAAAGGCACACACAAACGCGCGCGCACACACACATTCATTCTTGATCCGTGGTCTTGATCGGCGGTACACAATCGAGCACACACACATTTCTTGCTTACGGAGAACAAAACGCACGACGGTGCCGCCACCCCGAGAGAGCAGCAGGAAACTAGACACGCAAGCAGTTGGAACGACGACAAAGGGAGGGAGCTGAGTTCTTGCTTAAGGAATTGAAAAATCCACGGAACGCTTCAGAAACAGCTTTGCGGTAAAACCGGGCAACCTTTCAGTTTTCATCGTAAAGCAAACAGTTAAGGAACATTTTGCGCCGGTTTTTCAAAACGAACCTTTCTGACACTTCCTCTCTATTAATGTTCATCACTCGATGCACACTAATCAAAAGGAGTCCTGCCAGCCGCTCATCGGTCATCGTTGATCTTGTGTATGTCATCGTCCTGCGCAAAGCAGAAAAACTCCTCTCTGCCTCGACGCTTGTGCATGGTAAGGTTCCTCCAATTCGTAACAATGACTTTATGTTGGGAAACACGTCTTCGTCAGTGGACTTAATCAAGTTAGATATGTTGTGTTCCACTGCGCCGCCCTCTCGGGACCAAAAGTTGCGCCACTCTCTCAGCTCCATCTTGAGAGAACATGGAGCCGGGAGGTCTATTTCCCAGAACAACAAATCATTTCTCAGTTTTTCCAGGTCAACTGAGGTAACAGCAGGCGGTAAAAGCTGGAGCAGGGCAAGACCAACTCGATCGCTCTTTGGGAAACGACTGTCCATTTGTTGAATAACATGGTCTAGAAAAGGGACAGCAACGTTAAGGCGGTAGTACTCGCGCGCGTCTGCCGCTGGAGCATTCGCCCGGTTGCGCTGAAACCCTAGAAGCCGAGGCTTCGTGATAACTGTGTCCACAGACAAAGCAAGCTCTTCCGCAGTCTGAAACCAGTCGTCGTACTCGGACTCGATTTGCTCGCGCACGTGTTTCATACGGTCGATGGTCTTGTCTATCATGTTGTAGGCTTCAACAATGTCCCCGTCTCGTTTTTGAAGCTTCGCAGCTATGGGGCGGACAAATTCCAAAACGTTCCTGAGTATTATGAAGGGCACAATCATGTCGGACGCTCGTAACCTGCTAGACAAACCTGAAGCTTTTGTGACGGAACTTGCGTCGAACTGCCAAACACTTTTGTCAATGCCGTATTCTTCTGACGTTGCCACTGCGCCAAGGCAGTCCATAATTGACACGTATAGCAACTGGAAATTTTCCAGTGCAGTATGCCGTTCAATCCATCTGGTCTTGCAGAAGCCCTTCAGCCTCCTGCTTGTTATTTCGCTACCTGACTGTGAAATAACGAACTCCAAGAAAGCTGTTCGTTTCGGTGAGGCGTCAAAAAAGACAAACACCTCGTTTACAGTGTCAAGAACAGCTCTGATGATAGGGAGCTTGCAAGCAGCAGCCACCGACAAGTTGAGACGATGAGAGTGGCAGTGTACGTAAAGGGCCAAAGGAGATAATTCTCGGATGCGCCCCTGAGTACCGACCCGCGCTGATGACATTGACGAAGCGCCATCGTATGACTGCCCTCTAACCGACTTGACATCCAGCTGCTGTTTGGACAACGAGTTCAATATTGCGTTGGCAATTGACTCTCCAGTCGTTCGCTGAAGTTCGGCAACATCAAAAAGAACCTCCTCAATTTCCTGTGCGGAATCAACAAATCGTAAACACACAGCAAGAAACTCGCGATTTGAATAAGGTTCTGTGACCTCATCCGCCATGATAGAAAACACCCGTTGACCGCCTCGAATCTGCAATGCAATTTTTTCTTGAATTAAGTCCTTAGTGATCCTAATGACTTCATTTTGAGTAGTTTTAGAGGTCATTGTCGCGTTGCGTGGTGCGTCTTGCAGATGCTGTTTCAATAGAGGATCATGACTTGCAAGCAGGTTCAAAATTGCCAAGAAATTTCCTCTGTTTGTTGAATCACTTGCGGAGTCATCTCGATGACCTCGGTGACTGATGGACTGTTTGGCACAGAGTAGAACAACTTCAATAATGCTCTTAAGAATGCGCAAGTTTTTCTCGTACAACTCCTGGCTTTGCTTAGACAGTACAGCAGGAACCGTTTTCATAGGATTCTCCACTGCTGCGGTGAAGGTGCCTGCCTGTAGCATTGCATCCCTATGACCCACACTCGACTCATGGGAGTGAAGGGATCCTTCTTTTCCACATGCCTTGGACAGGTTTGTCATAGGTGTCCTTACAAATACGTTAGAGCTGTAGGACGAGCGCTCTGTCTTTGGAGGGAACAAGATGCAGAACTTGCACAATCCGCCATTTAAGTGCTTGCTGTAGACGAGCCAACGGTGCCTCTCTAACCAGCTTCTCTGGAAGGTAAGCCTCTTCTGATGACCTTTATCGCCTTTTTTAACAGTTTGGGTCAGCAGCTGCATACCCGTCGACGGTACAAATGGGTCCCTTAGGAATTGTATCTTCTCGTCGTCCGACATCGCCTTTAAGCTGAGTGTACCATCGACAATGTAACCGAGGTCCCGTATGCATAGCTGTGGGGGTAGCTCTCCATTCGCAGCAGATGGGCGCACCGCTGTGCCTTGTCCGCGAGATGATTGGGAGGCACTGGATGGGCCTCGGAAAGTATTCACTGCAGCAGTGTTCAATGGAAATAAAGACATTTTCACCTGAGCGACAGCTACGTAAATAAACAGAAAGAATGCAGTTGATACGAGTGTACCTACGCCTTGCTTTTTAAAACTATATGCCTTGTGGTATGTGAACAAACAATATCTTTTTGTGGAAAGTAGAACGCATCATTTTTAAGATGTCTTTTTCCTTTTCATTTTCCTTTCCTTTCTTTATTTTTCTTTTTTATTAGGGAATAGGATACGTTGTGTAGACGACATTATGTTTGCAAACAAAGCATACAGGCTATAGGCAAAAGGCAGAGGCGACAAGTTGAAAATATGCTTACGTTTTCCAAAAAAAAAGTTATCCGCATTCAAGTGCGCTAAAAATTGAGCCATTCCACTCTTTAAAAGTAGATGACCAGTGAAGCTGTTTAGTACACGACACAGAGGCCTCCCCATTACTACGACAGAAGACAAGTAAAATTCAAAATGTACAACGGGAACTTGTCTTTGATTTTTTTTATATATACATTCTCGTGGGCTTACCTTTACTTTTTCTCTACCATGGGGAAAATCGCTGTTTTTTGTAGGTTAAGCTTGATTTTTTTTCTGAAGGAACTACTGCACTCAATATTTTATGTAATACATAAACAAAAAGCAGTTTGAATGCACTTATCCGGCATATAAGATTTATTAACGCGATGTATGTCATAAAAAATTATGGGGGATGCTCTGAAATTTCTAAGAATGTATTGTGAACGCATTCTTAGCCTAGTTGGACCGATAGCGATGTGGAATGAAGCACTGAACCCACGCGGCGACGCATACAAGGCGCGCAAACGCGCTGCAAGCGTGCTGCCGCCATTTCCAGGACGTTTCCAGGACGCTGAAATTAGGCTCCTGATCCGCAGCGCCACAGTTGCCCTTCAACTCGACGCATATATTCAACGCACAGTGCGCATACATTCAAGTGTGCGCCGATTCACTTATTCTTGACACGTTCGCGAAAGAGTGGGCGTAAGATTCCGGCGTAGTTGAGGTGGATGTGTGTAGGTATTCTGCGCGAACCCTACTATGACAGGAAGCGGAGCTATTTATAACTCCCTTTATCATTGTTTAACGAGTGGTACTCACTCTTGATGACGTACCGTGGCTGAAGTTTCTGTATCCTCGAAAGCCGTACATCTCGAAGTGCCCGAAACACGGTACGGACAGTCCCAGCCGCGGTCCGCGAGCTTGGCCACACATATTCATTACATTCCTTAATATGCCAGTAACTGTTTTTGCAGTCAACTACTACATACGTCTTCATTCCACATGATTCAATCCAGCCTGATGGAGCACAGTGCGTTAGCGAAATCTCAGTTACATTTCCGACAGCTCATCGCACAGAAACACGGTAGAAGCGGTAATGGTTTCGTATTCGTGCGCGGTCGCTGATGCGACGTACGCCTAAAGCGCCGTCTCGTTTCTCTAGAACAAACTGCTCGTTTCTCTAGAACAAACTTCTCCGCGAAAAGGGTCAATAGTTCTCGTTCTAATTCACGTCCGATAGCGCAGTGTATCTAGGAGCGGCGCGGTAGGTCTCGAAAGCGGCGTTTCAAACCATCGACAGTGGGGCTAAAGATGCTCTATGGGTGCGGTACAAAAAGAATTAAGCAAAAGAAAACCCGGAAAACAAAGAGCGTAGTTATACGTTTTTTTTTTTTTTTTGGGGGGGGGGGGGACGCATATTTACCTTTGCTGGCTCCAGTGTCTTCAAACAAACGCTTGGACAGAGGAGAAAAAAATGTCGATATCTTCTTCTGTGACATTGTAGCGCGAAATTCCGGGCAATCGCTACGCTGCATTGAAGGGCAGATAAGCGAACTACGGAGGACAGGGGCACATATTAGGTTGATCTATTTACTGTTTAAGTTGATCAACATTAGGCTGCACACTGGGACACTCTGACAGGAGACAACATAAAACGCAAAGAAAGACGGCGTGGTCTCAGCTTGGTGCGGCCCTGCGCGCCTCTGCTTGGATGGTTTTGTAGTGTGCTCAAAGGAAAGCACGGGCCGATGTGTTGCATGTTGCTCCCGAGCGGAGGCGCGGCACGACGTTCCTCCTGAAGTTTCTCCGCCGTGCGCGACTGCAGACGACGTTCTTCCTCGGACTCTGGTCTTTCGACGCATTCTCCGCTTTTGCATGGTCCCGCTCTCGCTGTCTGTGTTCGCTGTCTGTGTTCGTGTTGTCTGTATTCACGCTGCTGCTACCGACGCCTCTCCAATTGGTTAGCTTTTTATCCGGCTTGAACGCGCTACGCTACACGCCTGGCTTTTTCAGGTAACGGTAAGAGGCAACCGATGGCACTGGGGCACTCTGACAGGAGACAACATAAAACTTAAATATATAAACTCCTAAGGGGGAACTAGTTAATCAGGCGCGAAGGCGCTCGCGCGGACATCGGCGTACTTCACAAAAGGGACGTCCTCTCGTTCGCGCGACGCCGCGGACGGGACGAGTAAAGCACGGCTGGCGCCAGGAGGTCCAAGATGCATAAGAAAAATTAACTAAGGTAACTTAGCGACACAACACCCCTACGGAAAACAGCTATGCTTGTGAGCGAGCTAGCTTAATTACTTCTACATGACTACTACCATTGGAAATTGCGAAAAATACATTTGAAGAATGCTGGTGGCCGTATTTTTTAGCGACAAGCCCATTGCCCTGTCAGCGAGGGGCGATGCAAAAATCTGAGGGGGGGGTCAGGACATCCGGACATCCCCCCTGGATCCGCGCCTGCCGACGCCAGTGGTATAGGCCTCGGGGTCGTCTTGGTACAACGGAGCAAGAACGTCTCGCGGTCGTCTTTACCGTCCGCAAGTTTCGCCCGTATATTTACGGACGCTGATTCTCAATTGTCACAGACCATCATTCGTTATGCTGGCTCACCGGAGTACGCGACCCATCCGGCTGTCTTGCTCGTTGGGCTGTACGATTACAAGAATGTGACTTTGGAGTGTGTTACAAAAGCTGTCGTCATCACGCTGACACTGATTGTCTATCCAGGCTTCTCCTTCCGACGACCGAGTGTGACGCAGATAATTTCGATGAATGTCTAGCAGTTGTTGACCCGCTATTTACAGACGTTACCACTTTTCACACGGAGCAACGCAGCCACAGCAGTCTGGCTGCTCTATTTCCCTTCCAAACGAATGGCCAACGCCGTTTCGTTATAAAGGATGGCATTCTTTACAAGCAGAATTATTTGGCAAGGGCACCCGTTTGCTTCTAGTCGTGGCGACAATCTTGTGACGTGATGTGCTTCAAGCAATGCATGATGACCCTACATCAGGACATATGGGATTTTCCAGGACGTTTCAGCACACACAAGAGCGCTTCTTCTGGCCGAAGATGCGCCAAAGTGTAGCAGCGTACGTTGCGAGCTGTGAACAGTGTCAACGCTGCAAGCGTCCGACTAGCGGCCCTCCAGGACTTCTGCATCCCATCGCGTCCCCGCTTCACCGTTTGAGGTAGTTTGTGTTGACCAGCTCGGCTCTTTGCCGCGATCTACAATGGGCAACCGGTGGATTATAGTGTGCGTCGATCAGCCGACATGCTATGCAGAAAGGCGATTCGTGCAGCAACGGTCGCTGAAGTTGCACACTTCATGCTGTCCTTAGTCATGTTACGCCATTGATGATCCCCTACTGTTATTATCAGTGATCGTGGCCGAGAATTTGTTGCCGATGTGGTTGAAGAGCTCCTCCGTCTTTCTACGTCTCATTTTCGTCACGCCACACCGTACCACCCGCAGACTAACGGCTTAACTGAACGGCTTAACTGAACGGACTAACAGAACTCTCCTCAACTTGCTTGCGATGTATGTTGACTCCGCTGACAAAACGTAGGACACTGTTGCCTTTCATATTTATCGCCTACAATACTGCAAAACACGAGACCACCGGATACAGCCCATATTATCTCCTATACGTCCGCCAACCTCGTAGAGCTCTCGATTCTATCCTTCCGTTCCCCAAAACCGCCGAACCTTTTCTCGCTGAAACACTTTGCCGCGCAGAAAAGGCCCGTCGCATCGCGCGCCTTCGTACATTTGCCTCCCAAGAACGCTCTAAAACCCGTTATGACGAGTGCCATCAGCGCGTATCGTACGATATAGGCGATTTGGTGTGGCTATGAATGCCACTTCGGAAGCGCGGCCTATGCCAAAAGTTCCTGGCCCATTACACCGGCCCCTTTGTCGTTATGGCAAGTCTCAGTGATGTCACGCACGTGATATGTCGACTCTTGTCTACTGGCCCCCGCTCAAGCAAGACTAACGTCGTCCACGCCGCCCGTGGACGACGTGGAAGTGCAGCTTCACCGGTGCGCGCACAACTCCCTTGAATTGACCCAACCAGATGTGTGATCGGGCGTCTGGGGTTGGATTCCCGTTTACGGCGTATGCATTTCGAAGGTAACGCAATGCTAAAACTCCTATCTACTGTACTTTGTTTGCAAGGTGAATAACCGCGAAACGAAATGATCCACAGCTATCTAAGCGGCACAAATTCGATATTTCTTGTGGTATAGCTATAGGCTAAAATCCTTAATTTAATTAAGCCGCTTAGGAATTGCGTGCGGACCTAGCACGGTGAGCTGGACCCACGTGGACGCGTTCGCAGCAATGCATTGCCGATAACGATATGCTGATGGGCTCTCTACAGAGCGCACCGACACTACTGCACAAGGCATGGTTAATTCAAGTTACGGACCCTTGGCGTGACTCAGTAGCTATGGCTATAGCACAGCGCTGCTCAGCACAACGCGACCCTATTTCAATCTTGTTCGAACACAAGAACGCTCGTACACAAGGCTTTAGATCTACACTAAAAAAACCTGGTTGGCTGAAATTATTCCGAAGTCGTCGGATACGGCGTTCCTTGCTGTGCGCGTGTTACTTTCGTACGTTAGACGCCACCATTTGGTATCAATTCGCGTCGAGATCGCAAACTAGATAACAGATAATCGGAGTCCCAGTTTCGCCCGAAAGGCAAAGCATCCATTGGGATAGCAATTTTACTAGTAGAGCATACGGAGTAAGGATAGTAGTTTTATGGGCTGCATAAACTTGGACACATTCTCTTACTAACTGAGCATGGTGTCACGGTGCTCAAGCAAACATGAATAGATCACAATTCATGATCGCAGACAAGCACTGTCAAAACGCGGGCGTGACAAGCGCGGCAGGGGCAGTGACCGAAGGTTCATGTGGCCTATCGATTCAACGGAAACTGAGCAGCTGAAGCACAGCGCATACAAAGGTCAGAGCCGTGTGGAGATCGCTTTGAAGATACGGTGCGCGCGACAGCCCTCAGCTGCGCAAAGTACGCAGTTCCTGGTAGAATAGAAGCCGCGCACTTTCCCTCCCGCGCTGCCTTCCCGCTTTCCTCCTTTCGCGTGGGAGATTGAGTCGCCAGTTCCCCTTGCGCCCGTTTCCAAGATACGCATTTGGTGCCGCAGCATAGCGTCGCCTCCCCCCCCCCTCCCCCCGCGGCCTTTCGCACGACCGGAGACGTCGTGTTTGCTCTCCGCCGTGCGTTCGCTCTCACTCGCACATGCAGCGTACGGCGCGCGGTCACAAGATTATCGCCGCGGTACTTTATACGGAACCTGACGACGACGACGACGGCAGGAATGCGCTTGGAGTGTCCATATAATTGCTATCGCAATAAAAACACTGAGCACAAGATTGCTGGATGTCCGATTTTCAGCTCTTCGTATGAGCACGTTGCACATGTGTTCAATATGACACTTCGCTTTCGAGCTTCGTTCAGTCGTCTTTCAAAATACTAGTTGCCACCTACGTGACATGTGCTGAAGTTTGAACGGTGACTGCCTTTAAGCAACAAAGAATTATTGCCACTATATCATCCAAAGCACCCATGTTAACATGCGTATATACTAAATAGCGATCTGCTTACTCTGACGAAGGTCATGTCACGACCGACGCGTCAGTAAGGGCACTTGCTCATGCGGGTTGCGAATATTTCCTTATCCTAGACTCAAACCGGATCCGAAGCAGTTGTCCTTGCATTTAGTGTAGGTGTATATGCAGACACATTCGTAAAGTGAAAATTCGTATTATGGAAACTCTCAGTATACTACCTGCTATGTTTGAGTGCTGTGTAAGCTACTTGTTCTTGCGGTGCTCTGCGAAAGGTAACAGGGATAGTTGTGCACATGTGTAGCGGCTAATAAACGCTAGAAGGATTTCATAGAATTTTGCTGGGAGCACAGTTCATAATGATTAATCAATTAAGTTTATTTTACAGTTTGTAGAAAATTCAGCTCTCCAAAAGGAAATCCATGTTCCGGCACTGATTGTAAAGCCTAGCCATCGGTAAATCAGCAGCGTAAATAATTCAAAATAATACGTTTATATGAACATTCTGATGTTATGTAACAGTTAAACTACCGAACACCTTTCACAGAATATGCAATGCTATATTACATGTGCGGTAGATTTTACAAATAAGAAATTCTCTACCTGAAAGAGTCAAGGGGCTACATGGGCGCGTATGGTTTGGCAGACATTGAGAAGTTCATAAATTTGAGTAATATATATATATATATATATATATATATATGTGAACACCCAAGTGTTGTAATTGCCTGTAGCGAGGCAAAACACAGGGTAACGGTTTCTGGTTACATGAAGGCTTTGGCGAAGTACAACCGCTACAATGCTCGAAAAAAGAATGATGTTAAGAGATAAGCCTTTTGTAAAAACAAGGAAATCAGTAATAGAAAAGGTCACTTACATGTATAATTCAGAGCTGTTTAAAATGCACGTTGTAGAAGGGTCATAGTGTGCGGTGGATATTACGTGTGGTATTTTCTTTAAAAATATATTTTTAGTATCTGCTGCAGTGGTGTTGCCATACGGTCAGTGTGATAAGAGGCGATCGGTACTGATTTGGACACGATTGCCCGCACTGTCCTCTTCATCAGTAATTATTACCATTGTTGGTGTAAGCCACTCGCTTCTCTGCTGCGTCGCACTTTTATATTAGGGTGTGTAGTGTCGGTTGTCGTGTTATGTGTGTACTTCCTGCCCTCCTATTATTGCGATAGCAATTATATGGACACTTCTACCGAATTTCTGCCGTCGCCGTCGTCGTCGCCGTCGTCGTCGCCGTCGTCGTCGCCGTCGTCGTGAGGTTCCCTATAGATAAAATCTTCGCCGCGCGCCGTATGCCCGAGCGGAAGCGTGCGGGGACGCGCGCTATCACGGAGAGGGAACGCACTCAATCACCCACGCGCAAGCAAGGAAGCGGGAAGCCAGCGCCGGAGGGAGCGCAGGGGGGGGGGGGGGGGGCGCACTTCTACGCTGCCAACAACCGCGCTCGTCCGCACCGTCTCTTATCTCCACACGGCTCCGACCTTTATGCGCCGTGCATTCGCCACTCAGTTTCCGTTGAAGCGATAGACCGCACGTATACCTTCGCCCGTTGCGGCGTATGGGCTCGCTGCCAGCGTTTTGACAGTCGTTGTCTGCAGTCACTCAGTGTGATCTATTCATGTTTGTTTGTGCGCGCTCACACCACGCTTGTTCATTCAGTTAGTAATAGTCGGGCCACATTTTCCAACGTACGCTACACATGCAATGCTGCCCGGATCGGCAGTGCAGCACTATATACAGGTGTGTCTCTTCACACGCGCTGCCCACGGGAAGCGCTTCTCATCAACACCACCGTTTCACACGCGCCTTCTCGTGGTCATCGAGTCTCTCTTCAAGTCGGTCTACTTACGCCGCAGCACACCTGCTTACTTAATCAGCTCATGTTTACTACAATTCATATTGCTACCAAAGCCGCTCACCTTACTTCGTATGACATTGCTGTGTTGCTATCGCATTCATTGCTTCGCCCTTAGGGCGAAACTGTGACATTTTTTGTCTACTATGTAGCACAGTTTATAGAGAAACTTAGCTGAGCCTCAGGCAGCGTGTGCCCAAGAGTTTGTAAAATGTGCTGTTATTGTAACTGCACATTAAACTGGAAGCCCCAGGCCGTTGAAGGAAATCAAGTAAACGGGACTTCTCGTATACACGAACAAGCTTAGTGGCACCACCAAGTTCCAATAACCACAGCCGGCGAAATGTTTAGTTGGCTGGCGTGAGGACCGACTCTATCTGCGCCAGCACCTTAGGACAGAAACAACCCAGGAGGGTTGTGAGCATGATCTTAACCTTGACCGTTTCGCAAGCTTCTCCCTTGCAACACTCTGAAAAACGGGGAAAGTGGGGTTTTGCGTGAGCATACTACAGATTTGTCCGGCTGTACCTTTTCTAAGCAAGACCCACGTATATCCTTTTGTCTTTTAGACTTCACTGAAGAGGACAGTGGTCTGCTGATTGGTTCCGGTGGCCTGTCAAGGGTAGCTCCCGCGGAGACGGTCAAGCCACGACGAATGGTTCATACTGGTACGCTAGCACAGCTTTCTCAACGCGGTTGCACTGACACTGCGCAAAGCGAATAAGCCGGTTTCTCGGGCTTCTTATTTCTGCCCACGATTTTGAGAATCCTTGGCCTATAGCAGTATCAAAATGATGTATAGCGGCATAAGGGAAGTAAAGAGAGCATTTATTTGAAGTATGTTTTCCGGTGACAATATAGGAGGCACAAAGAGAACAAATTAGACGCGAAAACAATGGTCCACGCCTGCGCATTGATTGATTGTGTGTTTTGTCAGCTCTACAGGTAGCAGGAAGGTAACGTTCATGCCTATAATTGGTCGAGCCCTGCTACAATATGCTGCTGAAGCGCGAAGAGTAACAAACACCAAGAAGAGAAACGGGCAGAAGGCAGGGAGAGACACTGGACGTCACGACTTCGCGCCGTGAAGTCTATATAGAGCGGCGGCTATTCACGTATTTGATGTCACAGTTGTTCTGCATGTGTCTGCGTGGTGTGACTATAAAGCGGGCATGTCCGCTCTAGGGGCGGGGGAGGGGGGGAGCTGTGTTTTCAGGCAAAATACGTCCCACCTCACGTGACACCTTTTGAAGATGTCTGCGTATGCCTGCCGATACCGCTACTCAGTGCTACCAGTAAGAGAACTAATAGTCAGGCGTCATGATATAAGGCATATGGGGGTGTAGAACAAGGTGTTGTCATTCAAAATTATATGAAATGGGACGAAACGTCATTGATGACCGCGCTCGCAGTGAAAGCAACTTCCGATGGAAACGCGAAGGCGCCCGGCGTATGACCGAACCACGCCGATGCAGGCCCTATATAAAGGATGCAGCAGCCGGTAGCATGAGCTGCCCCGCAGTCACAGTGGCATAGCTGTTGGAAATAGAAAAGGAACACACCAGCCATAACTGGCGCTTGCGGACCAAAACTCTGGGACTATGAGCCCTTCCACACTGGCACGCAATGGGAGACCCCGGCTCCACCCGTGGATGAACACCGTATGTGCTTGCAGTCAGGAACAATCCAGCCTGCTGGACAGGTCTCGGTGGCTATGGCTCTTGCACCGGAAGGACGTGAGCTGCATCCCACCAGCGGCTCACAGCCGGTCATCCGTGCTTGACGTCCTCCTGGTGGCCGCCTGGGAGAGCAGTGTCACACCCAAAAATTGGGAGGACGCCTAACCTTCGCCTTTAAGAGTGGAACGCGATAGCATTTAAAGATTCCTGGCTGCTTATCAGGCATTTTTTCTGGTGCATTCAAATTACAATCTGACGTTATCACGTCTGCAGTTTGTGGTTAAGTCCTACTTTACGATTTTTTCTGATGAATTTCACTTTGAGAAATATAATTTTTGTTCACTAACGCCTTGCGCCACGCGGAGAGCCTGCCCGATCGGGGTGGTTCGGGATGATGTGGCTCAGCATGATTATTTCCGCCAACGACGCTGGCACTTACGCCGATGCCGACGCCGGATTTTCTGCCACACGGAGCCCTTAACGCTATCGCGTTAAAATAGCTATGTTGCCACTGACCAGCGCCAGCGGCTCACTTCATTCATTTCCCTTTAGCCGACTCCAGGCCGAATCATGCTGTGGTATGATACAGGTCGAATCATGCTGTGCTAACGAGGAATTTTAATCCGCTGTGAGGATTACTCGTTCACTGGAAGCATGCCGCAAACTGTGATAGGTGAGGGGGAAAGCAAATATACACCGACATCGGTGGCAGGCAGACGATAAGCGCTTTGTTGTACGAAACTATTCTTTTGTTTATCAAGGCGATGTTGCTGCGATTCATGCTTTCCGAAGTGTTAAATTATTGATACAGCATCGCTACGCACTTAGTGGGTTTCTTGACCAACAACTTTGGTTATTAACAAGTCAAGTGTGTTTTTTAGCCAAGTCAAGTTACTGAAGTGAAATGACTCTTTTGCACGTGATACACCGTTCAGCCTGTTGCCGTAGCGGCGCGTACCCTTTTGATTTCCAACGCATGTCGTCTCTAGAGAATCTGAGTGACCTGGAACAAAGGATTTTTGCTTGCATACGTTCTCAGGATTTCACGCGCGTACAACTGAAATTCGGTGCGCCACCATACATTGGGGGACACTAGCACCGCTTTATATAGAGACTTTTTTTTCTTCGTAATACGCATAGAATAACGTGTGATAGCCTAATGATATATGAACTGCAATCCTAAACAATAAATCTGCAGTACTTAAAAGCAGCCGACTTACCTACAGTAATCTCATATACTATGTCCGAAGTACCAAGGCTTCACCGCCAATTCACGCCATTTAGTGGTTTGCCAATTAAAAATTATAATTCCCACCTAAATCACGAGCGCCGTGCCGGATTCTACCACTATAAATTATGGTCCCTTTATTTACATCAACGTGTCACAACAAATTAAGGCCAATTGTCAGTACCTTTAAAGCAATTAGCAATCTTTAGGAATTTCACGCACTTTCAGGGGACTATTTGTCTGGGTCTCTACCAATTACCCACCAACTTGAGTCACTGGATAATTCATGGTCTTACGGCTATCGCATCAGGCTGTCTGTGCTCAGGGAACGTGATTTGAAACCAGCCGCAGAACCAACTTGGGTTACTCGGTCTCTGGTCATAGTACGCTCTTTAATTGACCTATTTCGCGCCAACTTGGGTAACTCGGTATGTGCCACTGCAGGTACGTGCCGCTTTCCGATGCCAAAAAATGACCCTCAAAATTTATTCGGCGCTAGGCTGAGGTGACATATATTAGAACATGGTGTCCCAACTATCATGCACGAATTTTTGAAAATATGCAAATACCACGTAGCTGGACAGAATAAGGTAATTGCGTTTATCATTGCTTGGAGATACCCCGATTGCATTTTACATTCTAACTTATTACATAATTAGTCGTAATTAATTTATTAAATTCTCAAGTATTATAATTAGATGAAACGCATCAAATGAGAAGGTTGGCGAGCAACATGAAAAACTCCCGATACAGCTTTCTGTGGGTCAATGCCTGCTACATAAAAATGTTTTTCCGAGCGTGAAAAAAGCCCTCAAATACACGCAAAGTGCCTCGAGTGGCCAGTCGCGTGGCAATTATATATGTACATTGTAACGGAGATCGCTCTCTTCGGTGACGCCTCATATAGCTCAATAGCGGCACTAAGTCGCGACCTCACTATAGCTTGCTCTCCTTGTGATAATCACCATTCTGAGGAGCTAATGATGGGTATTATCAGCAAGGCTGTCTGTACATCGAAACGCCAAGCACTGGTAGAGGTGCTTTCCAGGGATGTAGCTGCATTCGACTTAACACATGGAGATGCACCACTTCATTTACCCTCGTCCGGCGCTCGCCAAAGAATAGATACCGGCTCAACACACCCCATCCGCCAGAAGCCCTACCGAGTGTCACCCTCCGAGCGCAAGGTTATTGCAGAACAAGTCAAGGAGATGATGAACAAATGTGTCGTTCAAGAGTCGTCTCGAGCATGGGCAGCACCGGTAATCCTGGTCCGAAAGAAAGATGGCTCTTGAGCATTCTGCGTGGATATGCAGACGTATAAACGCAGTGAAGAAGAAGGATGTCTATTCGCTACCGCGAATCCATGACGTCATTGATTGCTTACACGCTGCTTCTTATTTCTCAACACTTGATTTGTGTCGAAAAATTGGCAAAACCCATTCACCCTGACGACAACGAAAAGACCACGTTCGAGATTCCTGGTGGCCTATTCGAATTTAATGTTATGTCTTTTGGCATTTGCAATGCTCCTGCCACCTTGGAAAGATTTATGGACACAGTACCATGTGGTCTAAAGTGGGAGGTATGCATGTGTTACCTCGATGATGTTGTAATTGTTGGCCGCACGCTTGACGAACATAACGACCGCCACAGCCTTGTTCTCGACTGCATCGAAAAAGCTGGACTAGTTCTGAGCTCACAAAAAATGTCAGTTTAGTGAACGTTAAATACTGGTCCTGGGACACTCAGTCGACAAGGATGGTGTCAGACCCGATCCTCGTAAGATTGAAGCGGTCAGCTCCTTCAAGCCACCGCAGTCAGCACGAGAACGTCGCTCCTTCGTCGACCTATGTTCGTGTTTTCCTCGTTTTGTTCCCCGGTTTGCCGACATCGTTTACCGGTCGACAAGTATTCTACGACAAAATACGGCCTTCAATTGGACACCAGAGTGTGAAGCATAATTCCCTCAACTGAAGTTTATACGAACGTCAGCACTTCTCTTGCGTCACTCCCATCCATAGTGCCCGACTGAAGTTCATATTGATGCTAGTGGAGTGGGGCAGGTGGAGCGGTGCTTGTACAACATCACGGTGGCGCAGAGCATGTCGTCGCATATTCCAGCCATTGTCTGAGCAAATCTGAACGCAATAATACAGTTACGGAAAATGAATGCCTGGCAGATGTTTTCGCCGTACAGATGTTTCGCTGTTATCTTCACGCTACATCATTCAAGATAATCGCCGACCATCATTCTTTATGCTGACTGGTTGTTTTGCGTGAACCCTCTCGTCGCCTCGCACATTGGGCGTAGCGCCTTCAGGAATACGACTTTGTGGTGCATGTGGTATACAAGAGTGGCCGTCGCCACGATGACGCGGATGCCTCTCTCGGTTTTCTCTTGCGACTACCGACGCCAATGCTGAGAATTTTGACGACTACCTCGCAGTTGATACTTGTACGTTCCCTGACGCGGCAGACTTTCAGCGAGAACAACGCAATTATCTTACCCTTGATCCGCTTTTTGTCGCCGCCCGTACTTCTCAAGGCAGCGGTCGCTTTACTGTTCGTGATATGTTCCTCTGCAAAACTAATTACTCCGGGCATGGATCGCGTTTTCTGCTAGTTGTCCTCGAGACTCTCCGCTCCGATATTCTACGCGCCATGCATGACGATGCGACATCCGGCTATTTCGGCTTCGTATGAACGCTACACCACATGCAGGAGCGCTTGTACTGGCCGAAGATGTAAGAAACAACCAAGCGCTACGTCGCTAGTTGTGAAACGTGCCCACATCACAAGCGGCCGACCACCACAGCCCCGGGTCCCCTACGGCCATTGACACCACTCAATACGTTGTTCGAGCAAGTAGGCATTGACATTTCGCTTGCGTGGCGGTCTTCCTGCTACGGTCCGTGGTCATTCGTCATGGCCACCGCGTGTCATGGCCACCGCGTGTCACTGTGGTCGCAAGTTCACTGCTGACGCTGTCGAAGAGTTACTTCGTTTGTGCACTTCACAGTTCCGTCATTCTGCCCTTCATCACTTACGCATACAACACGGCGAAACACGAAACCACGAACTATAGCCCATTTATGAACTGCATGCAAGGTTACCATGAAGCCCTCTGAACACTTTCTTGCCATTTATTATGCACAATAAGAATTCTGTATCGAAGACCTTGTGTCTCGCTGAAGAAGCATGTCGAATAGCTCGTCTTCGTACTTTGGCCTCGCAAAGTCGTTCGAAAAAGGAATACGACGATTGTCACGAAAAAGTATCTTTCGCGAAAGGTGACTTGGTTCTTATTTGGACACCGAAACGCAAGCGTGGATTGTGTCAATAGCTCTTGTCACAATATTCAGGCCCATTTGTAGTTGTGGACCACCCGAGCGAACCTACTTACGTGATAGCTCGCCTCCTGTGCAATGGTCGGCAATCAAGCAAAACGCAGCTGGTCATATCACTCGCCTGAAGCTTTTCTACCATGCTAGTCCATCCTCAATCGCCCAACGGGCTTCTTCTGCTTGTGGGGAAATGCAACGGAGATACGAAAGTACGAAAAGCAGTAAGCAAGACGAGATGACGAAGAAAACGAAGAGCTTTGAAGGCGGAACGGCGCTACCACCATCGTCCATGTTTTGTGAATAAAACCATTGCGTCACAACTCTTGCATAACTATATATATATATAAGGATGAGAAGAACAAATTTGCGGTCACGTTCGGTTTATTTGCTCAACGGTTTCGGGTACTCCGACGAGATTGTGACAATGGGCTCTAGTTTACATCGAGAGAGAGTGTGAATTTTCTGGAGGAACGCGTCATTGATCTCAAGTGCTCTTAAGCCTACTATCTTGAATCGAATGTACTCATCGACCGATTCAAACCTGGCTTCAACAATTTCCTGCAAGTTGCGAGAGTAGAGCAGCTCCTCTTGCTTCAAGCTAGCGGAACATATCGGCATATATAGCTGCACGCTGCACGCAACCCGAGGGATATCCCAATAGCTGCAAGTGCTGTTACACTAGAGAGTGCTCCGAACAGGTCTTGACGTTGTAGGACAACCATCACAAACGTTGTTTAATGGCCCTGCTGCTGAGCTTCAACGCCTCCGTGAGTGGGTCAAAGGAATACAGGAATAAAGCAAAACATGGATGCTCCTATATAGGCTGCAAAGACGCCGAAGGCTTCTGTTACTGATTTTGTTCGCGTAGAACAACCCGCAGTCGCTTACAAAGGTGACCTGTTGTTCAGCGGCCCCGGTAGGTGATCGGCCAACAACCACCGCCTTCGTTTCGTCTCGATATCGGAAGAACCTGGAACGCATCCAAGCTGTCCTAGATTCCTTTGAGTACTCTCACAACGGGGGGAGCCTTGACTGCTCAGGTACCGACATTATGCAGCCACAGTGGATCCGTGGCTAGCCATATACTACCCCATAAGGGAGAACTTCAGCCTCAGCCCTATGTGGACCCTATGTGGATGTATATATATATATACATATCATAAGAAGCCAAGAACATTGATACCAAGAACAACATAGGAGAAATTGCTTGTACATACTAACTGAATTACAGAAATGATGAATTAATGAAAATGAAAATGCATGGAAATACAACTGGCCGCAGGGCGCCATTTTCCTATCCACTTCCTGGGGTATTTATCTCTTGCAACAAGAGTTAACCCTGGGAGTGTTAGCCAGCGCCACCACTCTCAAACCGGTGGCCTTCACCCAAGAAGATCACGTACTCGTGACGCCTGCGGCAGGACGGATGTTCGACATCCGCCGCCTAGGTTTGCGAGTGGTGGCGCTGGCTAACACTCCCATGGTTAATTCTAGTTGTAAGACATAAATACCGCAGAAAGTGCATGGTAAAACAGCGCCGCGGTAGCTCAATGGTGAGAGCATTGCACGCGTAATGCGAAGACGTGAGTTCGTTCCCCACCTGCGGCCAGTTGTTTTTCCATCCATTTTCATTAATTTGTAGTTTTTTAAATTCAGTTAGTAAGTACAAGTAATTTCCCCTATGTTGGCCTTGGTGTCAATGTTTGTTGGCCTCTTATGTTATTAAAAATAGGGCCCCTCGGTTCCTTCTTCTCGTTCAATATATATATATATATATATATATATATATATATACAGGGTGTTTCAGCGAACACTTTCAAAAATTCTTAAAGGTTGCCTGTGGCAGATAGCACAATTCTAGTTCATGAGCTGGTCTACTCGAAGCGGCGGACATTACTTGCACAAGAAATTGAAGTGCACAATCGGATAATTAATGAAAATTTACTAATTAGGGTTTTAACTAATTACCTGATGGCCAATATTGCATTTTACAAATTGTAGCCGCGGAGTTCGCAAGGCAGATCCACTTAATTTGGAACGAATTCTCGGGATGACACCAGTTTCGAGATATTAATTCCCGAACTTTGCGGAGAAATTCATTGGCGTTCCAGTTAGTTTCTGAACAAATCGTCGCTTTATGCAGTGAAGCACAAAATTAACTGCAACGCAAATGCATTTCTCCTCAAAGTTCGGGAATTAATATCTCGAAACTGGTGTCATGCTGAGAATCAATTCCAAGTGGATGCTTCTTGCGAACTCCACGGCTGTAATATGAGCCATCAGGTAATTACGTAAAAACGTAAGTAGTGAAATTTTCTTTATTAGTCGATTATTCATTTCATTTTATGTGCAGGTAATGTCCGCCTCTTCGAGTAGACCAGCTCATTAACTAGAATTGGGCTATCTGCCAGAGGCAACCTTAAATAAAGTTTGAAAGTGTTCGCTGCAACACCCTGTATATATATATATATATATATATATATATATATATATATTATAATGAGGAGAAGCAGACAGACAATTGGCCTTCCGCCAGAACGCCTGGTTTCTTCTGACCTCTTCTTCCTCCCCTTCTCCCTTGGCTTTACCATGCACTTTTTCCTTACACTCGGCCACACTGCGAGTCTTGCCCGAACGCTAAGTAAACTTGAACCGCCGCTCAATTGTGGCGAGCCTTTTTTGGTCCTGAGATATTTCACGAAGCCGCGGGCGTGTCGTCTGCGTTGTAGACCAGAACACCCGATCAGACCAGCGGCGACTCTGTCTAATTGTTGTGCACAAGGCGCTATTTTCTGTACCTCTCTCCTGAAGTAGTGAATGGTTCTTCGTTTCTTGGAAAGCGGCGCTTTGGTGCGCGTGTATCTGGCCGGAACTAAGTTGTTGTAGCTCCCGGTAGTCGGTTTAACACGGTTTAGTGTTATATGGTGCTCGCAGCCCGGCTTTAGCTTTCGGCAGGCTTGGTAAGTGGCCATGTAGGACCAAATTTTGCTTCGCATTCTCTGCCTCCAAAATTGTTCTTGCTCTTTGTGCAGCGTGGCTCGCTGCCCAATGTGGTCTTCCTCCTTGTAGGCATGGATGGTGCGCCCTACTTTCTATCGCATAGAGCTTGGGAGTACGATGAGATATTGTTCCTCTCTCTGATTCTTCTCCCAGGGTCGGCGGTACAAATTACGATCTTGAATTACAAATTTCGAGTCTCTGCTTGGCCTTTTGAGAGAGGCAGTGATTGGTTTAATATCTCTGTCACGCTCTGCGCTTCGGACACACTCTGCTTGTGACCAGCCATGTACGATAATCTGTCTTGATACGCGTGATCCTCATTCTCGCTCTGTGAGCTGGCGGTGCCAGCATGGTTGAAGTCTTCTGTGTTGTAATGGTTGGTCGCCGACGACAGAGTATTCATGGCAGACCGTTCAGCGTCTGTGTCCACAGCAGCACATACGCCGTCGATTTTGCCGACGTACACTTGAAGCAGTGGTAGCTCGAGCTTCTCGTAGTAAACACGGTTGTGGTTTTCTTTCGGGGAGTCTGTGGGGTTGTTGCATTGGCACCTGCTGCAGAATGTTGTAGAACCTTCACTAGATGTAGGATGCAGGTCCTGCGATAAGACTCTATCCAGCATAGGGAGAGCCTGATGGCGCCCGTTAGCTTTCTTGCAGCTCGGCTGCTTTACGAGAAAAAAACTTATGCTGTTGTTTCGAGGGGTTGGGCCGCCAAAATGGTCCCAGGTATGGGATCTAGCAGTCCATCCAGTACGTATTGCCGAGCCGTAGGAGAAGGCCAGTTCAGGCTGCATGCGCCGAGGAGCACGTGCATTTATGAGAAGTTCCTGATTTATGAGAAACTTCTCATAAATGTAGACGACGACATCTTCCGATAGGTTTTGGCGTCGAGCGTGCATCCGCATAAATCGGTTCGGTCCTGGTGTGACGAAGCGAGGATCCCGAAAACATTTAGTAGTGCTTCTGACCACTCACGCCATGACCGGTTCGTATGACCGTTGTACCTGTTCCACGCTTCGGCGGCTCCACGAAGCCTTCCCTCGGCATACATACGTTTGGCACCGTGGGACCAACCATGTCTGTCGCCCAAGGAGTGTGCAATTTCAGCCATTGCTCAGGATCCACTTTCGTGGGTTCCAACCCAGGAAACTCAGGAAGTGCTAAGCCGCACACAGGAAACCGCATACCATATGCGGTAGCAGATGTCAGAATCTTGGCGGCGTCTTCAAACCGTCGTGACAGTGTTGATATGGCTCGAGTTATATCAGCCATGGATCCCGGTACCTAACCGGGTGAGGAACCAGGGCCGGAAACCGCGCACACTGAGACGACTGCAGCGGCCGCAGTACTCGGGCCAGCCGGATCAATGTCCAAGGGAGCGTGAACAGCATCCGTTGAGCCAGGGCTGCTGGTGAGTGTGGTACTCACTGCAGCCGGAACACATGGCCATGGGAGCGTAAACAGCATCCAGTGCTGGCTGGGAGGTCGGTGATGTCGTGAGGCAGGGATACAGGGCACGAGAGGCGTGGATGGCGTTCCTTGGCCGCAGGAAGCACCCAGGACGGCGCGAATCCATGTCCAAGGCAGCGTGGACGGCATGCCTTGGCCGTTCGGATATCAAGGTAGTCTCAGGTACGGCGTTCTATCGCCGAAAGGACCAATGACGGCGAGATGCAGGAGGACGTAAGGCCTCCGCAGTACGGTCCTTAAGGCTGGAGCGCCTTTAGACCAGGCGTTCGTCGGCTGCGCCATTGTAATCAGCAGAAGCAGACAGACAATTGGCCTTCCGCCAGAACACCTGGTTTACTTCTGTCCTCTTCTTCCTCCGCTTCTCCCTTGGCTTTACCGTGCACTTTTTTCTTACAATATAAAATAATACATTTTTCACTTTGGCACTCCTAATGCTGACGCATTGAAAGCTGATTGCGGTGACATTCGTTAGTCGCTCCATACATGTATTGCGAGACAGGCAAATGGACACTCTTATCCTCCTGTGAGCTTTTTAGTATGCAAAAGTATAAGTCCGCGAGCACGAGGACGTCGTTAAGTCAACACGTGTGGTTTATTTATTAGCATGACATTTCTTTCGATATCCCGTGTGCACGTAAGAGACGAAGCATCGCCGATTCAGTGAAGTAGACAATCATAACTTAAGTAATGGCACCTGCTAATGAGGCCCTGAAATTTTCTGACTGACACTGAAATAAAAACCAAAAATTTTCCGCATGAATTTTTGTAATCACGAATGACTTCCCTGGATTGAAAGAGAGGCATCAGCAAACAAGAAAAAAGCAAGCTTATATAAACCAGGAAAAAACGCAAAGAAAACTTTCTCCTAGTCCTCAACTGCCAGCGTTCTGTTTCAGAAACCTATATAGGTTTCCTTTGTAGCTTCCTGCGGCATTCACGTGCAGCACAATTTCCCGCTTTCGTACTATAGTTTCGTAGTATATATAGACTGTATATTAGCTGTAGTTTACAAGATGAACTTGTGGTGATTTTTATTGCTTTTTATCGTTCAATAGCTTCACATTTAAATATTGTGTACGGGGGTTTATTTACAAGCAGGGGCTACGTAACAACAGCCTTGGCCCAAGAGCGTCGGTCGCTGCCTCGCGCTCTCCGGGCTGCCGGACCTCGTCGTCCTCTCTCGATAGTTCTTGACCCTTTTCCCCACTACATTGGCCACGGTGGCGAAGAAGAGCCATCCTGTCGACACAAGGCGCTGCAAGCACAAGAGGGTAGTAGTTGGGCTTTAAGTGGCTCCCATGGACTGTTGCACGACCGCGGCAGCGTCTGTTGGTGGGAGGTGTCACAGGCTCGACCACGTAGTTCACCGGCGACTGGCATTGTACGATCCGGTAGGGACCATGATATTTCTCTGCAAATTTGCGGGAGAAACCGGGGGTCTGGCATGGAATTGACAGCCACACGAACGAGCCAACAGGGAAGGTAGGGGCAGGTTTAGCCGGGTCACAGCGTTCTTTTTAAGACCTTGGGCTACGGATGGAAATGAGCGTGCTAGTTGGCGGCACTCTTCGGCACATTGAGCGAGTTCTGAGGCTGGGCGGTATTCGGACGCATCCGGGCGGTACGAAAGTATGGTATCCAGTGTGGAAGAGGGCTCACGTCCGTATAGGAGGAAGAAAGGGGAAAATCCAGTGGTGGCTTGCGTGGCTGAATTATAGGCATATTTGTCACAAAAGGAAGCACCAAGTCCCAATTAGAATGGTCGGAGGCTATGTGCATGGAGAGCATATCACCAAGTGTTCGGTTAAAGCGCTCCGTCAAGCCATTAGTATGTGGATGATAGCTTGTAGTGGTGCGATGAATAGTAGTGCACGCACTCAGAAGCTCTTGGACGACTTGCGAAAGAAACACACGCCCTCGGTCGCTCAGCAGCTCGCGTGGCGCGCCGTGGCGAAGAACGAAGCTGCGCAAGATGAACAAGGCAACATCACGAGCTGAAGCTGTAGGAAGAGCAGCGGTTTCGGCATGACGAGTGAGATGGTCGACGGCCACAATAATCCACCGATTGCCCGCAGGGGTAAAAGGAAGGGGCCCGTACAGGTCTATGCCGATTCTGTCAAACGGGCGAGCGGGGCAGGGCAAAGGTTGCAATGGACCAGGCGTGTGACAAGTTGTCTTCCGGCGTTGACAATCAATGCAGGACGAATGTGCTTGCGGATGTATGTGTACATTCCCCGCCAGTAGAAGCGCTGGTGAAGTCTACCATAGGTTTTTAAAACGCCAGCGTGCGCGTTTTGTGGATCGGCGTGGAAATGCGTGCACAGCTCGGAGCGTAAATGGCGAGGTATAAGCCATTTTCGACCATCTGGCTGATAGTTGCGGCGGTACAACATTGCGTCCCGGAGCGTATAATGAGCGACCTGGCGACGAAGGGCACGAGAGAGCCGTGGGGCAGGTGTCGTCGAAGGCGCAGCTAGAACGTCGATCAGCGAGGCGATCCAGGGATCCTTGCGCTTTTCGGAAGTCATGTCAGTGATATTGATGCTGGCGAAGGAAGTTGCGGAAAGGGAAACAGGCGCAACGTCAGAAGACACCGGAGAGCGGGAAAGTGCGTCGGCGTCGCCATGCTTGCGTCCGGAGCGGTAAAGAACGCGTATATCAAATTCTTGTAAAGGTAGAGTCCAGCGTCCAAGTCGACCCGACGGATCCTTCAATGAAGCCAACCAGCAGAGTGAATGGTAATCGGTGACGACATTGAACGAATGGCCGTACAAGTAAGGGCGAAATTTCTGCAACGCCCAAACAATGGACAAACATTCCTTTTCGGTAACCGAGTACTTGCACTCTGCCTTCTTGAGGGCACGACTAGCATATGCACC
This sequence comes from Dermacentor silvarum, assembly GCF_013339745.2. Lineage (NCBI taxonomy): Eukaryota > Metazoa > Arthropoda > Arachnida > Ixodida > Ixodidae > Dermacentor > Dermacentor silvarum. Next base: position 31,459,992 of record NC_051155.1, read on the forward strand.
TACGTACTCAGAGAAGCCCGGCTTTCGTTGGGCAAGTACAGCGCCACGTCCGATCCCACTAGCATCCGTGTGTACCTTGGTTGGAGCGGTAGGGTCGAAGTGACATAAAATGGGCGGTGACGTCAAGAGATGACGTAATTTTGCGAAAGTCTCATCACATGCCGTCGACCAACCAGACAGAGAGCTATCGCCGGTGAGCAGCTTCGTTAGTGGTGCTATAATAGAAGCGAAGTTCTTCACAAAGCGGCGAAAGTATTAACAGAGACCAAAGAAGCTGCGGAGCGCTTTCACGGTGGTAGGCTTCGGGAATTCAGCAACAGCACGAAGTTTCTGCGGATCGGGAAGGACGCTGTCCTTCGAGACTACGTGGCCCAGGATGGTGAGTTTGCGAGCTCCGAATCGGCACTTCTTGATGTTAAGCTGAAGTCCTGCCCGCGTCAAGCAGCTCAATACTTCGCAAAGACGATGCAGGTGGCTATCGGAAATCTGGGGAGAAAACAACGACGTTATCCAGATAGCACAGGTATGTGTTCCATTTTCACCCACGCAAGACACTGTCCATCATCCGTTCGAATGTGGCTGGGGCATTACATAGACCGAAGGGCATGACATTGAATTCGTACAGCCCTTCGGGAGTTACGAAGACAGTTTTCGGTCGATCGGATGGTGCCATAGGGACCTGCCAATAGCCGGATCTTAAGTCTAGTGATGAAAAGAATTCGGCTCCTTGCAAGCAGTCCAGTGCATCATCGATTCGTGGCAGAGGATACACATCTGTGCGCGTAACTTTGTTTAATCGACGGCAATCGACACAGAAGCGTATCGAGCCGTTCTTTTTCTTCACGAGAACAACAGGCGACGACCAGGGACTGCAGGAATGCTGAATGATGTCGCGCTGAAGCATGTCGCCGACTTGTTCGGAGATCACACGACGCTCAGCAGGGGATACGCGGTAAGGACGCTGTCGGAGAGGCGCTTGTGAGCCGGTGTCGATCGGATGAAGAACAGTGTGCGTGCGGCCTAATGACTTCTGCTGGCAATCAAACGAGCCACGAAACTGGTGTAGAAGTGCAAAACAATTCTCGCGGTGCGCCTCGGGAAGTTCGTCGTTGATGGCGGAGTCAAACATGCTTAACGGTCGGCAATCAGGCGTACCAGCAGAAGGTGTTAGGGCACTAAGTTGAAAGTTGTCCGCGTCGCCAAGGCAAAACATGGAGGATACGTCGAATGCCTGAATTGTGCCTAAACACTCTCCACGGAGTAAGGTTGAGGGAACTGGCAACGGATTCATAACAAACAACGATGTAGCGCCGTTGGGCATGTCGAGAACGGCTAATGGCAATGCGAGATTCCTGCGGCGTTGAACGGTCTCGGAGGGGGTAAATAGAACTGTGGATTCACCAATGGCAGCACAAGACACGGGTACAAGGGCTGCAATATTGGGTGGGGTGTTCGTATCATCGGCGACAAACAACTTCTCCAACGTAGGGGCAGACGACGCGGAACACAACGCAGAGAACGCCACCTCGCCACGAGCACAGTCAATAACGGCATGATGGTGAGAGAGAAAATCCCATCCGAGGATGACATCATGTGAACAGGCCGGTAACACAAGAAACTCAATGGGATACACAACATATTGAATGACGACGCGGGCTGTGCAGGCGGCTGATGGCTGAATATGGTCTGCGCTGGCGGTATGGAGGGACAATCCCCTTGATGTCGTCGTAACCTTCCTAAGCAAGCGGCAAAGTTTCATGTCTATCACGGAAACTGCAGCACCAGTGTCCACAAGCGCAAGGGTATGAAAGCCATCCACAAAAACGGCGATGAGGTTGGCCGGAGAAATGCGAGGACTTGAATTGATCGACGACGACGCAGTTCGTGCCTCGGGAACTGCGGCATCTAGTTTTCCGCGTCAGAAGGGCAGGGACGAAGGTGCATAGGTGACAGAGAGCGGCGTCGAGGGGATGGAGATCGGTGGGTAGGGGACGGCAGGCGCTCGAGCAGGCACTCGGGCGAAGAAGATTGTTGTAGCCGCGCTATGCCATCAAAGCGTCGAGGATCGTACGCAGACGGTCGCATGGAGTCCATTTGAACGGGAGGGCGACGGCGGCAGAAGCGTGCCATATGTCCTGCATAGCCGCAAGAATAGCATATAGGGCGATTGTCCGCAGTGCGCCATGGATTTGAAAACGTGGGGACTGCTGGCTGAACGGAACAGGTGGTGGTCGATTGGCTGCCGGCGCGGAAGAATAGGTTGGCTGACGATGCGACCCGGCAGCGACGACTTCCGCGTACGTCAAGGGCGCAGACTCCGGAGGTGGCGGACGAGCGAAAGGCAAAGCGTCAGTGACCTCTTCCTGGATAACTTGGCGTATGACTGGGGCCAGATGTTGTGCCTGTGCTGGCTCGGGCGTGCTTGATAAAATAGATAGTTGTCTGGCGACCTCCTCACGCACGAACTGCTTGATCTGAATCAGCAGTGCATTGTGGTCACCCAGAGTCAAGGACGCGATCGAGTCGTTCTGCTCCAGAGGGCGTCGAGTTTGGGCGCGTTGCTTGCGCAATTCGTCGAAACTCTGGCACAAGCTGACAACATCCGCGACGGTTTGTGGGTCTTTGGCCATTAACATTTGAAGTGCGTCATCGGCTATTCCTTTCAGGAGTTGTTTGATCTTATCCGACTCGTGCATCGACGGGTTGATACGCTTACACAAGTCGACGACGTCTTCAATATTACTGGTGAAGTTCTCACCGGGTTGTTGAGCGCGTTCACGAAGTCGCTGTTCCGCGCGGAGCTTGCGTACCGCGGGGCGGCCGAAGATTTCCGAAGAAGTGGTCTTGAACGAGGCCAAGTTATGAATCTCCGCTTCGTGATTGCGGAACCAGAGACTGGCGACGCCGGTCAAGTAAAATATGACATTGGTCAGCCTAGTCGCATCGTCCCATTTGTTGGCTGCGCTCACCCTCTGATAAGTTGCCAACCAGTCCTCGACGTCTTGGTCGTCAGTCCCGCTGAATATCGGTGGATGACGCTGAGGCAGCACGCCGGGACAGACGGTGGATTGAGTCTGAGAGGGGCCTTGTGTGGTGGTTTCTTCCGACATTGCTGGCGCTGGAGGCAGGGTACGGCTTCGTAGTTCCAGGTTGTGAGACAAGGAGACTGCCCAGCACCTTTCCACCAAACTATAAGGGGGTTTATTTGCAAGCAGGGGCTACGTAACAACAGCCTTGGCCCAAGAGCGTCGGTCACTGTCTCGCGCTCTCCGGGCTGCCGGATATCGTGGTCCTCTCTCGATAGTTCTTGACCCTCTTCCCCACTACAATTGTTGTTTTTGTTTGTTTAATATACCTCTGAATATCGTATTGCGTAGTATTTAAGTTATAGGTATGCCAATGGTGCATTCTGGTGACTGTGTGGTTTAGGATTACATAGCAAATGCTTTATATTAAGAAAAAACAACAACAATTGTGATATGGCATACACTAACTCGATCGTTATTTCAACAGAATAATGCACGCTAGGATAACATAAAATATATAATATTGTGTTAACACATGAATGTCTGAATGAGATGTGTTCGTTATTGTTTTGTAGTCAAAGCTTCTTTCTCTTGATTAGTTAATGTTTCCGATCTGTGTTGCACTCCCACATACCAGCACCATCGCTTCTGCTAGCTGATCTTGTAGATGAATTGAAAACGAAATGCTGATAAATCGCAATCATTGAAATCAATCGACCGGATTTTGCACGTATCTGTCTCGAAGAAAGCTTTAGCTGAGGAGCTCCTATATAAATACATGAGAACGAAAATAGTTTTTCTCGACACCTATTGCTCCGATTTTGATGGACTTTGTTGCTGTTAAAGGAAAGTGTTAAAATGTAGCGACTGTGTAAAGCACAACTTATATTTAGTTCGTTAACATAAATATGCATCGCTAAAGGTAGCAAGATCCACTAATACACAGTATAAGGTTGCCAACTGAGCAATAAGAGCTATATCACAATTCTGTCAACGTGACCTGATAATGGTATATATGTGCAAAAATTGATGAATTATTCCTTTCTTGGAAATAAACCACTAATTTTACTAGGACATTGAAAACCCCGAACAAAGATTATAGCCATGTCACGTAAGCTATAAATTCATGTATCCCATTTGGCCGATTTATTGCTTTAACAGAGGCGGTTTTGAAAACTGCGATAGCTATTTTTGGTGCATAGTTACCAGTTTGTATACTCTGTTTTTATATGTTCCTTTGACTTGAAATAGTATTAATTTTTTTCGAAAATTTCAGGCCATAAATCGAAATTGTCATCGGTACAGTCATAAGAATTGAACTTTCTCTGTTAAAGGAAAACTGAGACATCCACCCAAACGTAGCAATTTGCTATAATGGAAACCCAACCGGGTTGCTCGAAAGAAAGCCTCGCAGTTGAGGAAAAATTCGTCCTGGTCCGGGACTGGAACCCGGGACCACCGCCTTTCCAGGGCAGCCACTCTACCATATGAGCTAACCAGGCGGCTAGCAGATGGCAGGGAGAAGTCGAATTTGTCGACAACTCGCAGCAAAGGCAAGTGTATGACGTAATAGTTCAGCGGAAATCCGCTAGGTGGAGATAAGTAATTAAAGGAAAACTGAGACATCCACCCAAATTTAGCAATTTGCTACAATGGAAACCCAACCGGCTTCCTCGAAAGAAAGCCTCGCAGTTGAGGAAAAATTCGTCCTGGTCCGTGGCTCGAACCCGGGACCACCGCCTTTCCGGGGCAGCCGCTCTACCAACTGCGAGGCTTTCTTTCGAGGAACCCGGTTGGGTTTTCATTGTAGCAAATTGCTACATTTGGGTGGATGTCTCAGTTTTCCTTTAATTACTTATCTTCACCTAGCGGATTTCCGCTGAACTATTACGTCATACACTTGCCTTTGCTTCGAGTTGTCGACAAATTCGACTTCGCCCTGCCATCTGCTAGCCGCCTGGTTAGCTCAGATGGTAGAGCGGCTGCCCCGGAAAGGCGGTGGTCCCGGGTTTGAGTCCCGGACCAGGACGAATTTTTCAACTGCGAGGCTTTCTTTCGAGGAATCCGGTTGGGTTTCCATTGTAGCAAATTGCTACATTTGGGTGGATGTCTCAGTTTTCCTTTATTTACTTATCTCCACCTAGCGGATTTCCGCTGAACTATTACGTCATCAACTTTCTCTGTCACATGCAACAAATGTCATTCAAATCGGTCAAGCAGTTGTCTCATCAAATCATAAAAGAAGACACTTTGCGGCTTTTTAACTTAGCATAATTACCGTGGATAGCGTTTCTGAATGCACAGTGAACTTGTTCTGGCTTCGAGGAATTAGATAACGTCTTCGTACTTTTTTTTCAGAACTTCTCTGCTACAAGCTACACTATAATGTTGTATGTGCTCCATCTTCGTCAAACATCGCTACCACTGCAAACTGCACCAAAAGCCTACTCGTGCGAAACCTAGCGCCGCTAACGCTGTTGATAGATAAGTGCACATTGTAAGCGCTGTTCTAGCATTACTGTACGAACGTAGCATTACTGTACGAACCTTGCATTGCCGTCAACAGATATCCCAGTGCCTCAGACATCTACGCCGAAGGGATGCGATGGCTCGCGCAGATGTGGCAAGCCTCGGGCGGCCATCGACTCGGACGACCTTGATTTCGACACCGGTGACACGTTGACGTCTAGCCACCAAGGTCAAGGTGAAGCAGCTTCTACTAAACCATTGAGGGGCTTAGACATATTACGTCACAAAATAATTGCTGAAAAGGCCGCCATAGTGACACATGGTCGAACTAATAAATTTATAGCTACAGCTTAGAAGCAGGCCGGGTGTATAACGGGCGCGAAAAAAAAACTGCATCATAAAGCCAGTGATTAGCCGGTGTTCAGACGCTTGTAATTCCTAGAAACAGAGAGTAAGACTACATACGCACTGTCGAGAGGTAATCAGCCCTTACGGACGAAACCTGTGAGAGTCCGGGTTGGCCATCTGAGCTGTAGAGGGGTGGGTCGCCGAAGAAGAACAGTACCATACATAATCAACGAGAAGTTGGCAGAAATACATGAAATTAGGAGCAAAATTTATGAGCTAATGGTGCTCAAGCGAACAGTGGACAACTTGGAGCAGTCCGTCCAGCACTTTATCTGAACAGTACGATGATGTGCGAGGTGAAATGAAAACGATGTCCCCTGAGGTTGCTGATCTAAAGAAGAAGTGAGAAAAAGCTGCGGTAGAGAACACTAAGCAGGAAATTCAGAAACTTCGTCAGCAGGCCAACTACTTGGAACTCTACAGCAGGCGTCAAAATATTGGGATTCATGGTTTATCGCAAGGCGACAGTGAAAATCTTCTTCTTAAAGTTAGCGACCTCGCGAGAGAACTACAGCTTCAAGAGCTGAATCAAGCCGATATCCAGGGATTATATTGGCTTCCACCTAAAGCAGGAAAAGAACCTGTTGCGCTTGTTCACTTCGTGTCGCGCATCACACGGAATGCATGGATGAAATGAAAACGCTATCTGAAGTAAAGCAACTCGAATTTCCACGTCCTTGATAATCTCACGAAAGAAAAGAAGCTTCTTTGGGCGAGGAAGGAACGGTCTTAAGAAAAAGAAAGATTATCAGTTAGCCTGGCAGAACGATGGCAAGTTGTTTGTGCGCAAAGATCAGGGCGAGCGAGCAAACCGGATCGAATGCGAGTCAGATCTCCAGACGATATGCTGACGCGTTCGTTTCCTTTCGGACCGTCGACTTGCTTTTACAAGCAAGAGGAGGCGCTGGCGTCGCTGTCGAGAGTAGTCGCACCTCGTGTCGGATCCGCCATTTTTCGGCCCTCGTGCAGGGTCTTTTGGCCCTATCCGGATACTTTCTTAACGAGTGGGTGAAGCACGTTGTCAGGAGCATTTCTATATCAATCTCATCCCGATACTCACCCGGGGTGGCCTAGGAGAGTTTTGGGAACCCCTTCACCACGCCGTGCGCCGACCTAGGCCTATCTGGCCTAGTTCGAGTGCGGCCGCCCGCACGCCAGCCCGCAGATGACGGGGCGGCCACCTGGCCGCCCGCCGCTATCTCGTCGCCCAACTCCCAGCCGCCCACCGCCATGGAGAAAGCTGTCAAAGGACAGCAGGTTACGCCGAAGAACTTTCGGACGCTTCTTGGCAAACGACCGGCCTCCGTGCCCAAGAGCAACGCCGCACAGCGTTGCGCCTTGCCGCCGCCACCGCAGCTAAATTGCTGCCATCGAAGCAGGCAAGTGCTTCGCCTCCTCAGCCCCGCCGCCACGCTCCGCTCCCTCGCCTCCCGGCGTAAGGTCCCTGTATGTTCCCAAGGTAGCGCAAACCATTGTTCCAATAGGAAAAGGGAATCTCCTCCCCGCCCTCTACCCCACTCCTGTCTTCTCTCTCTCTCCCTCTCTCGCTCTCATTTTCTCTTTCTCTCTCCCGAGCATAGTGCGCGCCGCGCGCATGCTCTCCTTCCCTCTCCTTAACGTCCCATGTCAAAGCAACACATGGACAGCATGGAGAGGAGGCGCAGCACACACCGCGCCGCGAGGTGGTTGCTAGGCAACGCGCGGTGACGTCATCGCCAGGCGCAGTTTTTTTGCTCGCACTACGCTGCCTAACCAACAGCTTAAACAAAAGACAACCACAATGTTTCCATTTTCCATGCAATTATAAGGAGCATCAAGAATACGAGACTCCAAATTGAAGAATCTTTAGGTTCATTAGACCATCAATTCTACATCCTTGCTTTTACTGAGACATAGGTACCAAGTTCTATTGATGCCACCTGCATTTATGGCTATAAGTGTGAAGGGTTCAATCGAAAAAATTGTCGTGGGGGAGAGTCACTTCACTGTAACTAAAAATAATCTTCCTTATGACGTACTGCATGAATTTTCATATGCCACTGATCACTGAGTTCATTGTTATAAAAAGTAGCAGATATAGGATTACATCAGTGTCGTCGCCCTTCCCCCTTCTGGTGACATTCACATATTTATCCAGTCTGTTACTTCTGCACTTAAATATGCAGCTGATTTGTGTCTCCCCGCTCTTCTGGTTGGCGACTTGACATTAATTTACTGCTGGATAATCCAGAAACGCCATCTTTTGTTGATTTAATGGAATCCTTTAACTGTTTCGGTGTTCTTCGTTCACCAGCTAGAATAACCGTGGACTCTGAAGAATTGATGGACTTGTGCATCAAAATTCGAACTCTAAATGGGGTGTTTTCAGGTGTTATCACGTTTGATTTAAGCGATCACACGCCCCCTTCTCGAGAAGAGAAGGAAGCGTGTTGGATTAGAGAGTATCGTAATCGTCAGTTAATGTTTTTACTATTATGTCATTAAAAACAGCAATGCACGTGATACAAATGGAGTAGAAATAAGAACAATACAGTTTGTGCTCGTCGTCTTGTTGCCTTTGGTGCCCGTTTTAATTCGGGTGACAAACACATGTTCTCCAACTGCCGAGGAGCTTCAATTCAGCCCGTCATATGAAACGGGTTCGAAAAAAATATTTGCCATTGAATAAGTACATTTTTTTATAAACACTGTAAACGGAGCTGGCTCTGCTAGGACAAAAAGACTTCCCTTTAATTAGTTTTCAAGATAATGAATTAACGTTAGGCGTCTTCATTGACAGACCAAATCACCTTGCTTTATCTGCAAAACTAGAGCATTACTGCTTTCGGGGTATTCCTCTGGTGTTATTATTTCCTATCTAAGCAACGGAAAGCAATGTGTGGCCATCAAGTTGGACCAATCAGCTGTGAAATAAATAACGCAAGGGGCACAGTAAGGCCGCTCATTTGGGTGGCTATTATTTAATATGTACATTAATTATATAACCAATATTTCTAAAGTCACCCACTTCATAGTTTACGCAGATGACACAAGTCTTTTCTCTAAATCAGGTGATATAAGTAGCCTTTCAGCCATCGCTAACACTACACTAAACAACTTGGACGAATAGAGCACAGCTAACTCTAAATCTGAATATAGAAAACACTAAAGCAATTCGTTTCACCGTGACACAAATGCATATCAATGAATAGCTGATATTGCAGCTTGAACCTGGAAGTATATAACTCGTATCAAAGGTTAAACCATTGGGAGTTGTCGTTAATGAATCTTTGACTTGGAATGATCATGCAGAGCTTCTTGCCCCGCGTCTAGCTAAGGCTTGTGGAGTGCTCTGTAGACAGCGACATGTTGTACCCCGTAATGTCAAACAAATTATTTAAAACACCCTATTTTCCACTCACCTAGAGCATTACCACCTGGTGTGGGGTACACCTGCAAAAGCCAACTTACAAAAGTTGACTGTGCCCTAGAAGACAGTTGATAATATAGCAAATGCTCACTGTGATTCGCATGCGCGAAATCTGTTTTCCACTTTTAAAATAAGCCCTCTACCACTTCTGTGTCATTTTATTCTTGCTAGAAAAAGCCTAAAATACTTCCAATGCAACAACCGTAGTTTCTTGTACTTATGTAACATTATAGTGGCCATGCTGGTTTCATATGGCATCAGAGAAAATTAAAAACATGCTGTTTCCTCTTTCTAGTACCAAATATGGATTCAGCTCTCATTTCGTGTACCAAGCTTGCTCAACAGAATTACAAGATATGTCACTAATATAGGAAACATTTCTAATGGCGCACTGAAACAATATGTAATTGAACACTTTCTTTTCAACCAGTAAACATGCGTAGCTGGCTCTAGAACAGTGTAGGGTGGCTGACTGCCTTAAGTTTTTCTTTTTTCATTTTGCCTTTGCAATTGTAAGTTGATGTGGCGGTGCATTATTGAGTGTTTTATTGTATGCACTTGTGAAGTTTTCATTCTTTTCTGTAAAATCATCCCCTTGTATTATTTATAAAACGTTGACTTGTATGTACTTACAAGGTAGCACTGCTTGCGAAAATAAAATGCGTGTTTTGCAATTCATGTTAGGGCATCAGTGTATTTTCATTTTTCTATTTATATACCAAATATTTTGGTATCTAATTAGTCAAACTGACTTATTAATGCTGTTTTATTTATTCCTTTTTTTCTTGTTGGGGGTGGGTATGGTGTAAAATTTTTGCATTTTTATATATCTGTATATGAGGTAACGCTTTTTACAATACCGTATGTATTTTGTAATTCACGAGTACTATCGTTGAACTTTATTATAGGCACTTTGTATGCGATTAGTCCGTTTTATTTCTCTCCATTCTGCTTTCGCTTTCTTTGTATAAAATTACGTCAACATGGTATGCACAAAGAAAAACTATGTATTTAAGCAATGTATGTGTAAGCGTTGCTTTCGATGCCCAGGATGGGAACTAGAGCCTTCGCTACGTAGAAGCTCTTTCTTGGTGTCCTCGCATTCGTGAGATGTTGATGCAGTAATGAATGCCAGATAAAGTAACTTGAAATGAGTTGAATTTTGAAAATTTTCTTTCAGTTTCAGTTTCGGTATTAGTTTATTATTCATTCAGAACATGAAGTACCGAAAACACATTTAAAAAAATTCACAATTCGCTAGGCAAATGACAATATATGTGATTTAATTTGAAAATTTAAAATATAGAAGTCATCTGCACTTTCCAATGGAAGGGAGCACCAGCTCGTCAACCATGGACATCACGCGTTTACTCTCGCAAGATGTCCATTATGGCGTGGAAATTCTCAATTAAGGATGATGAAAAGCTGACTTATTTACATTTTACTGCCATTATGTACCACAAGTATGAATGTAGGACACTTCGGTCCTGTGGAAGCATAAAATTTCACTAAATGCGATCTTGGGATTAAAGAGTACTTTGTATGCTGATGCGACTCGTTTTATTAAATTATGGTCAAAACACTCCACAAGACAGCAAATTTTTCATGACATCAGCTGTTCTGCAAAGAATAGCTTCGTGTGAACTGATTACCAGCAAGAAGTTATGCGAACTTGATGACGTGCTTTTTGCGCTATAAATTGGTACGTTTATCCGTCAAAAGAAAATAGTTTTTAGGGGCTCTCCGCAAGTTACTTTCTACCATTATCTCTAAGATCAGGTAAGGCTATTCTATTATAAAAGTGGAAAGCTCAACACAACAGAGTACGAAGTGGCACGTTTAGCCGTAGTATTACCTTAGACGTGACAACCGTAGAATGCAACAGCCTGATAAGATTGGTGTTGTTATGTCAATAACTTAACGATACATTTGGTGCCGCGTCAACGTGCGGCACTAGTGCGAAAACACAGGATAACATCGATGTGATCGCAGGGTCGACCCTTTCGAGCGTTTACTTCAGCTCTGGTAATACCGCCAAAGCCGGCATTGACCTTTATGAGACCGCTTCTACCACTGTGGCAACCGCTTCTGTCACCCAATAGAAAGCATCAATGCAGAGCGCGCTGACTAATAGAATAACCGCAAGCTTGTGCTTTCATTGAATGATCCATTTCCAAAGAAAGCGGCAGTTAGAAATTGTGGTGCCTTCTTTGTATTCTCTGTTTCTCCTGTTCGTTTGTATTAATTAGATGTAATTGTTTCTGTCGCCACTGAAAGGACGCAAAAACATCGCGGCCAATGGCACGGGGGAGACTCCAGAGATTACCATAAATACACGCACTCGCCGCCATGGCGGAATTGAATTCGAACCACCGAGTCGGCCTCGTGAGACAAGGACAACTGGTAAGATCAGCGCATTTATATTGTTGCGCAAATGAATGGTAAGCAAGATGAACTTCCTAGTTGTCTTCACCTGCTGGAAATAATCGTTGACTCTCAAATAACAAAGCGGTCAAGAGTTGGATGACACATTTACATGCGCAGGCAAGTGCCGTATAGCAAGCATCGCAAGTGCCGTAAATACGCATTTTATTACGAAGGCAACCCCCTCGACGTTGCTAAGTGAAAAATGTCACAGTTTCGCCCTAAGGGCGAAGCAATGAATGCGATAGCAACACAGCAATGTCATACGAAGTAAGGTGAGCGGCTTTGGTAGCAATATGAATTGTAGTAAACATGAGCTGATTAAGTAAGCAGGTGTGCTGCGGCGTAAGTAGACCGACATGAAGAGAGACTCGATGACCACGAGAAGGCGCGTGTGAAACGGTGGTGTTGATGAGAAGCGCTTCCCGTGGGCAGCGCGTGTGAAGGGACACACCTGTAGTGCTGCACTGCCGATCCGGGCAGCATTGCATGTGTAGCGTGCGTTGGAAAATGTGGCCCGACTATTACTAACTGAATGAACAAGCGTGGTGTGAGCGCGCACAAACAAACATGAATAGATCACACTGAATGACTGCAGACAACGACTGTCAAAACGCTGGCAGCGAGCCCATATGCCGCAGCGGGCGAAGGTACGTGCGGTCTATCGCTGCAACGGAAACTGAGCGGCGAATGCACGGCGCATAAAGGTCAGAGCCGTGTGGAGATAAGAGACGGTGCGGTCGAGCGCCGAGCGCGGTTGTTGGCAGAGTAAAAGTGCGCCCCCCCCCCCCACCCCCCGCCGCGCTCCCCCCGGCGCTGGCTTCCCGTTTCCTTGCTTGCGCGTGGGTGATTGAGTGCGTTCGCTTTCCGTGATAGCGCGCGTCCCCGCACGCTTCCGCCCGGGCATACGGCGCGCGGCGAAGATTTTATCTATAGGGAACCTCACGGCGACGGCGACGACGACGGCGACGCAGAAATCCGGTTGAAGTGTCCATATAATTGCTATCGCAATAAAACTTCGAAATTCCGGAGACCTGTTGCACGATACTTTCTTTTAAAATCTGCTCATTGAGTTACGCGGGTGCCTTGCAGTGAAGTTCGACTGATAGCCGCAGGGGCCACGTCAAAATTTTATGGAAGTGACTGAATTATCGGTTTCACCGTATATTTTCATGTGTTTTACGAGGTTGGAAGTTTTAGAGCGTGGCTCGATGCTCAAGAAGTGGTGTGGGAAAGGGAAAAAACACGCTCAATGAAGATGCTCGCGCACAGAACCCAGTGATAGCTACAGCAGCGTAGCTAGAAACAATTCTCTACCTGTCTAGAAACAGAGAGGTAAGTGCATGAGGTGCAAATGGGAGCGTAAAAATCACGAACGCGCAACGTAGGGCATCATGCGTACGACGTGAACTACGTCAGGGCTAGGTGGTTGTCTACGCCGTGTTTGCACCGCACTGTCTGGAACGACTTCATAGTTCACGTCACTAATGCGGCGCAGCACTTTGTATGGGCCAAAATACCGGCTGAGCAACTTTTCACAAAGGCCACGGCGGCGAACAGGGGTCCACACCAACACTTGGTCTCCGGGACTGTAGCGCACTTGCCAGTGACGGATGTTATAGCGCCGTGCATCTGAGACTTGCTGCTCACCGATGTGCAGCCGCGCGAGTGGGCGAGCCTCCTCAGCGCGCTGAGCAAACTCTTCGGCGTCAGTAGTTAGGTGCACGGCGTCGTGGCACGGAAGCATAGCGTCCAGCATCGTCTGTACTTCGCGGCCGTAGACGAGGCGAAAGGATGTGAAGCGCGTTGTTTCTTGTACGGCGGTATATACGCGAAGGTCACCTAAGGCAGGATACAATCCATGTTTTGTGCTGGACGTCGATGTACATAGAGATCATGTCTGTGATGGTCCTGTTTAGTCGCTCCGCAAGGCCGTTGGACTGCGGATGGTAAGCGGTCGTCTTTCGATGCCTGGTGTTGCTTAGTTGAAAAATTTCGACCATGAGCTGTGCCGTGAACGCCGTTCCTCTGTCTGTGATAACAATGGATGGGGCACCATGGCGCAAGACAATGTGACACATGAAGAACTGCTCTACCTCAATATTGAACGCCTTGCAGTGCAATAACCGGCCGCAAGAGGTGGCTGTGTGCAGCCTTTTTTGTCTCATTAGTTGTTTTATAGCACTGGGAGTCGTCCAATAGGACACTCCTGCGCGCACTTGCATGGCAGCCTCAATGTTTGCAATGCGATATCTATAATGTGTACGGGATGCAGATGTACATGAAAGAAATTGTCAAGAAATCGGCCAGCAGTAAAGGCTAACTCATTAAGGAGACTTCGTGGAGGGCTCGGCAACCAGGCGTGTCTTGTATTTTCTGCTGTCTAGTGTGTGGCTCTACGAAGAACGTGGTTCTAATGCTCCATGCACACTGCACAGCCTTAATTAGATGGAGAATACAATCTCCAGAGGATCCTAAGGTGTCAGTGCGGTGCTTACAAATTTTACCAAGCGCACACGAGGGTTTTCTCACGACAGCAAAGGTTGTAATCACTCAGGGGATTGTAGCTGCTATTCGGAGGAATTCAACTCTAGGGAACACAGTCACTGATGCTTTGGAAAAAAGTGTCGTCACCTGCTTAGGGACTACACTTAAATTTTTTAAGCTGCTGCCACCGACTTTGCCACTAAGGCGAATGAGGCATCTTATGAAGTAAAGTATTTATGGTTTTACTCACCCCAACGGCAGAATAATTGTTTCGTAAACATCACAGCCCGGAGTATTTTCAGGGCCGTCCTAAACGCGGTAATTACAAGTCATTGCTACAACAAAGTTCATTAAATTTTTTCCACGTAGGAACGTTACCAACTCTCTTGCCTCCGACGAGTTCAGCTACAGATAATTTGCGTTCCTCCGCTCCACCTAAACCTCATGCGGATTTAAGTGATGCTATGAGGGCATCTATACAAGGTATGTATATATGTTTTTCACAATTACTGCACAATGTCACTACGAATACAGTTTACAACGCACAGATCACATTCTCTTGTCACCACAATTATCTCCGATGCGCACATTCCAACAACTGAATAAAACCGACAGCTTCATTCCAAGGTTAACGATTAATGTATATTTTACAGCGTAAGCTGTTATGGGCTCATTCCAATAGCCGTTTCGGTTCGCTATGGTGTCCGCCGCCGCTGCCGCCTCCGCCGACTGCGTCCGGCAACCGTAACAACTATCGCTGGAAATACGAAAAAACTACCCGGTTCCCGCCGAGATCGAGCCCGAGCCAGCTGCGTGGGAGCGAGATACTCGACCCCTGAGCCACGCAAGCGCTTGCTATCGGGCCCCGGAAAAATGCCCTTTAAAGCAGGCGCAGACGATCCGAGCCTCCACCAGTATGGTGGCACCATCTAATTAAGGCGCCTGCAAACGCAGCGTGCGCAGGTGCAGGCGACTAGATGCGATTCAGACGACGCGCGATTCCGATGTGAGATTTGTGCCACGTATTCTCGGTACCTCTTCGGTACACCTTATGGCGTCTCCTCGCAAGGTACGAACCGCTGCTGAAGAAGCGAATCGTAGAGCTACGTGCGCGGCTACAACCACGCATCATCGGGCTCAGCAGACTGCTGTGCAGAGATCATTACAAGCCGTAGCCCGCTGTCGACGCCAGGCGGACAGTTCAGATTGTTCTCGTCAAAACGAGGCGAAAACACTTTGTCGCGGAAATCCTGGTGTGCGTGGTGCCGCAATGGGAGCCACTTTTGAGCAGCTCCATCAGCTTACGCTGTGACAGTGCTGCGTGTGCCGCGCAGGCCTGTGACTTTTACAGCGTAAGCTTTTATGGGCTCATTCCAATAGCCGTTTCGATTCGCGATGGAGGTGTCCACCGCCGCCGCGTCACCGCTATCGCCGGAACTGCGAAAAAAAATCACAGCATATCCACGGGGTGAATGATGATGAGTGGGCGAAGCTCCGAAGGGAATCATCGGATCTCCCGCTTAAGGGGACGCTAGCACAAACGCGTTAGAAACGTGCAGTACTCTCTAGTAAGGGGGAGCGGCCACAGCGTCTTACGCAGCCATTTACACATGCCGGAACGTGCACCGCGTTTGCCGACGCCATCACATGACTGCTGAGAGAGTATACCCCCCGTATTCATAAACGCTCCTCGACTTGAACTTGACTTGCCACCGCTTTGGGCAGCGCGTTCGAAACGCGTTGAAGGTAAGGCGGAGAGGCCACAGCGTCTTACACCAGCTTCTTACACGGGCCGTAGCGCGCTAGCACAAACGCGTTAGAAACGCGCTAGAAACGCGGCCTTTCGTTAATGTTGGGTATTTATTGCCATCGTGGTGCGTGTGTTCATGTCCGCTTCGTGGCGTAGTGGGCTAACGCCGCGCGCTCGGAAGCGAGGGGTCCCTGGTTCGATTCCGCGCTACGGACACAACTTCCGAATTTTTTTTTCTCATTTTTCTCAGACTGGTTACACACACTACTACTACGACGACGGGGACGGACGGGTGCCGCTATAAGGAGCTTCGCCCCTAAAAAAGTACCCGCTCTCCACCGGGGTCGATCCCAGGCCCACTGCGTGGGAGTGGGATACTTTACCACTGAGCCACGCAAGCGCTTGCTATCAGGCAGCAGGAAAATGTCCTTTAAACGCGCCCTATAGGCAGGCGCGCAGGCACAGACGACCCGAGCCTCCGCCAGTATGGTGACGCCATCTAGTTAAGGTGCCTGCAACCGCCGCGTGTGCAGGCGCCGACGACGACGTACGATTCGGACGAGGTGCGCAATCAACGCTATCCCGATGTTAGATTCTGGGTACCTCTTCGGTATGCGTTATGGCGTCTGCTCGCAAGGTACGAACCGCTGCTGAAGAAGCGAATCGTAGAGCTGTGTTCGCGGCTACAACCAGACATCATCGGGCTCAGCAGACTGCTGTGCGGAGAGCATTACAAGCCGCAGATCGCCGTCGACGCCGGGCGGGCAGTTAAGATCGTTCTTGTCAAAGTCGAGGTGAAGACACTTTGCCGCGAATGTGTGCGTGGTCCGTGGAATTGTGCGTGGTGCCGAAATTGGAGCTACTCTTGCGCCGCTCAAGCATATTACGCTGTGACTGTGCTGCGTGCGCCGCGCAGGTCTGTTACTTTTTTATATTCCTCCAGACTTGCTGTCTTCAATGGAAGCGGCAAGCTTGACGCCGAGCCAGAGAAAGGAAACAGTGACGCAGACTCCTTCAATCGCCAATCCACTAGGCAGCGTGACACCGGACGCTTGGACGACGGTGTTTCGAGCGAACGTTGCAGGTATGCGGCGGTCGACGTTGGCTACTTGTTCGCGGAACTTTGTTCATGGATTGAAATACTATTAACCGCTCTTTCTCAGAGTAGCTCAACTGTAATAATGAACCTGTCATCTCACCGAAAACATCGTAAAAGCGGCACCAGTTGTCATTATGAATCAATACAAGGCTGCCATTTTTGTCATATCATAACTATTATTATTCTGCAAGCGTGGTATTTGCTAACAATTTTTGTTATCTTTCATTATTGTTGCTCGTTGTCATCTCTTCGCACAACACTGAGCTTCCGCTATTTCCGCCATCACCCACATGGTGTGAACAATGTCAAATAATACTAGAAAATTCCGAATTACAAAGTTTGACCCTTAGTATACTAAGGGTCAAAGTAGTGACTACCCTTAGTAGTGCCTAATTCATTTCTGCGCCTAAAGGGGACGATTGCTCTCAGAAAACTGCAGCGTTCATAACGGTGGAAGCTGGCACAATTTCTGAAGCGTGACATGCCTATCTATTAAATTTGTACGCTTGACACTAATAGTCCAATATATTCTTGGTTAACATACATTGATTAGCCTGTAGAGTGACCGTTACAGCTCTTGCAACCGAGCTTTGATTTTTACCGCGATATCACCTTCACGATATAGTGGTGAATTTCCTCGATTTATACATTACAGTGATATTCTGTAAATATATCAGAAGGCCCTTTAAATGTGCTGCAAGGCTATTGCGTGTGTTCAAGTAGTGGCGTTTCTTCCTCGTTCTTAAATCTTTCTCGTAGCTCTTGGCGGTGTAGTTGTGATTATTGAAGACCTTTGCAAGGCTCGCTGAGCATGCAAAGCAGAAGGGACAACCACCCACCAGCTTGCGCCGTCTCGACATCCTTTCCTTCTCTGCATTGCTCTGTCAACCAATGCCCACCAACGCTTCCGAGTATGGCACTGGTACACCCTGGACAAGCGGTCCTCCTTGGAGCATAATCCGAATAAAGAGGCTGCGGAAGGGAATGCGCGTGCTAAAAAATTCAAGCAGACACAGCCCAAGTTCAGTCGAGAAGTTGCAGCCCAATGCGGATCAGTGTTGTTTCTTCTCATGACTCCTGCTCCATTTGGGTTGCTTGGCGTTGTGGGCCAGCAACACGCACATACTCTAGGTGGTCCTTGCTTGCTGTTTGGGCGGCGTATAACAAACTTCTTGTAATTATTCATGCGAGTAGGAATGTTTCTTTGGAACGTTACAAAGAAATAGCCAGAAAACATGTGAAGGCTGCCTTTTTCATTTTCGCAGAAGGCGGCCACACTGCAGCCGGTAGTGAAGAAGACAACGGCAGCTTTGATGACGATGGTAAGTTGCGAAAGCGGTTGCGAGAGGTCCCTTTCCTCTTCTTCGCAACGGTTAACAGTGAGGAAAAATAGAACAAGCTAGGTCGCCCATTTGCTTTTGTCTAAATATGGCCACGTTGTCGGGACAATCAAGAACCACAATGGCGCAGTGCAAATCACGGAACCAGCTGCTTATTACGCGAACCTGTGCCCACAAAAACAGGTAACACTGAGTGAAGCAATGAACGGGGATAAGCGCAATATGACAATGAAGTAACACTCAGCCCAATTATAGCAGCGAGCACACTCGTCGATCGTCGACAATGTGATCTGAAAGTCAATCGCATCGGATACTTATACAAGACCTGTCGAATGTTCCAGCGTAATCGCTGGTGCGCTCACGCGCCTTCTTGACAGTAGTCTATTCGCGTCCCTCATACTGTCCGATTTCACCAGTTTCGGTGACAACAGACCAGAACCAGGCATAAAGTAGCAGAAACTTCTGATACAGAAAGGCGCGTCTTCCACTGACCGAATACAATGTACCATAAATCGGTTCACAAAAACATTTACCGAAATAAAACAATTTCTATGCATGTCAATGCCTTTTTCTTAAAAAGCATCGTTACGATGTCTCGAACAGAGCACACGCAGTAAAGAAAATACGTAAGCAACAAAGAAACAAAGTCCCAAAGTTGACTAGTTGGCGTCGGATGGCTTAAGAGGCGCCATGACTTCAGAATGGACACGGGGCCACTTCGACTGCGGATTGCCGTGTGGCATGTCCAGTGCGCCAAAACGCCGAAGGATCGTGTATAGTCCGATATGATGGCGCAGTAACTTTTCACTGAGTCCACGTCAGCGTCTTCGGGTCCAAACCCATACACGGTCGCCGGGCTGGTACTCCCCGTAGCGTCGTCGATGACTGAGTGCCGACGGTCGGTCCTTTGCTGGTTCCTAATGTGCAGGCTGGCTAGCTGTCGGGCTTTTTCGGCACTCTGTAGATAGGCGGCGACGTCGAGGTGATGTAGTCGGTGATGTGCGGCAGCATTTCTTCGAGAGTCGTCACCTGGTTGCTTACGTAAACTAGCTTGAACGGCGTCATTTACGTCGTTTTCTGCACTGGCATGTTGTAGGTAGAAGTTACGTACGGAAAGATTACATCCCAAGTCATGTGTTCGAGGTTGACGCACATCACTAAAGTGTCGGCGATAGTTTTATACAGGTGCTACAGTTGCGATATGCAGGTTATACAGGTTATATACAGGTGCGATAGTTTTATACAGGGAGGGTAGGCGGTTGTTCTGCACTGATTTGTCTGAATGTATTGCAGGACGGCTTATGTGCACGCTGGTGTAAAGGTTGTTCCTCTGTCGTTGATGATAGCTTCTGGGGCACCATGCCGCAGCAGGATGTTCTCGATGAATTTCGCCCAATAATCTCCATTAGCTTTCCACAGGGCTTTAGTTTCAGCGAAGCGGGTAAGGTAGTCCGCCGCCATAACGATCCACATGATTTCAGTTCTTCACGTCGGAAAAGATCCAAGTAAGTCCAATGCCGATCTGCTGGAACGGTCGGCAAGGAGTCTGCATTAGTTTAGCATTCCCCCGGGCCTTGTTGTTAGTGCCTTACGTCACCGACATTCTCGGCATGTCTTGACAATGGGCGACGTCGGCGGTCCAGGCACGGCAATTCATATTGCTTACAAGCGGGCGTGGGAATCCAACGTGCCCCGCAGTCGGATGACCACGAAGGGAACGCAGAATATCAGACCGCAGAGCTGAAGGCACATCGAGAATGTAGTTTGCACGGCCTGGTGAGAATTCTTCTTTACGACGACGTCGTTGTGCAACAAGACGAATACAATCCCCGCTAAAGTTTCTCTAAGGACCACGTCGGGCTTGTCTTGTATGTACTCGACAGGAATTCGTAGCTTCGGGTCTGCTGGTTGCTGTTCGGCGAAGTCGTCTGCTCTTATTGTTTCCAGGAAGGCGTCGCCGTCCTTTTCATCTTGTGGGGGCGGGTTAATGGCGGCGTGCGACATGCAGTCGGTATAACAGTGTTTTTGTCCAGACTTGTAGACTACGGTTCCAATTCCTGGAGTCGGAGATCCAACGTGCGAGGCAGCCTGCTGGGTCCTTTATATTTATTTACCACGTAAAACAAGCCGTAATGGTCGCTTACTACTTTGAAGGGCCTGCTTTGAAGTTCTTGGAATGCTTCTACATGTGCAGTTTCCCACCTGAACTCGACGTCAGATTTTGTTAGAAGGGTCAATGGCTCGGCTATGCATAAAAAGTCCTTGACAAAGTGCCTGTAATAGGCACACAGGCCAAAGAATATGCGCGCTGCCTTCTTGTCGACGGGCTGCTGGAACTTTGCGACAGCTGTCTTCTGCACGTCGGGGCGGATCAGGCTTCCTAATGACGCGGCCCACGAACAGCACCTCTTTCTATGCAAAATGACATTTTCAGTGTCTCAGGGTGAGTCTGGATGACTTTATTACATGTCGCACTATTCCGAGGCGCTTCCACTGCTCGTGAAAACTTGCGGGAAAATACAATTACGCAGTCCAAGTAGACGGACCTATCCACGCGATCGAACGTTGCAGGTACTGAGCAAAGCCCGAATGACATAACACTGAAATCGAAGAGGCCGTCCGACGTCTTAAACGCGGCCTTCTCCAGATCCCTCAAGTCGACTTCAACTTGCCAGTAAGCAGTTTTGAGATCCATCGCCGAAAAGTCCTTGGCGTTGCACTGCCGGTCCAATGCGTCGTCTATCCGTGGGAGGGAATATACATCCTTCATCGTGATCTTGTTCAGCCGGCGATAATCAGCGGAAAAACGCTGAGTTCCGTCATTTTTCTTCACTAATTCTACACGAGTCTTGTTGGAAAATATTGTTATCAGCTTATGGAAAATATTAGTATCAGCACGTGGGACATTCAGATTTGCTTGCAAAATTTAGATAGCTCAAAAGGATGCGGTCCCGACGGTTTGACAAATGCGTTTCTGAAGCTTTGCGCCAGCACTGGCACAGTACTTAAAAGTACTTTTCGATTAATCACTATTCGATGCAAGCCTTCCCTCAGACTGGAAAGAAGCAATGGTAGTTCCAATTCATAAATCTGGCCCACGGAGCAAAGACCGCACAAAGAGCGATGGAACGAAAAATGTTAGTCCTAACATTAGGGGACAGGAAGAGAGTGGTGTGTATCTGAGAGCAAACGTGGATAGCCGATATTCTCGTGTACATTAAGAGGAAAAAATGGAGCTGGGCAGGCCATGTAATGCGTAGGGTGGATAACCGGTGGACCATGAGAGTTACAGAATGGATACCAATAGAAGGGAAGCGCTGTCGAGGACGGCAGAAAACTAGATGGGGTGATGAAGTTAGGAAATTTGCAGGCGCAAGTTGGAATCAGCTAGCGCAACACCGGCGTAATTTGATATCACAGAAAAAGGCCTTCGTCCTGCAGTGGACATAAATATAGGCTGACGATGATGATCCCTGACTTTTGTAACATGCAAAATTCTCGAACATGTATTATATACTAGTATTGCCGAATCCATGACTAAGCATTCGTTATGTACGCCATGGCAACATGGGTTTCGCCAGGGATTCGAATGTACTAGACACACAATGGACCGAATTTGCACGTGACATAGCGTACGCGTTAGACAAAAAAAAACGATTGAAATTTTTTAGATTGCATGAAGGTGTTCGGGGGGGGGGGGGGGACACTGTACCACACTGCTTACGTTTGGAAAAAATGACCGTGTATGCCATTAATTCTCAAGTCATTTCATGGATCGCCGTTTTACGTGACATTGCGCCAGCAGTTCGTTATAGCTCATGTTGTCCGGTCCTGTTCAGCGGAGGTAACGTCGGGCATCCCCCAAGGCTTGGTGTTAGTTCCGCTTTTATTCCTGGCATACAGAGTGTTCCAAATTAAGCTTTATGGTTTTCTTAAATTTAGGCACTGGGAGGCACGCGAAGACCACCTGTGCAAATTAGTTATGGGGCCTGCGGGCACAAAGTGAGATGATAATTGTCAGTGTCAGCAGCCCAATTAACTAAAATTGAATACTTAACTCTTTGTTGACTGCACTAAGTAGGTATGTTTGTACTGAAAAGTTATAGTCGTGTTTGCACATAGTATCAATTGGAAGAATTATTCTAGCGTGTCCGTGCTCCGAGATATCCGACTTCAAATTTTAATTGTCGTTTGCATGATAACGCATGCAACAGAGTTAGGAACGGCGCAAAGCTCCTCCCTGATGTGACGCGGCTGTTTCGTGTGGCGTTTAATCTGACAACCGGGCGGAGGTATGGGCAATAATGATAACTGCCCCACTTTCCCTCTCGGCTAGGGAAATCATGATAGCGCGGTGTCACCATTACGCACATGTATACACTTACTGTAGTCAGTAAAAAGCTAATTTCCGGTCGAGTGCGAGCAGGAGGTGTTCTCCTCCCTTCGGGTTGTTTTGAGAACTTCTTCCCTTAGGATTAGCAAAGCATCTTGCGCAGAAAGTCCCGGCCTGAAGCCAAGCATGGTGTGCGGGAAGAGATCACCGTCCTCTATGTAGTGTTGGAGGCGGGCTCCGATGACCCCCTCGTACAGCTTGCCGAGGCACGAAGTCAGCGAGATAGGACGCAGGGCGTCGATCGCGGGCTTCTCGCCTGGTTTGGGAATGGTCACGACTTCCGCGTGTTTCCACTCATTCGGTGAGTGGCCCTTGCTCCAGAGTTTCTCGTTTAGGTATTCGATCAAATCTATGATGTGCATTGGGTTCAGGTTTCTAATCATGGAATTGGTGATTTTGTCAGCCCCGGGAGCAGTGTTGCGCTGTGAGGCTCGTGCCGCGGCATACACCTCTTCCTCCGCGACCGGAGCGTCCATTTCTGGTCTTGGTTCCCCTCCGTATTTTAGGAGGCAGGTTCGTAGGGGGTCACTACCTAGGTATCTGGTTTTTAGGGTGTCCATCAGATCCTGGTCATTCCCGGGGAATTTGTGAGCGATTTCTTGAAGCGTCTGACTGGTTGTCGATTTGGCCTTCTCGGGCTCGATCAGGCAACGCAGGATGGCCCACGTCTTCGCCGTACTCAGGGTATCGTTGAGCGAGGTGCAAAACTGTACCCTATTTGGCTGCGTCAGCTCGGTCGCGTGATGCTTTTTAATGGGGTTTTACGTGCCAAAACCACGATCTGATTATGAGGCACGCTGTAGTGGGGGACTGCGGAAAATTTCGACCACCTGGGGTTCTTTAGCGTGCATCTAAATATAAGTACACGGGTGTTTTCGGATTTCGCCCCCATATAAATGCAGCCGCCGTGGCGGGGATTCGATCCCGCGGCCTCGTGCTTGGCCAACACCAAAGCCACTAAGCAACCACGGCGGGTCGGTCGCGTAATCTCTGGCTTCTGTTATATGCGCGATTCGGAGATGGAGTTTCCGATTTAAGCGCTGTCGCTTCCACCATTTGAGGAGGCCCTCACGGGCTTCCCACAGGTGTAAGAGCCAGCGGTCGACTTCGGGCGTCTCGACCGTGCGCTGGATGGTTTTGGTGGTTTAGATGTGGGCGTCTCGGAGGTGCTCCATCCATTCCGCTATGTCCGTTATACCGCTTTCGGGCGAGGGGCACTGCCACTGCCTGTACGCCTCCCAGTCCGTGAACCTAATTTCTCCAATTGTTCGCTTGAGTTTCGGGGGGGACACCGAGATGCTGAGGATGTAGTGATCGCTGCCCAGTGTTTCGCCCAGGTGCGTCCATGAGTATTACGTTACCCTTACGTTTTTGACAAATGACAGGTCCGGAAACGTGTCTCGACTAACACTGTTGCATACTCTGGTTGGTTGGAGGGTGTTGGTTATCAATTCGAGGCCCGTCTGGTCAACCGCATCGATGAGCGACCTCCCCTTCTGCGTGTCTTGTTGGTAGCCCCAAGCCGTGTGTCTAGCGTTCATATCGCCCACCACTACCAGCTGGTTGCAGCCAGCGGCTCTCGCGCTGTCGTAAATGATGTTGCGGAAGTCGTCCTTTTGAGCCCTCGGCGGACTGTACAAATTCAAGATGAAAGTGCTACGTCTACCCCTCTTTTGCGGGAGGACTTCCACTAGCACGTGGTTAATGTCATGATGTTGATAATGTTGACCCACGGCCGTCACCGTTTTGTGAACTAAAACCGCAACCTTTGGTGATCCCACGTGTCTTATTACGTAGTAACCCCGTAGCTTGATGGGCTGGTTCCCGACCTCTTGAAGGCAGATGATGGGTGATTTGGATGAAGAGCCGGAGCGAACTTGCCTTCTGGTTGAAAGAGCGACAATTCCACTGCCAGATCTCGAGGTGTTCGTGGGCGCTGCGTGTGGTGTTAGCCATTGCTGACGTTCATGCCGCCGCCGTCGCAGTTGTCGGCGTCGCTGACGTCACCCGTATTGTTTATGCGCCTGTAAGCCTTGACGCGTGTCGTCAACCCGCTTGCGCGAGCCAAACTCAACCTTGCGTATTCTTCTTTCAAGGTCTTCACTGCTTAGTGTGTTCTCCTTGACTTTATTGTTCAATTCGCCCATCTGGTAAAGCATCTGCTGCATCGTAGCATAAATGCTTTCGAGGGTGACTACTCTTGACTGGTCTGCTGCTGCCGAGACCGCACTGGGGAACGAGGAGGGCGTGGTGGTTCTTGAGGGGGGAGGAATGGAGATGGCGGGCTGGTAGCCTATCGTTCCGCTTTGCGGCCCTGCCTGTGTGTTGTTGTTCGTTTTGCTTAGCATCGCTTTTAAGCGTTGCATGCCTTGATTTAGGCCGTTAACCTGAGTGTTGAGTTTTGTATTTTCTTCCCTGATGCGCGTTCATTCAGGGTAGCATTCACTATTGTCACTGGTATTTTGAACGGAGGAGGTACTAGACTGATTTCGGCTCACATTGTTGTTGTTGGCTTGCTTCTTCTTGCCCGATTGGTTTTCCTGCTTAGACGTGGATGACGAGGTAGAAGGCTGCCGTTGCCCTTGTTTTCCTACTGGCTTTGGCCACTGCGAGCGAAATCTAGTGCCTAATTTTAAGACAACCGTAACGCTTACTTTTGAACACCCGGTATAAAAATGACATAAATAATAATAATAATAATAATATTATTATTATTATTATTATTATTATTATTATTACTAGGCGCCATCTGCTTCGCAAGATGGCGCCTAGTACGGACGTTTGTATTCTGTGCTCCCAGCCTTTTTACGGAAAACAGCAGTTTCATCGCTGTATTTCATGCGAAAAACGTGCACACGTGAAGTGTATTGCATGGCCCGACGAGGACCTCGAGCTTCTGAAGTCTGGTGAGAAATCTTTCACGTGTAACCTGTGCCAGAACGCCGACCACGCCGACATTCCAGCGGCTAGGCTTAGCGATGCCAACACGCCCGCTGCTTCCCTATCGGCGACCCCTCCACAGAGCCTCGCTCTCGTCGGGACCGGTTTTGAGGCGGTTGGTGACGTGGCGGCCCTCCGTGGCCTTCTCCTTCAGGCGCTCGAGGGAATATCCTTCCTCAGCGATGAGGTGGCGCGACTGCGGAGTGACAGCGAGCGTCTGCACAGGGAAAACGCGCTGGCATCAGCTCAGCAGGCCGAGACTATAGGTGCGCTGCGGGTCGAAGTGCGTTCCCTGCGTGACGCGCTTGGCAAGCCGTCTCCCGTTTCTCCTACTGTGATGCCGCCCAGTTCTCCTACTGTGCTGCCGCTGCACCCGTCCAAGAAAACGTATGCCGCGACCGTCCAGACTGCTTCGCCGAGTGCTGCCACCGCTGACCATCTCTCCAAGACAACTCGGAGTGAACGTCGGCCTGCTTGTTTTGGAGCTGGGGAGAGCAAGGCAATATCTGTAGCGAAACGCGCCCCGCGACCGAAAGCCATTTTTGTGTCCAGGCTTTCTCATAATACGACGTCTGCGGATCTGAGTGCTCACCTGTCAAACGTCGGAGCACCGCCGATTGCCTGCAAACGCCTCAAGACGAGGCATAATTCGTATGCCTCATTTCTCGTCTACGCTGATGAAGCCGTCGACGATGAAGCGCTTAAGCGCCTGAACAACCCGTCTCTGTGGCCAATGGGATGCCTGTTCAAGCCATTCCGTGGGGTGCTACACGACGGCATGCTTCATGCTTCAGAGAAGACCGCAAACGTTCAAAGTGTGTAATCTGGACATTTTCTACCAAAACGTTCGTGGACTTCGCACCAAGGCACGTGAATTTTTCGCCAATGTCATTTCGTCTTCCTTCCCCATTTTTGTTATTTCCGAAACTTGGCTGTGTGGTGACATTTCGTCTTCAGACTTCTTTCCACCGCACTACAACGTCTTCCGCAGTGACCGGGACTTCAGTGGATCTCAACAAAAAGGTGGTGGCGTACTGATCGCAGTTGACAATTCGCTGCGATGTGTACGGCGCATCGATATAGAAAGTGTACGGGAGTCGATATGGCTAGAAGTCAGCCTAGCCCGATGTGAAAAATTGTTGATTGGATCTTTCTATGTACAGCCGAATATTTCCCCTGTTTTGTTTGATGAGGTTATCTCTTCCATTGAAAGCGTAATATCCTCCCATAGTAAGCACAAAGTAATTATTCTTGGTGATTTTAATACACCAGGTATTCATTGGAACACACTTAGATATTCTCATTACAATCATTACACAGAGAAGAAATGCAGCCTGTTGTTGGACTTTCTGTCCTTCTGTTCCCTTCAGCAGCATAACTTGATTGCCAATTCCTGTGGCAACGTCTTAGATCTTTGCATCTCGAATGCTCAAGTCTTAGATGTATCTCGTTCCGAAATTTTCCTTGTGCCTACCGATAAGTTTCATCCGCCACTAAAGATAACTGCCTCTGTGTCAGCACTGAGGCAGAGCTCCTCCAGTGGCATAAATGAATCCCCACGCTTTGCTTTCAAGCGTGGTGATTATCTTGGTTTATATAATTTTTTGTCCACCACCGACTGGTCACTGGTTACAGACAAAAGCAACGTTGATGACCAAGTAGATCAGTTTACGGAGCTTGTCTTGAGCAGTATGCGCAAATACATTCCCCAGTACAGGCCTAAACGCTCTAGATATCCCCACTGGTTTTCATCTGAACTCATAATTTCCCTAAAGC
This sequence comes from Dermacentor silvarum, assembly GCF_013339745.2. NCBI lineage: Eukaryota > Metazoa > Arthropoda > Arachnida > Ixodida > Ixodidae > Dermacentor > Dermacentor silvarum. The sequence continues at coordinate 31,487,513 of NC_051155.1, forward strand.
AGAAAGATCGCGCACACCGAAAATCTAGATTTCCGTTGCCTAATGAGTGCAGAGATGAATTCCGCTTTTTTCGGGCTCTCTGTAAACGTCTCTATAAGCGGGATCTAGACTCATATATGGCATTCTTGGAAAAGAGTGCCTCCGACCGGCCGGCGGAATTTTGGACGTATATCCGTAAGCGCTCCAATAAACATGGAGAGTGTTTTCGCTTACTTGACTCTAGAGGGGCAGAAGTCCAAGCAGTCGCGGATTGTTTTGCAGCCCATTTCTCTTCTTTATATAAAGATGTAGGTTTCAACGCTGGTGTCTGTAAGCAGCACACGACAGTTCCTACATCTAGTGTGGTGTTGTTTGATGAAAAGCTTGTCCAAAAATGCCTTAAGCGCTTGAAACCTTCCCTATCCTGCGGCCCTGATGGCATCCCCTCCGCAATTCTAAAAGCTTACGGCAGTATATTTGCTCCGGTTTTGACATCTATATTTAATAACTCTTTGACTACTTCCACTTTCCTTCACATGTGGAAAACTGCTCGTGTTTTTCCTGTATTTAAGTCTGGCTGTAAAACCGATGTCTCAAATTACCGCCCAATTTCTCTTCTCTGTGCTACGTCCAAGATTTTTGAGCTTGCTCTTCACAACGTATTGTCTTGTACTGTGAAGAACACGTTGATTCCGAATCAGCATGGATTCCTCACCGGCCGCTCTACTATCACAAATCTCGCAAGCTTCATGACACATATCTCCGCGCCGGTACTTCAAAGGGGGCAATTAGACACCATATATTGCGACCTCAGTAAAGCTTTTGATGTGGTAAGCCACTCACTGCTTCTCATCAAGCTTACGCACTTTGGTGTTGACTCGTCAATTGTAAATCTATTGCGGAGTTATCTTATTGGTAGATCATGTTTTGTTAACGTCAACGGCCAAACGTCTTCATCGTACATGGTAACCAGCGGCGTTCCTCAAGGATCAGTGTTAGGACCACTCCTTTTTTTAATTTTTATTAATGACGTTCTTTCCGCCATTCGGCATTCTTCATTCCTCCTATATGCCGATGACATAAAGATTTTTAAGACAATTCACACTGTTGATGACTGTCGCATCCTGCAGTCTGACCTGCTTTCTTTTTCTAAATGGTGCACAGATAATAACCTCACCTTGAATGCTGCTAAGACCAAAGTCATGACTTTCACCCGCAAAACAGCAAACATCTCTTTTTCTTATTCAGTAGATTCTGTACCATTGTGTAAGGTCCGTGAGATCAATGATCTTGGTGTACTTTTTGATACAACCTTACACTTTTCAGCTCACACTAAACGCGTCGCAATGCGGGGCATGCGCACTCTTGGCTCTGTTTGCAGACTGTCGAGAGAATTCAATTCCCCTACACCGTTCCGCAAGTTGTACACAACAATCTGTCTTCCTCAACTCGAATACGCGTCGGTCGTCTGGAATGGCATTTCTAGATCCAACAGTGACATTATAGATCGGGTCCAGAAAAAGTTTCTAAGCATATATCATCACCGCTTTGCTAACACGGACTCTGGGCCCTGCTCTAGCACTGTTGGATTATTGCCATTGCCCTTACTTCGCTGCCGACGTAATCGTGCTGACCTGCTTTTCCTTTTCAAACTCCTTCACGGTATCCTCATGTGCCCCGAACTCCTTAGTTGTATCACATTTCGCATTCCGCGCAAAATCACCAGAGAACACAGACCTTTCTATGTTGCTGCCTGTCACCACCAACACTCAACCGTCCATAGAATACAGAGTCTCTATAACGCCAACTTTCATGACCTTGATATTTTTCACAACTCTTTGTCTCTGTTCTGCTCTCAGCTTTCCGTTGTTGTGTCTTAGTTTCACATATTGTTCAACTTCCCTTCTCCTCCTTTTTATTCTTTATGCATTTTGCGCCTTTGGTTGCATGTATGTACACTTTTCTTTTCAAGATTGTTAATTTTTTATTCATTGTTTTTTTACTGATATTCCCCTGTTGTATTTGCTGATATTTTTCTCAACTCTATGTCTTTGTTCTGCTCTGAGCTTTCCGTTGTTGTGTCTTAGTTTCACATATTGTTCAACTTCCCTTCTCCATTTTATTTATGTATGCATTTTGTGCCTTCGGTTACATGTATGTACACTTTTCAAGATTGTTATTTTTTATTCATTGTTTTTTTTTCGCTGATACTCCCCTGCTGTATTTCTTTTTCTATGTATACGTGCGCCAGCACCCAGACCTCACGGTTGTTCCTGGGCACGATAAATAAATGATTGATTGATTGATTGATTGATTATTTCTGGCTGAGTCTGCAGCTGGATTTGTGGATGTTTTTGTATTACCAGAAATCAATGTTTCCCAAGCTTGCCTTAATACTTTCACCCTACAGGGCTTTTCAGCACATTTTGTTACACGAAGCGGGCGTCGTGGCGGAGGCATTGCTCTCTTTGTAAACGACAACTGTGAAGCTTTTTCTGTTGATGTTTCTTTTGTGCATGCTGAATCTATGATGGTCAAAGTTTGTAAGAGGTCATTTTCTGTGCATATCTTATCGGTCTATCGACCGCCTTCATGCAGCCTCTCACGGTTTCTTGTAGAGCTTGATGAAACTCTGCGGCAGTGGAGCTCAGTGGACCAATTCTGCTTGATCGGGGACTATAATATCAACATTTTATGTCCTGAAAAAGTATCTGTTTGTGATGATCTATCTACGTTGTCCGCTTATGGTCTGGAATATACAATTGGAGCTCCCACTAGAGCGGAATTAGTTAATAATTGCCTAGTGCAGTCCTGTTTAGATCACATAGCGGTCAGAGCTCCCAACTGTACATTTAGGTCATGTACTATTTTACAAAGGTTGGCTGACCACTACTTTGTAGCATGCCGTCTTGTATTACCGGATGCGCCTGGAACGCCGTCGGTTGGAAATACCCCGGGCAGCGCAAATGCCTTGTCCCTATAGTTAATCAAGCTAAGTTTGATAATCTTATCGTTTCGTTTGACTGGGCATCCTTAACCAAAGAAGATTCGTCAAGCAACGTGTATGAAAGATTCTGTACGCAGCTAAAAAATTTTGAATTACGTTGCACACGGTTAGTAGCTAAACCAATAAGAAAGTGTCACTGCTAGATGAACACGGAAATTATTGCTGCGGTTTCGTATCGAGATACCCTGTGGAAACGCTGTAAAAGAAATCCTAGAAACCAAACACTGAGATTAGAATATAAATCGGCAAGAAATAGAGCTGTTGCTCTTCTGCGTGGCGCCAAACGCCGTTACTTCTTTCATAAATTTCAGCAATCTTCAAATAATGTAAGCAAAACTTGGTCTTTGGTAAATCATCTCAGAGGGATGAGCTCCAGTAAACGGTCTGTTTTCGATTCTTTTCAGCAACCTCCCATAGCAGTGGCTGATGCTTTCAACAGGCACTTTGGAAAAGCATCCCTAAGCGCTGTTTTTTTATCCACAAACACTCGGTCGTTAACGCATTCCATATCTGAGTCAGCTTTTCTTCCAAAATTTTCGAAGTGTGATCTGGAAGAAATTCTTTTCAGTTTCCGTCCTAACAAGCCCACTGGATATGATGGAGTATCATTACACATCATCCGAAGGAATTTCAATGTTCTGGCAGATATTATTCTTCATATACTGAATGGGTTTTTGGAAGGTGATGAAATTCCGGCATGCCTAAAAACGGCAGTTGTTTTACCGCTACATAAGTCAGGGAAGAAAGATAAGATTAAAAACTATCGGCCAATTTCTATCTTACCGGCTATTGCTCAGGTCTTAGAAAAATTTCTTTTCCACACTATGTCTTCTTTTCTTAACAAATTTTCTATCCTGACCGATCGCCAGTTTGGTTTTGTTTCTGGGCGCGGTACTGTTGCACTGCTTGAAGAATTTGCAGACGACCTGTTCTCGGCATTCGATCAGAATCTTTTCGCGTGTGCTCTCTTCTTAGACGTAGCGAAAGCGTTTGACACCCTGAACCACCAAATCTTGTTAAGTAAACTGTATTTTTTGGGATTTCGTGGACCCTTTTACAACATTCTCAAAAATTACTTGAGCAACCGATTTCAAGTGGTCGCTACTGATGATAAGGGCGTTTTCAGTTCTAAGTTGTCGCTGAATGCGGGTGTACCGCAGGGGTCAATTTTATCGCCATTGTTGTTTAACATCTTCGTTAATGACTTTCCTTTGGCGATTTCCAAATGTTCTGTGTTCCAGTATGCTGACGACACTGTGTTACTAGCAAAACATCTATCTTACAAAATGTCAACTGAAATGTTGCAAAATGACGTGTACAATGCGATGCTTTGTTTCAGTAACAATGGAATGGCTGTCAATGCCCAAAAAACACAACTGGTATGTTTTCGCTCTCCACTCAAGACTACTGTGATTAATTTGCCTCTCTACTTACATAAGTCTAACTGTGTTCCTTGTAAGTGTACTCCTATTCCATACGTAGATTGTGTTAAATATCTTGGAATATTTTTCGATAGCAACTTATCATGGCAACATCACTTATCACTCATTTGTTCAAAACTGAGGTCAGTCGCTTGGCTGATGTTTAATATGAAAAGTATTGCGCCTCTCTCTGTAAAAAAATTGATTGTGCATGCATTGGGTTATAGTGTATTGAGATATGGTATTACGGTCTTCGGATTCTGTTCGGATCGTTGGAGATGCATGGTAGACAGGATTATAAAAAATATCCTTATAAATTTTGCCTACAATTCCCATCAAACAAAAAAATACCTCCACAACGGAACTTCGTAAACACGTCCGCTATATGGTTCCTCGTTCATCCACAAAGTATGGTGCGGCCAGACGCTGTGCATATGTGCCGGACATGTTTAACAAGTTACCGAATGAAATTTTTACCGCTACTTCAAAAAGCATGCTGAAAGAACTATTGAAGGAGTCATGGTGAAACTAACTTCCACAACACTTTGGCATCATAATTTTCACTGCTTCAACTTCTGTTTCACGTAGAATAACCAAATGTTGTCTTTTTTTTTCTGGTCATTTTTTTTTCTTTGTCTTTGTCTCATCAACATCTTTTTATTTACCGTTCGTATTATGTTCATGGCACGGTCCTACAAGCCAATTGAGGCTTAGACCGGCCTGTTTGTGTTGCTCCGTATTTTTTGGTGAATAAACATTATTATTATTATTATTATTATTATTATTATTATTATTATTATTATTATTATTATTATTATTATTATTATTATTATTATTATATGACATACGGCTGATTGCGGATTATTGCGTTTTGTACAGGGAAGTTTGTGTTGCACAGGACAAACTTTTTATTCAAAAAGACTTGGCTAAAATGAGCGACTGGTGCACCCGTTGGCACATGCGGTTGAACGTAAATAAGACAGTTTACATGGAATTCACACATAAAAAGCTACACTCTCAAACTTCATACACACTTAACGACGTCAATATGATTACGGTTACCGAATACAGATATTTAAGAGTTTATTTTACGTCTAATTTGAATTAGCAGCGACACGTTATCTATGTAATAGGCAAGGCAGGCCACACACTATATTGTTCCTTTGCCGGAATGCCGATAGCTTCAATAAGTCAACTAAAGAATTGCTTTATAAAACATACGTGCTATCTGTGCTTGATTACACGTGTGTTGTTTGGGACTCCCTAATAGTGCGTGACAGAGGAGGACTTGAACGGGTACAGAATTTAGCTGTTCGATTTATTTCGGCACGTTATGAAGGAAATTTTATTCGTACGCGCATGAGAATTATTGCTTTTGGGACACGCTAGATTTTCGACGACGCAGACTTCGATTGAAGTTTTTTCACAACATCTATCATGCAAAAGTTGGTATTGATAGACATATTTACACAAAGGAACCTAACTATCAATCACATAGAGTTCACCACGAGTATAAGGTATTGGAATATGCGTGTAAATGGAGGTATTTCACATGTCTTTTCTTTCCTAAAACAGTGCGTGAATGAAATCGATTAGATAAGTCTGTGACAATTACATGATCTAATGAAATCTTTTTTGCAGTTGTCAAATAATTCTTTTTTAATTTGAGTTATTGAGTATTCGTATTGCTCTCTGTGCTCACTACTGTATCTATTATGTTTTCTTGTTATTTATATTTGTTTATAGCTGGTCGCATACAGTAAGCTTTTGTTCTGTACTAATTTATATTTCTTGTTATATATCAGTGAGTTTATTGTATGTTTATTGATGCATACATTTTGCTAAAGCAATAGAGTATGTTCACCTGTCTTGATCGACTGTGAAGATGTCCTTTGCCGCTGTTGTATCTATACAATTCGTTTTTATGCTGCTTGTGCTTGC